>NC_088225.1:32498574-32661074 GCF_036934945.1 Oncorhynchus masou masou
GTTGCCTGCTGTTGGTACTATGTAATGCTGCCTTATCGTAGTAAATATTTCCGTGTTGCCTGCTGTTGGTACTATGTAATGCCGCCTTATCGTAGTAAATATTTCCGTGTTGCCTGCTGTTGGTACTATGTAATGCCGCCTTATCGTAGTAAATATTTCCGTGTTGCCTGCTGTTGGTACTATGTAATGCTGCCTTATCGTAGTAAATATTTCCGTGTTGCCTGCTGTTGGTACTATGTAATGCTGCCTTATCGTAGTAAATATTTCCGTGTTGCCTGCTGTTGGTACCATGTAATGCTGCCTTATCGTAGTAAATATTTCCGTGTTGCCTGCTGTTGGTACTATGTAATGCCGCCTTATCGTAGTAAATATTTCCGTGTTGCCTGCTGTTGGTACCATGTAATGCCGCCTTATCTCTCCTCTCTGCCCAGTATCATCAAGATGTTCATGGGCTCCATGTTCAACGTAGTAGGATCCTGTGTGGTCATACTGATCGCTACTCCACTCGTGGCTATTATCATACCTCCTCTGGGGATACTCTACTTCTTTGTCCAGGTGGGTCGCTGAGGGGGGGTGGGGTTAGAGAGGGAGAGGGGTGTGAGGGGTGGGGTTAGAGAGAGAGAGGGGGTGTGAGAGGGGTGTGAGAGAGGGGAGAGAGAGAGAGGGGTGTGAGAGGGGGGGGAGGGGAGAGAGTGGAGGGTGGGTTAGGAAAGAGTGAGGAGGGAGTGTGAAGAGGGGTGTGTGTGAAAGAGAGAGAGGGGGTTAGAGAGAGGGGTGTGTGTGAAAGAGAGAGGGGGGTTAGAGAGGGGTGTGTGTGAAAAGAGAGGGGGTTAGAGAGAGGGGGGGGGGAGAGAGGGCGGGTGAGGGAAAGAGTGAGTTAGAGAGAGAGGGGGTGTGAGAGAGGGGTGTGTGTGAAAGAGAGAGGGGGAGGGAGAGAGAGAGAGAGAGGGAGGGGTTGAGAGATCCTCTCTCCCTACTCACTGTTATTTTATCTCCTCCATGTCATCCCTCCATGTCATCCCTCCATCACATCCCTCCATCATGTCATCCCTCCATGTCATCCCTCCATGTCATCCATCACATCCCGCCATGTCATCCCTCCATGTCATCCCTCCATGTCATCCATCATCCCGCCATGTCATCCCTCCATGTCATCCCTCCATGTCATCCATCACATCCCGCCATGTCATCCCTCCATGTCATCCCTCCATGTCATCCATCACATCCCGCCATGTCATCCCTCCATGTCATCCCTCCATGTCATCCATCACATCCCGCCATGTCATCCCTCCATGTCATCCCTCCATGTCATCCATCACATCCCGCCGTGTCATCCCTCCGTGTCATCCCTCCGTGTCATCCCTCCCCACAGCGTTTCTCGTGGCGTCGTCCCGTCAGTTGAAGCGTCTGGAGTCCGTCAGTCGCTCCCGGTCTACACACACTTCAACGAGACGTTGCTCGGCGCCAGCGTCATCCGAGCCTTTGGCGAGCAGGAACGCTTCATCAGGGAGAGTGGACGGTCGAGTTGACCACAACCAGAAAGCATACTACCCCAGCATCGTAGCCAACCGGTGAGGAGCGTGGTCACACACACACACCTTTATTGGTTGAATCAATAAGTCTGGAGTTTGTAGGGAACGGTACCGTAATGTGTCTAATATCTCTGTGTTGTAGGTGGCTGGCGGTGCGTCTGGAGTTTGTAGCGAACTGTACCGTAATGTGTCTAATATCTCTGTGTTGTAGGTGGCTGGCGGTGCGTCTGGAGTTTGTAGGGAACGGTACCGTAATGTTTCTAATATCTCTGTGTTGTAGGTGGCTGGCGGTGCGTCTGGAGTTTGTAGCGAACTGTACCGTAATGTTTCTAATATCTCTGTGTTGTAGGTGGCTGGCGGTGCGTCTGGAGTTTGTAGGGAGCTGTACCGTAATGTCTCTAATATCTCTCTGTGTTGTAGGTGGCTGGCGGTGCGTCTGGGTTTGTAGGGAACTGTACCGTAATGTCTCTAATATCTCTGTGTTGTAGGTGGCTGGCGGTGCGTCTGGAGTTTGTAGGGAACTGTACCGTAATGTTTCTAATATCTCTCTGTGTTGTAGGTGGCTGGCGGTGCGTCTGGAGTTTGTAGGGAACTGTACCGTAATGTTTCTAATATCTCTGTGTTGTAGGTGGCTGGCGGTGCGTCTGGAGTTTGTAGCGAACTGTACCGTAATGTTTCTAATATCTCTCTGTGTTGTAGGTGGCTGGCGGTGCGTCTGGGTTGTAGCGAACTGTACCGTAATGTTTCTAATATCTCTGTGTTGTAGGTGGCTGGCGGTGCGTCTGGAGTTTGTAGCGAACTGTACCGTAATGTTTCTAATATCTCTGTGTTGTAGGTGGCTGGCGGTGCGTCTGGAGTTTGTAGGGAACTGTACCGTAATGTTTCTAATATCTCTCTGTGTTGTAGGTGGCTGGCGGTGCGTCTGGAGTTTGTAGCGAACTGTACCGTAATGTTTCTAATATCTCTGTGTTGTAGGTGGCTGGCGGTGCGTCTGGAGTTTGTAGCGAACTGTACCGTAATGTTTCTAATATCTCTGTGTTGTAGGTGGCTGGCGGTGCGTCTGGAGTTTGTAGGGAACGGTACCGTAATGTTTCTAATATCTCTGTGTTGTAGGTGGCTGGCGGTGCGTCTGGAGTTTGTAGGGAACTGTACCGTAATGTTTCTAATATCTCTGTGTTGTAGGTGGCTGGCGGTGCGTCTGGAGTTTGTAGGGAACGGTACCGTAATGTCTCTAATATCTCTCTGTGTTGTAGGTGGCTGGCGGTGCGTCTGGAGTTTGTAGGGAATGGTACCGTAATGTTTCTAATATCTCTCTGTGTTGTAGGTGGCTGGCGGTGCGTCTGGAGTTTGTAGGGAACTGTACCGTAATGTTTCTAATATCTCTGTGTTGTAGGTGGCTGGCGGTGCGTCTGGAGTTTGTAGGGAACGGTACCGTAATGTTTCTAATATCTCTCTGTGTTGTAGGTGGCTGGCGGTGCGTCTGGAGTTTGTAGGGAACTGTACCGTAATGTTTCTAATATCTCTGTGTTGTAGGTGGCTGGCGGTGCGTCTGGAGTTTGTAGGGAACGGTACCGTAATGTTTCTAATATCTCTCTGTGTTGTAGGTGGCTGGCGGTGCGTCTGGAGTTTGTAGGGAACTGTATCGTAATGTTTGCTGCTCTATTTGCTGTGATGGCTAGAGAGAGCCTCAGCCCTGGGATCATGGGCCTGTCCATCTCATACGCACTACAGGTCAGTAACGTGTGTGTGTGTGTGTTTCATAAAAAAAAACCGGATGAGTTACCTTCATTCTTTGGTTTAGTTTCACAGCCGGTCGGGTCGGGTACCCCCTCCCAAAAAAACAGGCAGTGGATGAATGAGGATCTTCAAGTTAAAGATGAACCTTGTTTTTCTGGGAAACTCACCCCACTCTGTCAGTCCTGAGACCCCAAGTTGTTTAACCCTGTCAGTCCTGAGACCCCAGGTTGTTTAACCCTGTCAGTCCTGAGACCCCAGGTTGTTTAACCCTGTCAGTCCTGAGACCCCAGGTTGTTTAACCCTGTCAGTCCTGAGACCCCAGGTTGTTTAACCCTGTCAGTCCTGAGACCCCAGGTTGTTTAACCCTGTCAGTCCTGAGACCCCAGGTTGTTTAACCCTGTCAGTCCTGAGACCCCAGGTTGTTTAACCCTGTCAGTCCTGAGACCCCAGGTTGTTTAACCCTGTCAGTCCTGAGACCCCAGGTTGTTTAACCCTGTCAGTCCTGAGACCCCAGTTTGTCAGTCCTGAGACCCCAGGTTGTCAGTCCTGAGACCCCAGGTTGTTTAACCCTGTCAGTCCTGAGGTCTCAGCTGTTCATAAATGACATCATAGATAGCTTTTAATACTTTGTGACTCAAACCATTCTGACTCTACTTTGCCTCTCTCTCTCTCTGCCTCTCCTTCTCTCTGTCTCTGCCTCTCCTTCTCTCTGTCTCTCCTTCTCTCTGTCTCTGCCTCCTTCTCTCTGCCTGTCTTTCTGTGTCTCTCTGTCTCTGCCTCTCCTTCTCTCTGTCTCTGCCTCCTTCTCTCTGCCTGTCTTTCTGTGTCTCTCTGTCTCTGCCTCTCCTTCTCTCTGCCTGTCTTTCTGTGTCTCTCTGTCTCTGCCTCTCCTCTCTGCCTGTCTTTCTGTGTCTCTCTGTCTCTGCCTCTCATTCTCGCTGCCTCTGTCTTTCTCTCTGTCTCTGCCTCTCCTTCTCTCTGCCTCTCCTTCTCTCTGCCTCTCCTTCTCTCTGCCTCTCCTTCTCTCTGCCTCTCCTTCTCTCTGTCTCCACCTCACCTTCTCTCTGTCTCCGCCTCACCTTCTCTCTGTCTCCGCCTCACCTTCTCTCTGTCTCCGCCTCACCTTCTCTCTCTGCCTCTCCTTCTCTTTCTCTGCCTCTCCTTCTCTCTTCCTCTCCTTCTCTCTGCCTCTCCTTCTCTCTGTCTCTGCCTCTCCTCTCTTCCTCTCCTTCTCTCTGTCTCCGCCTCTCCTTCTCTCTGCCTCTCCTTCTCTCTGCCTCTCCTCTCTGCCTCTCCTTCTCTCTGTCTCCGCCTCACCTTCTCTCTGTCTCCGCCTCACCTTCTCTCTGTCTCCGCCTCACCTTCTCTCTGTCTCCGCCTCACCTTCTGTCTGTCTCCGCCTCACCTGCTCTCTGTCTCCGCCTCTCCTTCTCTCTGCCTCTCCTTCTCTCTGTCTCTGCCTCTCCTTCTCTCTGTCTCCGCCTCTCCTTCTCTCTCTCCGCCTCTCCTTCTCTCCGCCTCTCCTTCTCTCCGCCTCTCCTTCTCTCTGTCTCTGCCTCTCCTCTCTGCCTCTCCTTCTCTCTGCCTCTCCTTCTCTCTGTCTCCGCCTCACCTTCTCTCTGTCTCCACCTCACCTTCTCTCTGTCTCTGCCTCTCCTTCTCTCTGCCTCTCCTTCTCTCTGTCTCCGCCTCTCCTTCTCTCTGTCTCTGTCTCTCCTTCTCTCTGCCTCCTTCTCTCTGTCTCTGCCTCACCTTCTCTCTGTCTCTGCCTCTCCTTCTCTCTGTCTCTGCCTCACCTTCTCTCTGTCTCCGCCTCTCCTTCTCTCTGTCTCCGCCTCACCTTCTCTCTGTCTCCGCCTCTCCTTCTCTCTGTCTCCGCCTCACCTTCTCTCTGTCTCCGCCTCACCTTCTCTCTGCCCCTGTCTTTCTGTCTCTCTCTGCCTCTCCCCCTCTGTCTCTCTGTCCTGTAGCTGACGGCCTCTCTGACCTGGCTAGTGAGGATGTCTTCAGATCTGGAAACCAACATTGTGGCCGTGGAGAGAGTCAAGGAGTAGCGAAGACACAGAGAAAGAGTACGACTGTGTGTGTTTATGTTCTCATAGACAACTCTGTAGGTAGAGCTGTTGTTGTGACTGTGTGTGTTGTGACTGTGTGTTGTTGTGACTGTGTGTTGTTGTGACTGTGTGTGTTGTGACTGTGTGTTGTTGTGACTGTGTGTGTTGTGACTGTGTGTTGTTGTGACTGTTTGTGTTGTGACTGTGTGTTGTTGTGACTGTGTGTGTTGTGACTGTGTGTTGTTGTGACTGTGTGTTGTTGTGACTGTGTGTGTTGTGACTGTGTGTGTTTATGTTCTCATACACAACTCTGTAGGTAGAGCTGTTGTTGTGACTGTGTGTGTTGTTGTGACTGTGTGTGTTGTTGTGACTGTGTGTGTTGTTGTGACTGTGTGTGTTGTTGTGACTGTGTGTGTTGTGACTGTGTGTGTTGTGACTGTGTGTGTTGTGACTGTGTGTGTTGTTGTGACTGTGTGTGTTGTTGTGACTGTGTGTTGTTGTGACTGTGTGTGTTGTGACTGTGTGTTGTTGTGACTGTGTGTTGTTGTGACTGTGTGTGTTGTTGTGACTGTGTGTGTTGTTGTGACTGTGTGTGTTTATGTTCTCATACACAACTCTGTAGGTAGAGCTGTTGTTGTGACTGTGTGTGTTGTTGTGACTGTATGTGTTGTGACTGTGTGTGTTGTTGTGACTGTGTGTTGTTGTGACTGTGTGTGTTGTGACTGTGTGTGTTGTGACTGTGTGTTGTTGTGACTGTGTGTTGTTGTGACTGTGTGTTGTTGTGACTGTGTGTTGTTGTGACTGTGTGTGTTGTTGTGACTGTATGTGTTGTGACTGTGTGTGTTGTTGTGACTGTGTGTTGTTGTGACTGTGTGTGTTGTTGTGACTGTGTGTGTTGTTGTGACTGTGTGTTGTTGTGACTGTATGTGTTGTTGTGACTGTGTGTGTTGTTGTGACTGTGTGTGTTGTTGTGACTGTGTGTGTTGTTGTGACTGTGTGTGTTGTTGTGACTGTGTGTTGTTGTGACTGTATGTGTTGTTGTGACTGTGTGTGTTGTTGTGACTGTGTGTGTTGTTGTGACTGTGTGTTGTTGTGACTGTGTGTGTTGTTGTGACTGTGTGTGTTGTTGTGACTGTGTGTTGTTGTGACTGTATGTGTTGTTGTGACTGTGTGTGTTGTTGTGACTGTGTGTGTTGTTGTGACTGTGTGTGTTGTTGTGACTGTGTGTGTTGTTGTGACTGTGTGTGTTGTTGTGACTGTGTGTTGTTGTGACTGTGTGTGTTGTTGTGACTGTGTGTGTTGTTGTGACTGTGTGTGTTGTTGTGACTGTGTGTATTTATGTTCTCAGGACTGACAACCTGGGTTCTCAACTCTGTAGGTAGAGCTGTGATGCTCATGGCATTTTGGAAGACTGTTATTGGTCAACCAAATCTACTTCTATAAAATAACATATGACCTGCCATACTGTCCTCCAGTCAGCTGGTCTTTCTATAAAATAACATATGACCTGACATACTGTCCTTCAGTCTGCTGGTCTTTCTATAAAATAACATATGACCTGCCATACTGTCCTTCACTCAGCTGGTCTTTCTATAAAATAACATATGACCTGCCATACTGTCCTTCAGTCAGCTGGTCTTTCTATAAAATAACATATGACCTGCCATACTGTCTTTCAGTCAGCTGGTCTTTCTATAAAATAACATATGACCTGCCATACTGTCCTTCAGTCAGCTGGTCTCTCTACTTCTATAAAATAACATATGACCTGCCATACTGTCCTTCAGTCAGCTGGTCTTTCTATAAAATAACATATGACCTGCCATACTGTCCTTCAGTCAGCTGGTCTTTCTATAAAATAACATATGACCTGCCATACTGTCCTTCAGTCAGCTGGTCTTTCTATAAAATAACATATGACCTGCCATACTGTCCTTCACTCAGCTGGTCTTTCTATAAAATAACATATGACCTGCCATACTGTCCTTCAGTCAGCTGGTCTTTCTATAAAATAACATATGACCTGCCATACTGTCCTTCAGTCAGCTGGTCTTTCTACTTCTATAAAACAGTTATGACGGTTATTTTATTTATTTAGTTGTGTACACGCGAACTCTGTGTGTACACGGGAACACTGTGTGTACATGGGAACTCTGTGTGTACACGGGAACTCTGTGTGTATGACTGTGGGTGTATATACCTTTGTTTGTCCCCTCCCAGGCGGACTGGAGACATGACCAATCGTCTCTGCCTCCAGGCTGGCCCACAGCAGGCAACATAGACATCAGAGGGTTTGGTCTGCGATACAGAGAGGACCAGGAACTGGCAGTACGCAACATCACCGTAGCCATCCGCGGAGGAGAGAAGGTATGTGATGGGGGACTAGGCTGCCTGACTGGGGATTAGGATGCGTGACGGGGGATTAGGTTGCGTGACGGGAGGGGATTAGGCTGCGTGACGGGGGATTAGGCTGCCTGACTGACTGGGGATTAGGCTGCCTGACTGACTGGGGATTAGGCTGGCTGACTGACTGGGGATTAGGCTGCCTGACTGACGGGGGATTAGGATGCGTGACGGGGGATTAGGATGCGTGACGGGGGACTAGGCTGCGTGACGGGGGATTAGGCTGCGTGACGGGGGATTAGGCTGCGTGACGGGGGATTAGGCTGCCTGACTGACTGGGGATTAGGCTGCCTGACTGACTGGGGATTAGGCTGCCTGACTGACTGGGGATTAGGCTGCCTGATTGACTGGGGATTAGGCTGCCTGACTGACTGGGGATTAGGATGCGTGACGGGGGATTAGGATGCGTGACGGGGGATTAGGATGCGTGACGGGGGACTAGGCTGCGTGACGGGGGATTAGGATGCGTGACGGGGGATTAGGTTGCGTGACGGGGGATTAGGATGCGTGACGGGGGACTAGGCTGCGTGACGGGGATTAGGTTGCGTGACGGGGGATTAGGATGCGTGACGGGGACTAGGCTGCGTGACGGGATTAGGATGCGTGACGGGAGGGGATTAGGCTGCGTGACGGGGGATTAGGCTGCGTGACGGGGATTAGGTTGCGTGACGGGGGACTAGGCTGCGTGACGGGGGGATTAGGCTGCCTGACGGGGGATTAGGCTGCGTGACGGGGATTAGGTTGCGTGGCGGGGATTAGGATGCGTGACGGGAGGGGATTAGGGCTGCGTGACGGGGGATTAGGCTGCGTGACGGGGATTAGGTTGCGTGACGGGGGACTAGGCTGCGTGACGGGGGGATTAGGCTGCCTGACGGGGATTAGGCTGCGTGACGGGGATTAGGCTGCGTGACGGGGGATTAGGCTGCGTGACGGGGGACTAGGATGCGTGACGGGGATTAGGATGCGTGACGGGGGATTAGGTTGCGTGACGGGGGATTAGGATGCGTGACGGGAGGGGATTAGGCTGCGTGACGGGATTAGGCTGCGTGACGGGGGGATTAGGCTGCGTGACGGGGATTAGGCTGCGTGACGGGGGGATTAGGATGCGTGACGGGAATTAGGTTGCGTGACGGGGACTAGGATGCGTGACGGGAGGGGATTAGGCTGCGTGGACGGGGATTAGGCTGCGTGACGGGGATTAGGCTGCGTGACGGGGGATTAGGCTGCGTGACGGGGGATTAGGCTGCGTGACGGGGGATTAGGCTGCGTGACGGGGACTAGGATGCGTGACGGGGATTAGGATGCGTGACGGGGATTAGGTTGCGGACGGGGATTAGGGATGCGTGACGGGAGGGGATTAGGCTGCGTGACGGGGACTAGGCTGCGTGACGGGGACTAGGTTGCGTGACGGGGACTAGGCTGCGTGACGGGGACTAGGCTGCGTGACGGGGGACTAGGCTGCGTGACGGGGGACTAGGCTGCGTGACGGGGGATTAGGCTGCGTGACGGGGGATTAGGATGCGTGACGGGGATTAGGCTGCGTGACGGGGGATTAGGCTGCGTGACGGGGGATTAGGCTGCGTGACGGGAGGGGATTAGGTTGCGTGACGGGGGATTAGGATGCGTGACGGGGGATTAGGATGCGTGACGGGGGATTAGGCTGCGTGACGGGGGATTAGGCTGCGTGACGGGGGACTAGGCTGCGTGACGGGGACTAGGCTGCGTGACGGGGGGATTAGGTTGCGTGACGGGGGATTAGGTTGCGTGACGGGGGGACTAGGATGCGTGACGGGGATTAGGCTGCCTGACTGACTGGGGATTAGGCTGCGTGACGGGGGATTAGGTTGCGTGACGGGGGATTAGGTTGCGTGACGGGGGACTAGAATGCGTGACGGGGGACTAGGCTGCGTGACGGGGGATTAGGTTGCGTGACGGGGGACTAGGCTGCGTGACGGGGGGATTAGGCTGCGTGACGGGGATTAGGATGCGTGACGGGGATTAGGATGCGTGACGGGGGATTAGGTTGCGTGACGGGGGGATTAGGATGCGTGACGGGGGACTAGGATGCGTGACGGGGATTAGGATGCGTGACGGGGATTAGGTTGCGTGACGGGGATTAGGTTGCGTGACGGGGGACTAGGTTGCGTGACGGGGGGATTAGGTTGCGTGACGGGGATTAGGCTGCGTGACGGGGGATTAGGCTGCGTGACGGGGGACTAGGATGCGTGACGGGGGACTAGGTTGAGTGACGGGGGATTAGGTTGAGTGACGGGGATTAGGTTGGTGACGGGGATTAGGTTGAGTGACGGGGGATTAGGCTGCGTGACGGGGATTAGGCTGCGTGACGGGGATTAGGCTGCGTGACGGGGATTAGGCTGCGGACGGGGATTAGGTTGCGTGACGGGGGATTAGGCTGCGTGACGGGGGATTAGGCTGCGTGACGGGGATTAGGCTGCGTGACGGGGGATTAGGTTGGTGACGGGGGGATTAGGTTGGTGACGGGGGGATTAGGTTGAGTGACGGGGATGAGGCTGCGTGACGGGGATGAGGCTGCGTGACGGGGGACTAGGATGCGTGACGGGAGGGGATTAGGCTGCGTGACGGGGGATTAGGTTGAGTGACGGGGATTAGGTTGAGTGACGGGGATTAGGTTGAGTGGACGGGGATTAGGTTGCGTGGACGGGGATTAGGCTGCGTGACGGGAGGGGATTAGGCTGCGTGACGGGGGATTAGGTTGAGTGACGGGGGATTAGGTTGGTGACGGGGATGAGGCTGCGTGACGGGGGATGAGGTTGCGTGACGGGGGGATTAGGTTGCGTGACGGGGATTAGGTTGCGTGACGGGGGATTAGGCTGCGTGACGGGAGGGGATTAGGCTGCGTGACGGGAGGAGATTAGGCTGCGTGACGGGGGATTAGGCTGCGTGACGGGGGATTAGGTTGAGTGACGGGGGATTAGGTTGAGTGACGGGGGATTAGGCTGAGTGACGGGGGATTAGGCTGCGTGACGGGGATTAGGTTGACTGGACGGGGGGATTAGGTTGCCTGACGGGGATTAGGCTGCGTGACGGGGGATTAGGTTGCCTGACGGGGGATTAGGTTGCCTGACGGGGGGATTAGGCTGCGTGACGGGGATTAGGATGCGTGACGGGGATTAGGTTGCGTGACGGGGGATTAGGATGCGTGACGGGGGATTAGGTTGCGTGACTGGGGATTAGGATGCGTGACGGGGATTAGGTTGCGTGACTGGGGATTAGGATGCGTGACGGGGATTAGGTTGCGTGACGGGGATTAGGTTGCGTGACGGGGGGATTAGGTTGCGTGACGGGGATTAGGCTGCGTGACGGGGGATTAGGCTGCGTGACGGGGATTAGGCTGCGTGACTGGGGATTAGGTTGCGTGACGGGGATTAGGTTGCGTGACGGGAGATTAGGCTGCGTGACGGGGGATTAGGTTGCGTGACGGGGATTAGGCTGCGTGACGGGGGGATTAGGCTGCGTGACGGGGGATTAGGTTGCGTGACGGGGGATTAGGATGCGTGACGGGGATTAGGCTGCGTGACGGGGATTAGGATGCGTGACGGGGATTAGGCTGCGTGACTGGGGATTAGGATGCGTGACGGGGATTAGGTTGCGTGACGGGGATTAGGTTGCGTGACGGGGGATTAGGTTGCGTGACGGGGATTAGGCTGCGTGACGGGGGGATTAGGTTGCGTGACGGGGATTAGGCTGCGTGACGGGGGATTAGGCTGCGTGACTGGGGATTAGGATGCGTGACGGGGGATTAGGTTGCGTGACGGGGGGATTAGGCTGCGTGACGGGGATTAGGCTGCGTGACGGGGGATTAGGTTGACTGACGGGGGATTAGGTTGCCTGACGGGGGATTAGGCTGCGTGACGGGGGATTAGGTTGCCTGACGGGGGATTAGGTTGCCTGACGGGGGATTAGGCTGCGTGACGGGGGATTAGGATGCGTGACGGGGATTAGGTTGCGTGACGGGGGATTAGGATGCGTGACGGGGGATTAGGTTGCGTGACTGGGGATTAGGATGCGTGACGGGGATTAGGTTGCGTGACTGGGGATTAGGATGCGTGACGGGGGATTAGGTTGCGTGACGGGGGATTAGGTTGCGTGACGGGGGATTAGGTTGCGTGACGGGGGATTAGGCTGCGTGACGGGGGATTAGGCTGCGTGACGGGGGATTAGGCTGCGTGACTGGGGATTAGGTTGCGTGACGGGGGATTAGGTTGCGTGACGGGAGATTAGGCTGCGTGACGGGGGATTAGGTTGCGTGACGGGGGATTAGGCTGCGTGACGGGGGATTAGGCTGCGTGACGGGGGATTAGGTTGCGTGACGGGGGATTAGGATGCGTGACGGGGATTAGGCTGCGTGACGGGGATTAGGATGCGTGACGGGGGATTAGGCTGCGTGACTGGGGATTAGGATGCGTGACGGGGATTAGGTTGCGTGGACGGGGGATTAGGTTGCGTGACGGGGATTAGGTTGCGTGACGGGGGATTAGGCTGCGTGACGGGGATTAGGTTGCGTGACGGGGGATTAGGCTGCGTGACGGGGGATTAGGCTGCGTGACTGGGGATTAGGATGCGTGACGGGGGATTAGGTTGCGTGACGGGGGATTAGGCTGCGTGACGGGGGATTAGGTTGCGTGACGGGGGATTAGGTTGCGTGACGGGGATTAGGCTGCGTGACCGTGGATTAGGCTGCGTGGACGGGGATTAGGGTTGCGTGACGGGGATTAGGATGCGTGACGGGGAATTAGGATGCGTGACGGGGATTAGGCTGCGTGACGACGGGGATTAGGCTGCGTGACGGGGGATTAGGCTGCGTGACGGGGGGATTAGGTTGCGTGACGGGGATTAGGATGCGTGACGGGGAATTAGGATGCGTGACGGGGGATTAGGCTGCGTGACGGGGGATTAGGCTGCGTGACGGGGGATTAGGTTGCGTGACGGGAGGGGATTAGGCTGCGTGACGGGGGATTAGGCTGCGTGACGAGGGATTAGGCTGCGGACGAGGGATTAGGCTGCGTGACGGGGATTAGGCTGCGTGACGGGGGGATTAGGCTGCGTGACGGGGGGATTAGGCTGCGTGACGGGGATTAGGCTGCGTGACTGGGGGGATTAGGCTGCGTGACGGGGGGGGGATTAGGCTGCGTGACGGGGGATTAGGCTGCGTGACGAGGGATTAGGCTGCGTGACCGGGGATTAGGCTGCGTGACGGGGGATTAGGATGCGTGACGGGGGACTAGGCTGCGTGACGGGGGATTAGGTTGTGTGATGGGGGTGGGTATTGTAGGTAGTACAGGAGCAGGGTAGTAACTGTTGTTGTTGTTCCAGGTGGGTATTGTAGGTCGTACAGGAGCAGGGTAGTGACTGTTGTTGTTGTTCCAGGTGGGTATAGTAGGTTGTACAGGAGCAGGGTAGTGACTGTTGTTGTTGTTCCAGGTGGGTATAGTAGGTAGTACAGGAGCAGGGTAGTGACTGTTGTTGTTGTTCCAGGTGGGTATAGTAGGTCGTACAGGAGCAGGGTAGTGACTGTTGTTGTTGTTCCAGGTGGGTATTGTAGGTATTACAGGAGCAGGGTAGTGACTGTTGTTGTTGTTCCAGGTGGGTATAGTAGGTCGTACAGGAGCAGGCAAGTCCTCTCTGACTCTAGGATTGTTCCGCATCATCGAGGCGTGTGAGGGAGAGATTCATATCGATGGAGTTAACATCGCCACGCTGGGTCTCCATGAACTCCGCTCCAGGATCACCATCATACCACAGGTGCACACCCACGGCCCATACAGACACACTCAAACTGACCCACAGTCTTCTGGATGCATGTTCTATTTAAAATATCTTTATTTATCCTCTCCCTCCCTCACCCCTCTCTCTCCCCCCTTCTCTCTCTCCCTCCCTCACCCCTCTCTCCTCCCTCCCCTTCCTCTCCCTCTCTCCCCCTCTCTCTCTCCCCCTTCTCTCTCATGCCTCCCCCTCCCTCCTTCCTCTCCCTCTCTCCCCCTTCTCTCTCTCCCCCTTCTCTCTCATGCCCCTCCCCTTCCCTCCCCTCTCTCCCACCCTTCTCTCTCATGGCTCTCCGCCCTCCCCTTCCTCTCTCTCTCTCTCATGCCCCCCTCCTCTCCTTCCTCTCCCTCTCTCCCCCCCTTCTCTCTCATGGCTCTCCCCCTCCTCTCTCCCCCCTCTCTCATGCCCCCCCTCCCCTTCCTCTCCCTCTCTCCCCCTTCTCTCTCATGCCCCCTCCCCTTCCTCTCCCTCTCTCCCCCTTCTCTCTCATGGCTATCCCCCCTCCCCTTCCTCTCCCTCTCTCCCCCTTCTCTCTCATGGCTCACCCCCTCCTCCCTCCAGGACCCAGTGCTGTTCTCTGGGTCTCTGAGGATGAATCTGGACCCCTTCGATGGCTACTCTGATGAGGAGGTGTGGAGAGCCCTGGAGCTCTCCCATCTCAAGAGCTTTGTGTCGGGCCTGCCGGACAAACTCAACCACGAGTGTTCAGAGGGAGGAGAGAACCTCAGGTACACAAGGCTCTGTATCCCTCTATGTAACTTCCCTATGTCTGTTACTCTCTTTCTCTCCCCCCCCCCACCCCCTCTGATTCCTCCTTGTGATGACATCTGGTACACTCTCTCTCTCATCCCTCTCTCCTTCTCGTTTTAACTGTCTCCTCTCTATCTTCCCTCACTTCTTCCCTCCTTCCTTCTCTTCCCTCTCTCCTCCCTTTGTAACTCCTTCCATCTCTCTCTCTCTCTCTCTCACAATAACATTATCTCTCTCTCCCCTCTCTCTCCCTTCTCTCTCTCTCTCTCTCATTAACATTCTCTCTCTCCCCTCTCTCTCCCTCTCGCTCTCTCTCTCTCTCATTAACATTCTCTCTCTCCCCTCTCTCTCTCTCATTAACATAATCCCTATCCAGTCTGGGTCAGCGCCAGCTGGTGTGTCTGGCCCGAGCCCTCCTGAGGAAGACGAAGATCTTGGTTCTGGATGAGGCCACAGCTGCTGTGGACCTGGAGACAGACAACCTGATCCAGTCCACCATCAGAACCCAGTTTGATGACTGCACTGTCCTGACCATCGCACACAGACTCAATACTATCATGGACTACACCAGGTAATATATAGACTGACTCAATACTATCATGGACTACACCAGGTAATATATAGACTGACTCAATACTATCATGTACTACACCAGGTAATATATAGACTGACTCAATACTATCATGGACTACACCAGGTAATATATAGACTGACTCAATACTATCATGGACTACACCAGGTAATATATAGACTGACTCAATACTATCATGGACTACACCAGGTAATATATAGACTGACTCAATACTATCATGGACTACACCAGGTAATATATAGACTGACTCAATACTATCATGGACTACACCAGGTAATATATAGACTGACTCAGTACTATCATGGACTACACCAGATAATATATAGACTGACTCAATACTATCATGGACTACACCAGGTAATATATAGACTGACTCAGTACTATCATGGACTACACCAGATAATATATAGACTGACTCAATACTATCATGGACTACACCAGGTAATATATAGACTGACTCAATACTATCATGGACTACACCAGGTAATATATAGACTGACTCAATACTATCATGGACTACACCAGGTAATATATAGACTGACTCAATACTATCATGGACTACACCAGGTAATATATAGACTGACTCAATACTATCATGGACTACACCAGGTAATATATAGACTGACTCAATACTATCATGGACTACACCAGGTAATATATAGACTGACTCAGTACTATCATGGACTACACCAGATAATATATAGACTGACTCAATACTATCATGGACTACACCAGGTAATAATAGACTGACTCAATACTATCATGGACTACACCAGGTAATATATAGACTGACTCAATACTATCATGGACTACACCAGGTAATATATAGACTGACTCAATACTATCATGGACTACACCAGGTAATATATAGACTGACTCAATACTATCATGGACTACACCAGGTAATATATAGACTGACTCAATACTATCATGGACTACACCAGGTAATATATAGACTGACTCAGTACTATCATGGACTACACCAGGTAATATATAGACTGACTCAATACTATCATGGACTACACCAGGTAATATATAGACTGACTCAATACTATCATGGACTACACCAGGTAATATATAGACTGACTCAATACTATCATGGACTACACCAGGTAATATATAGACTGACTCAATACTATCATGGACTTAACCAGGTAATATATGACAACACACACACCTGTTCTCTCTCTCATCTCTCTCTCTCCTCCCTTCAGAGTGCTGGTCTTGGATAAAGGGGAGATGGCAGAGTTTGACTCTCCCTCCACTCTCATCACCAAGAGAGGAATCTTCTACAAGATGGCTAAAGACTCTGGACTGGTCTGAGTGGGCGAACGGGAGAGGACAGGCGCTTAAAGACAACATCCCTCCTTACAGAGAACTCCTCCTCCAACCCCCTCTTCTCTCCTCTGACCGGGAGGCTGTGCAGGGAAGAGGTAGCAGAAGAGGAGATTTCTAAGGATTTCAATGTTTCTGATAAGTGTGCATAAATTATGGGAGCACTCTACCTCCCTCCTTCCTCCCTCCTCTTCTCCCTTCATCCCTCCCTCCTCTATCCCTCCATCCCTCCTTCCTCTTCTCCCTTCATCCCTCCCTCTACTTCTCCCTCCACCCCTCCATCCATCCATCTCTCCCTCCCTCTACTACAGAATATGTCAAGGATTCACTCCACTGAACCTGATGCTGCTGCTTCTCCAGGACAAATCCCTTCTGTTACTCCTCCCTCCATCCCTTCTGTTACTCCTCCCTCCATCCCTTCTGTTACTCCTCCCTCCATCCTTCCTCTTACTCCTCCCTCCCTCCTGTTACTCCTCCCACCATCCTTCCTCTTACTCCTCCCTCCCTCCTGTTACTCCTCCCTCCATCCCTTCTGTTACTCCTCCCTCCATCCCTTCTGTTACTCCTCCCTCCATCCCCTGTTACTCCTCCCTCCATCCCTCCTGTTACTCCTCCCTCCATCCCTTCTGTTACTCCTCCCTCCCTCCCTCCTGTTACTCCTCCCTCCATCCCTTCTGTTACTCCTCCCTCCATCCCTTCTGTTACTCCTCCCTCCATCCCTCCTGTTACTCCTCCCTCCATCCCTCCTGTTACTCCTCCCTCCATCCCTTCTGTTACTCCTCCCTCCCTCCCTCCTGTTACTCCTCCCTCCCTCCCTCCCTTAACTAAAGACTTCTCCAGGACAAATCCCTTCCAACAACTCCTACTGTTTCTCCCAAACTCTGTTTGTTCAACTCTCCTTTAAACGGGTGTCTGGATGTTTTCAAGATTCCCTTCATCTTGCAGAATTTGTCCGCTCCGGCTTGCCGTTGTGGGAAGCCAGAAGGCCATCTGACCTGCTCTCCTCCATCAATCAGACTCAGAATACCAGCTAGGTTTATTTTATTTTTAAATGGGCATTGTGTGCTTTTGAAGATGTACTCTGTTAAGAGACTATAAAAGTCCTTTTTGTTTTGTCTCTGCCCCTGTTTGCCTTTATTGCCATCAGAGGAAAGAATCAGAATATTCTGATTTTTTTCTATCCAATGTAACTGGAATGTTCTGAATTGTTCTCCCCAACGGAACCAGAATGTTCTGGTGTGTTCCTTCCAACAGAACCGGAATGTTCTCGTGTTCTCCCCCCCCCCCCAATGTAACTGGAATGTTCTGAATTGTTCTCCCCAACGGAACCGGAATGCTCTGGTGTGTTCCTTCCAACAGAACCGGAATGTTCTCATCTGTTCTCTCCAACGGAACCGGAATGTTCTGATCTTTTCTCTCCGATAGAACCGGGTGGACTAGGTTGAATATTTATTTGACAGACAGTGCAATGTTATTCCCCACAGGGAGTGAGTGAATGGATATCTGTCCAATCACAGACGACGCCAATCACAGACGTTGAAACCTGTCCCATCAGTCAGATCCCGCCCCCCTCTATGTTGAGTACTGGTAAAGAGAGTGAGGTCACCCACCCTTGACCTCTGCCTGGGTGGCCTTTGACCCTTGACCTCCCAGACGCTGCTTTCCATAGTGCCACACCTCAAACGGCATCCTACACCACACTTCTCTTGACCCAAGCCCTGCGTTGCAGTCTGTTGTCTGTAACCAGTAACTAGTCTAGGGAGAGACCTGTTGTCTGTAACCAGTAACTAGTCTAGGGAGAGACCTTTTGTCTGTAACCAGTAACTAGTCTAGGGAGAGACCTGTTGTCTGTAACCAGTAACTAGTCTAGGGAGAGACCTGTTGTCTGTAACTAGTCTAGGGAGAGACCTGTTGTCTGTAGCCAGTAACTAGTCTAGGGAGAGACCTTTTGTCTGTAACCAGTAACTAGTCTAGGGAGAGACCTGTTGTCTGTAGCCAGTAACTAGTCTAGGGAGAGACCTGTTGTCTGTAACCAGTAACTAGTCTAGGGAGAGACCTGTTGTCTGTAACCAGTAACTAGTCTAGGGAGAGACCTGTTGTCTGTAACCTACAACTAGTCTAGGGAGAGACCTGTTGTCTGTAACCAGTAACTAGTCTAGGGAGAGACCTGTTGTCTGTAACCAGTAACTAGTCTAGGGAGAGACCTTTTGTCTGTAACTAGTTTAGGGAGAGACCTGTTGTCTGTAACTAGTCTAGGGAGAGACCTGTTGTCTGTAACCAGTAACTAGTCTAGGGAGAGACCTGTTGTCTGTAACCAGTAACTAGTCTAGGGAGAGACCTGTTGTCTGTAACCAGTAACTAGTCTAGGGAGAGACCTGTTGTCTGTAACCAGTAACTAGTCTAGGGAGAGACCTGTTGTCTGTAACCAGTAACTAGTCTAGGCAGAGACCTGTTGTCTGTAGCCAGTAACTAGTCTAGGGAGAGACCTGTTGTCTGTAACCAGTAACTAGTCTAGGGAGAGACCTGTTGTCTGTAACCAGTAACTAGTTTAGGGAGAGACCTGTTGTCTGTAACCAGTAACTAGTCTAGGGAGAGGCCTGTTGTCTGTAACCAGTAACTAGTTTAGGGAGAGACCTGTTGTCTGTAACCAGTAACTAGTCTAGGGGAGACCTGTTGTCTGTAACCAGTAACTAGTCTAGGGAGAGACCTTTTGTCTGTAACTAGTCTAGGGAGAGACCTGTTGTCTGTAACCTACAACTAGTCTAGGGAGAGACCTGTTGTCTGTAACCAGTAACTAGTCTAGGGAGAGACCTGTTGTCTGTAACCAGTAACTAGTCTAGGGAGAGACCTGTTGTCTGTAACCAGTAACTAGTCTAGGGAGAGACCTTTTGTCTGTAACTAGTCTAGGGAGAGACCTGTTGTCTGTAACCAGTAACTAGTCTAGGGAGAGACCTGTTGTCTGTAACCAGTAACTAGTCTAGGGAGAGACCTGTTGTCTGTAACCAGTAACTAGTTTAGGGAGAGACCTGTTGTCTGTAACCAGTAACTAGTTTAGGGAGAGACCTGTTGTCTGTAACCAGTAACTAGTTTAGGGAGAGACCTGTTGTCTGTAACCAGCAACTAGTCTAGGGAGAGACCTGGCTGGCTTTAAACCTGCTTTATTTAAATGAATGTAATACACATTGTTATATCCTTCTGGCTAAATCCCAAATGGCACCCCAAATGACCAGTTCAAAAGTAGTGCACTTTATAGGGAACAGGGTGTCATTTGGGCCAAATATAGGATAATTTGACTGTAGCCTTCTGCGTTCAGCAGAGACCACATTTTCCTTGTTGGCACTTTATCTGTTGGTTAGTAGGTGCTATTATATTATTGAACCTCTTGAGCCATACGCTATTGGGTTAGTCAGGCTGATCAACAAGTCTCAATAAGGTGTTGGGTTAGTCATGCTGATCAACAAGTCTCAATAAGGTGTTGGGTTAGTCAGGCTGATCAACAAGTCTCAATAAGGTGTTGGGTTAGTCATGCTGATCAACAAGTCTCAATAAGGTGTTGGGTCAGGCTGATCAACAAGTCTCAATAAGGTGTTGGGTTAGTCAGGCTGATCAACAAGTCTCTAAGGTGTTGGGTTAGTCATGCTGATCAACAAGTCTCAATAAGGTGTTGGGTCAGGCTGATCAACAAGTCTCAATAAGGTGTTGGGTTAGTCAGGCTGATCAACAAGTCTCTAAGGTGTTGGGTTAGTCAGGCTGATCAACAAGTCTCAATAAGGTGTTGGGTTAGTCAGGCTGATCAACAAGTCTCTAAGGTGTTGGGTCAGGCTGATCAACAAGTCTCAATAAGGTGTTGGGTTAGTCAGGCTGATCAACAAGTCTCAATAAGGTGTTGGGTTAGTCAGGCTGATCAGCAAGTCTCAATAAGGTGTTGGGTTAGTCAGGCTGGTCAGCAAGTCTCTAAGGTGTTGGGTTAGTCAGGCTGATCAACAAGTCTCAATAAGGTGTTGGGATCAACAAGTCTCAATAAGGTGTTGGGATCAACAAGTCTCAATAAGGTGTTGGGTTAGTCATGCTGATCAACAAGTCTCAATAAGGTGTTGGGTTAGTCAGGCTGATCAACAAGTCTCAATAAGGTGTTGGGTTAGTCAGGCTGATCAGCAAGTCTCAATAAGGTGTTGGGTTAGTCATGCTGATCAACAAGTCTCAATAAGGTGTTGGGTTAGTCATGCTGATCGACAAGTCTCAATAAGGTGTTGGTATCAACAAGTCTCAATAAGGTGTTGGGATCAACAAGTCTCAATAAGGTGTTGGGTTAGTCAGGCTGATCAACACGTGTCAATAAGGTGTTGGGTTAGTCAGGCTGATCAACACGTGTCAATAAGGTGTTGGGTTAGTCAGGCTGATCAACAAGTGTCAATAAGGTGTTGGGTTAGTCAGGCTGGTCAGCAAGTCTCAAGTCTCAAACACCTTCTGTCCATGGACTCATGCTACTCATTTTCACTGGGGTGTGTGTCCCAAATGGCAACTCATTCTACATTTGACCAGGGCCCATATGGGGGGATAGGAAGTCATTAATGACCAGGGCCCATATGGGGGGATAGGAAGTTATTAATGACTAGGGCCCATATGGGGGGATAGGAAGTCATTAATGACCAGGGCCCATATGGGGGGATAGGAAGTCATTAATGACCAGGGCCCTTATGGGGGGGGTCATTAATACCAGGGGGGATAGGAAGTCATTAATGACCAGGGCCCATATGGGGGGATTGGAAGTCATTAATGACCAGGGCCCATATGGGGGGATAGGAAGTCATTAATGACCAGGGCCCATATGGGGGGATAGGAAGTCATTAATGACCAGGGCCCATATGGGGGGATAGGAAGTCATTAATGACCAGGGCCCATATGGGGGGATAGGAAGTCATTAATGACCAGGGCCCATATGGGGGGATAGGAAGTCATTAATGACCAGGGCCCATATGGGGGATAGGAAGTCATTAATGACCAGGGCCCATATGGGGGATAGGAAGTCATTAATGACCAGGGCCCATATGGGGGGATAGGAAGTCATTAATGACCAGGGCCCTTATGGGGGGATATGACCAGGGGGGGATAGGAAGTCATTAATGACCAGGGCCCATATGGGGGGATAGGAAGTCATTAATGACCAGGGCCCTTATGGGGGATAGGAAGTCATTAATGACCAGGGCCCATATGGGGGGATAGGAAGTCATTAATGACCAGGGCCCATATGGGGGGATAGGAAGTCATTAATGACCAGGGCCCATATGGGGGGATAGGAAGTCATTAATGACCAGGGCCCATATGGGGGGATAGGAAGTCATTAATGACCAGGGCCCATATGGGGGGGGGATAGGAAGTCATTAATGACCAGGGCCCATATGGGGGGATAGGAAGTCATTAATGACCAGGGCCCATATGGGGGGAAGTCATTAATGACCAGGGCCCATATGGGGATAGGAAGTCATTAATGACCAGGGCCCATATGGGGGGATTGGAAGTCATTAATGACCAGGGCCCATATGGGGGATAGGAAGTCATTAATGACCAGGGCCCATATGGGGGATAGGAAGTCATTAATGACCAGGGCCCATATGGGGGGATAGGAAGTCATTAATGACCAGGGCCCATATGGGGGGATAGGGTCCCATTAGGGAGGCAGCTTTTCACTGGGACATCCAGTGACCACAGCAGGTGTGTTGTCTGAAGATGGAGCCGGTAGCAGCCTACTGGGCCTACGCTTTGATGTCTCTCTCCTGTGGCGTCACTTCTTTATCTGAGCCTTGGTTTTGTTGGATATAAATCAAGGAGACGTGCTTTTGATTTGTCTGTTGAGTGTAAGGGGTTGTCCCAAATGTCACCCTATTCCCTATGTCGTGCACTCCTATGGGCCCTATTCCCTATGTAGTGCACTACTATGGGCCCTATTCCCTATGTAGTGCGCTACTATGGGCCCTATTCCCTATGTAGTGCGCTATGGGCCCTATTCCCTATGTAGTGTGCGCTACTATGGGCCCTATTCCCTATGTAGTGCGCTACTATGGGCCCTATTCCCCTATGTAGTGCGCTACTATGGGCCCTATTCCCTATGTAGTGCTCTACTATGGGCCTATTCCCTATGTAGTGCGCTACTATGGGCCCTATTCCCTATGTAGTGCGCTACTATGGGCCCTATTCCCTATGTAGTGCGCTACTATGGTCCCTATTCCCTATGTAGTGCGCTACTATGGGCCCCTATTCCCTATGTAGTGCGCTACTATGGTCCTATTCCCTATGTAGTGCGCTACTATGGTCCCTATTCCCTATGTGATGCGCTACTATGGGCCCTATTCCCTATGTAGTGCGCTACTATGGGCCCTATTCCCTATGTAGTGCGCTACTATGGGCCCTATTCCCTATGTAGTGCGCTACTATGGGCCCTATTCCCTATGTAGTGCGCTACTATGGGCCCTATTCCCTATGTAGTGCGCTACTATGGGCCCTATTCCTATGTAGTGCGCTACTATGGGCCCTATTCCCTATCATGCGCTACTATGGGCCTATTCCCTATGTAGTGCACTACTATGGGCCCTATTCCCTATGTGCAGTGCGCTACTATGGGCCCTATTCCCTATGTAGTGCGCTACTATGGGCCCTATTCCCTATGTAGTGCGCTATAAGTGGAATAAGGTGCCATTAGGGAGACTAGCCGTCTCAGAACATGCTCTGTTAAACCATTGAGTACATTACTGTGCTGTTACATATTTATATCATTTGTAAGTATGCATATTATAATTATTTTATATTTGTATACATGCACTAGTTTTTAAATGTGCATTATTTTTCGGGACATGAATCAAACTGACGTGTAAAAAAAATAAAGTACTTTTTTTGTTAACCTCTGGTCTGTCTGGTCTGGTCTGTCTGGTCTGTCTGGTCTGGTCTGTCTGTCTGGTCTGTCTGGTCTGGTCTGTCTGGTCTGTCTGGTCTGGTCTGTCTGGTCTGGTCTGTCTGGTCTGTCTGGTCTGTCTGGTCTGTCTGGTCTAGTCTGTCTGGTCTGTCTGGTCTGTCTGGTCTGGTCTGTCTGGTCTAGTCTGTCTGGTCTGGTCTGTCTGGACTGTCTGGTCTGTCTGTCTGGTCTGTCTGTCTGGTCTGTCTGTCTGTCTGGTCTAGTCTGTCTGGTCTGTTTGGTCTGTCTGGTCTGTCTAGTCTGTTTGGTCTCTCTGGTCTGTCTGTCTGGTCTGTCTGTCTGGTCTGTCTAGTCTGTCTTGTCTGTCTGTCTAGTCTGTTTGGTCTCTCTGGTCTGTCTGTCTGGTCTGTCTGGTCTCTCTGTCTGGTCTGTCTGGTCTAGTCTGTCTAGTCTGTTTGGTCTCTCTGGTCTGTCTGTCTGGTCTGTCTGGTCTCTCTGTCTGGTCTGTCTGGTCTAGTCTGTCTAGTCTGTTTGGTCTGTCTGGTCTGTCTGTCTGTCTGGTCTCTCTGGTCTGTCTGTCTGGTCTGTCTAGTCTGTCTGGTCTGTCTGTCTGGTCTCTCTGGTCTGTCTGTCTGGTCTGTCTGTCTGGTCTCTCTGTCTGTCTAGTCTGTCTGGTCTGTCTAGTCTGTCTGGTCTATTTGGTCTGTCTGGTCTGTGTGTCTGGTCTTTCTGGTCTGTCTGGTCTGTCTGGACTGTCTGTCTGTCTGGTCTGTCTGGACTGTCTGGTCTGGTCTGTCTGGACTGTCTGGTCTGTCGGTCTGGTCTGTTTGGTCTGTCTGTCTGGTCTGTTTGGTCTGTCTGGTCTGTCTGTCTGGTCTCTCTGGTCTGTCTAACTGTCTGGACTGTCTGGTCTGTCTGTCTGGTCTGTTTGGTCTGTCTGGTCTGTCTGTCTGGTCTCTCTGGTCTGTCTAACTGTCTGGACTGTCTGGTCTGTCTGGTCTGTCTAGTCTGTCTGGTCTGTCTGTCTGGTCTGCCTGGTCTATTTGGTCTGTCTGGTCTGTCTAGTCTGTCTGGTCTATTTGGTCTGTCTGGTCTATTTGGTCCGTCTAGTCTGTCTAGTCTGTCTGGTCTGTCTAGTCTGTGTAGTCTGTCTGGTCTATTTGGTCTGTCTGGTCTGTCTAGTCTGTCTGGTCTATTTGGTCTGTCTAGTCTGTCTAGTCTGTCTGGTCTGTCTAGTCTGTGTAGTCTGTCTGGTCTATTTGGTCTGTCTGGTCTGTCTAGTCTGTCTGGACGGTCTGTCTGGCTGGACTGTCTGGTCTGGACTGTGGTCTGTCTGGTCTGTCTGTCTGGTCTGTCTGGCTGGTCTGTCTGGACTGTCTGTCTGGCTGGACTGTCTGGTCTGTCTGGACTGTCTGGTCTGGACTGTCTGTCTGGACTGTCTGGTCTGTCTGTCTGGTCTCTCTGGTCTGTCTGTCTGGTCTGTCTAGTCTGTCTGGTCTGTCTGTCTGGTCTCTCTGTCTGGTCTGCCTGGTCTATTTGGTCTGTCTGGTCTGTCTGGTCTATTTGGTCTGTCTGGTCTATTTGGTCTGTCTGGACTGTCTGGTCTGTCTGTCTGGTCTAGTCTGTCTGGTCTGTCTGTCTGGACTGTCTGGTCTGTCTGTCTGGTCTCTCTGGTCTGTCTAGTCTGTCTGGTCTGTCTGTCTGGTCTCTCTGTCTGGTCTGCCTGGTCTATTTGGTCTGTCTGGTCTATTTGGTCCGTCTGGTCTGTCTGGTCTATTTGGTCTGTCTGGTCTATTTGGTCCGTCTGGTCTGTCTGGTCTATTTGGTCTGTCTGGTCTATTTGGTCCGTCTGGTCTGTCTGGTCTGTCTAGTCTGTGTAGTCTGTCTGGTCTATTTGGTCTGTCTGGTCTGTCTAGTCTGTCTGGTCTATTTGGTCTGTCTGGTCTGTCTAGTCTGTCTGGACTGTCTGGACTGTCTGGACTGTCTGTCTGGTCTGTCTGTCTGGACTGTGTTCTGTCTGGTCTGTCTGGCTGGACTGTCTGGTCTGTCTGGACTGTCTGGTCTGGACTGTGGTCTGTCTGGTCTGTCTGTCTGGCTGGACTGTCTGGTCTGTCTCGACTGTCTGGACTGTCTGGCTGGACTGGCTGGTCTGGCTGTCTGGTCTGGACCGTCTGTCTGGTCTGTCTGGTCTGTCTGTCTGGACTGTCTGTCTGTCTGGACTGTCTGTCTGGTCTGTTTTGTCTGTCTGGTCTGTTTTGTCTGTCTGGTCTGTTTTGTCTGTGTGCAGTGAAACATCCCAGGACCAGATTAGCCTTTACCAGCTCTGTGTGCAATGAAACATCCCAGGACCAGATTAGCCTTTACCAGCTCTGTGTGTAGTGAAGCAGCCCAGGACCAGATTAGCCTTTACCAGCTCTGTGTGTAGTGAAGCAGCCCAGGACCAGATTAGCCTTTACCAGCTCTGTGTGTAGGGAAACATCCCAGGACCAGATTAGCCTTTACCAGCTCTGTGTGTAGGGAAACATCCCAGGACCAGATTAGCCTTTACCAGCTCTGTGTGTAGTGAAGCAGCCCAGGACCAGATTAGCCTTTACCAGCTCTGTGTGCAATGAAACATCCCAGGACCAGATTAGCCTTTACCAGCTCTGTGTGTAGGGAAACATCCCAGGACCAGATTAGCCTTTACCAGCTCTGTGTGCAATGAAGCAGCCCAGGACCAGATGAGCCTTTACCAGCTCTGTGTGCAATGAAACATCCCAGGACCAGATTAGCCTTTACCAGCTCTGTGTGCAATGAGACAGCCCAGGACCAGATTAGCCTTTACCAGCTCTGTGTGTAGGGAAACATCCCAGGGCCAGATTAGCCTTTACCAGCTCTGTGTGCAATGATACAGCCCAGGACCAGATTAGCCTTTACCAGCTCTGTGTGTAGGGAAACATCCCAGGACCAGATTAGCCTTTACCAGCTCTGTGTGCAATGTAACAGCCCAGGACCAGATTAGCCTTTACCAGCTCTGTGTGCTTTAGTGTTTTGTGTTGAACGTGCCACAAAGTATACAGCAGATTATCAGGTGTTTGAGACCAATGTCCAAAAACTGGTCTCCATTGATGGTTGTGCGTCTTCCAGCAGGACAACGACCCCAAACACACATCAAAAAGCACCCAGGAATGGTTCAAGAAGACACTCCGGACTGTTCTGGAGCGGCCAGCGAAGAGTCCAGACCTGAATCCCATCCCAAACCAACGGAGAGATCTGGAAACAGCATTTGGTGGAGGGCATCAAACATCAAACATTGAAGAATTAGAGCAGTTTGGTGCTGAAAAGAGGGGCCAATTTGCCAGTAGAGAGGTCCAGCAATTCCCCAGTACTGTGCCTCGACACGATCCTGTTTCCTGTCCAATGAATTGAATTTACCACAGGTGGGACTCCAAGCAAGTTGTAGAAACATCTCAAGGATGATCAATGGAAACAGGATGCACCTGAGCTCAATTTCAAGCTTCATAGGAAACGGTTTGAATACTTAATGTAAATAAGGTATTTGTGTTTTTATTTATATATATATAAATATAAATTAGCAAACAATTCTAAAAACTATTTTTGCTTTGTTATTATGGGGAATTGTGTGTAGATTGATGAGGGGGTAAAAAACCCAATTGAACCCATTTTAGAATAAGGCTGTAACATAACAAAATGTGGGAACTGGAAAGGGGTCTAAATACTTTCCAAAGGCACAGTTTAATTTCTACCATGAACGCATTATAAGAGATGGACTTTCCCCTTTATAACACGTGGTTGGATAGGAACTAGCAGCACCCAGTCTGTTATCAGTAGAGCAGGCCGGGCTCCACCTCCACCTGCTGACTGCTGTAAAAGGTTTTGTGAGTATCTCAGGTTGGATAGGAACTAGCAGCACCCAGTCTGTTATCAGTAGAGCAGGCAGGGCTCCACCTCCACCTGCTGACTGCTGTAAAAGTTTTTTTATAGACTAAAAGTAGAAAGGGTTTTGGTACAAAGATTAATTTTGAGATGAAAAAAAAAGTCTTCAAACGGGACAGCAGTGAATAAAGTGAGTATCTCTGACTGAATAGGACAGAGCTGAGAGAGAATACCTGTAGGGTATGAACAATGATGACTGCTGCTACTACTACTACTACTGCTACTGCTGCTGCTGCTACTGCTGCTGCTACTACTACTACTACTGCTACTACTACTGCTGCTGCTACTACTACTACTGCTACTGCTGCTGCTACTACTACTACTACTGCTGCTGCTGCTACTACTACTACTGCTGCTGCTACTACTACTACGGCGCCACCGCTGCGGCTACTACTACTACTACTGCAGCTACTGCTACTGCTGCTACTACTGCAACTGCTGCTACTACTACTGCGGCTACTACTACTACCGCTGCGGCTGCTGCTACTATTACTACAGCTGCGGCTGCTGCTACTACTACTACTACAGCTGCTGCTACCGCTGTCAACGCAGCTACTGTTACTGCTACTACTACTAGTGCTGCGGCTGCTGCTACCACTGCTACTGTTGCTGCTACCACCGCTGCCACACCACCGCTGCTACTACAGCTGCAGCTGCGGCGGCTACTACTACTACCACTACTGCTGCTGCGGCTGCTACTACTACTATTACTGCCGCGGCCGCTGCTTGCCACTGCTGCTGCCACAGCACAGCTGCGGCACTATTACTGCTACAGCAGCGGCGGCTGCCACAGCCACTACTGCTACCGGCTGCTGCTGCTGCTACTACTGTTACTACCACTACTGCTGCTACTACTGCTACTACTGCAACTACAACTGCTGCTGCTGCTGCTACTACTGCTGCCGCCACTACTGCTGCTACCGTTACTACTGCTACTGCTATGCTACTGCACTGCTACCGCCGCGGCTACTACTACTGCTGCATAACACTGCTACCAACGGCGGCGGCTGCAACATTACTACCGCTGCTGCTACTGCTGCTGCTGCTGCTGCTACTACTACTGCTGCTGCTACTACTGCTGCTACTACTACCACTACCGCTACTACTGCTGCCACCGGCTGTGCTACTACCACCGCTGCTACTACAACCGGCGCCACCACTACTGCTGCTACTGCCGCTGCTACTACTAGTACCTGCTACTACCGCTGTTGCTACTGCTACAGCTACACCACTACAGCTGCTACCACTACAACGCCGCTACTGCACTACTACTGCTGCTGCTACTACAACTACTACTGCTACTACTACTGCTGCTGCTACTACTACTGCTGCTGCTGCTGCTGCTGCTGTTGCTACTGCTACTACTACTGCTGCTGCTACTACAACTTCTACTGCTACTACTACTGCTGCTGCTACTACAACTTCTACTGCTACTACTACTGCTGCTGCTACTACAACTTCTACTGCTACTGCTACTGCTGCTGCTACTACATCTACTACTGCTACTGCTACTGCTACTGCTGCTGCTACTACAACTTCTACTGCTACTGCTGCTGCCACTACAACTTATACTGCTACTGCTGCTGCCAGCTACGGCGGCGGCAGCAACGCGGGCTAACAGCGGCCGCTGCTAACAGCGGCTGCGCTGCTAACTGCTGCAACTGCTGGGTGCTGCAAACTTAGGTGCTGCGTGCCACTACCACTGCTGCTGCACGGCTGCTGCTGCGGCCGCTGCTGCAACAGCAGCGGCTGCTACTACGCTGCTGCCGCGGCCACTACTGCTGCTGCTACTGCTGCTGCTGCTACTACTGCTGCTGCTGCTGCGCTGCTACTACTACTGCTGCTGCTACTACTGCTGCTACTACTGCTGCTGCCACTACTACTACCGCTACTACTTCTATTACTACTACTACTACCACTACTACTACTACTACTACTAGAACTACAACTACTGCAACTACTACTACTACTACTGCTACTACTTCTATTACTACTACCACTACTACTACTACTAGAACTACAACTACTGCTGCTGCTACTACTACTACTGCTACTACTACTACTACTACTGCTACTGCTACTACTGCTACCACTACTACTACTACCACTACCACTACTACCACTACTACTACTACTACCACTACTACTACTACTACTACTACTTCAGATATAAGAGGGAACTGACGAGTTTATCAAGCCTTCTACCCCTCTAGTTATGATCAGTTTATCAAGCCTTCTACCTCTGGTTATGATCAGTTTATCAAGCCTCTCTGGTTATGATCAGTTTATCAAGCCTTCTACCTCTCTGGTTATGATCAGTTTATCAAGCCTCTCTGGTTATGATCAGTTTATCAAGCCTTCTACCCCTCTGGTTATGATCAGTTTATCAAGCCTTCTACCTCTCTGGTTATGATCAGTTTATCAAGCCTTCTACCTCTCTGGTTATGATCAGTTTATCAAGCCTTCTACCTCTCTGGTTATGATCAGTTTATCAAGCCTTCTACCTCTCTGGTTATGATCAGTTTATCAAGCCTTCTACCTCTCTGGTTATGATCAGTTTATCAAGCCTTCTACCTCTCTGGTTATGATCAGTTTATCAAGCCTTCTACCTCTCTGGTTATGATCAGTTTATCAAGCCTTCTACCTCTCTGGTTATGATCAGTTTATCAAGCCTTCTACCTCTCTGGTTATGATCAGTTTATCAAGCCTTCTACCTCTCTGGTTATGATCAGTTTTATCAAGCCTTCTACCTCTCTGGTTATGATCAGTTTATCAAGCCTTCTACCTCTCTGGTTATGATCAGTTTATCAAGCCTTCTACCTCTCTGGTTATGATCAGTTTATCAACCCTTCTACCTCTCTGGTTATGATCAGTTTATCAAGCCTTCTACCTCTCTGGTTATGATCAGTTTATCAAGCCTTCTACCTCTCTGGTTATGATCAGTTTATCAAGCCTCTCTGGTTATGATCAGTTTATCAAGCCTCTCTGGTTATGATCAGTTTATCAAGCCTCTCTGGTTATGATCAGTTTATCAAGCCTTCTACCGCTGGTTATGATCAGTTTATCAAGCCTTCTACCTCTCTGGTTATGATCAGTTTATCAAGCCTTCTACCTCTCTGGTTATGATCAGTTTATCAAGCCTTCTACCTCTCTGGTTATGATCAGTTTATCAAGCCTTCTACCTCTCTGGTTATGATCAGTTTATCAAGCCTTCTACCTCTCTGGTTATGATCAGTTTATCAAGCCTTCTACCTCTCTGGTTATGATCAGTTTATCAAGCCTTCTACCTCTCTGGTTATGATCAGTTTATCAAGCCTTCTACCTCTCTGGTTATGATCAGTTTATCAAGCCTTCTACCTCTCTGGTTATGATCAGTTTATCAAGCCTTCTACCTCTCTGGTTATGATCAGTTTATCAACCCTTCTACCTCTCTGGTTATGATCAGTTTATCAAGCCTCTCTGGTTATGATCAGTTTATCAAGCCTCTCTGGTTATGATCAGTTTATCAAGCCTTCTACCTCTGGTTATGATCAGTTTATCAAGCCTTCTACCTCTCTGGTTATGATCAGTTTATCAAGCCTTCTACCTCTCTGGTTATGATCAGTTTATCAAGCCTTCTACCTCTCTGGTTATGATCAGTTTATCAAGCCTTCTACCTCTCTGGTTATGATCAGTTTATCAAGCCTTCTACCCCTCTGGTTATGATCAGTTTATCAAGCCTTCTACCTCTGGTTATGATCAGTTTATCAAGCCTCTCTGGTTATGATCAGTTTATCAAGCCTTCTACCTCTGGTTATGATCAGTTTATCAAGCCTCTCTGGTTATGATCAGTTTATCAAGCCTTCTACCTCTGGTTATGATCAGTTTATCAAGCCTCTCTGGTTATGATCAGTTTATCAAGCCTTCTACCCCTCTGGTTATGATCAGTTTATCAAGCCTTCTACCTCTCTGGTTATGATCAGTTTATCAAGCCTTCTACCACTCTGGTTATGATCAGTTTATCAAGCCTTCTACCTCTGGTTATGATCAGTTTATCAACCCCTTCTACCTCTCTGGTTATGATCAGTTTATCAAGCCTTCTACCTCTCTGGTTATGATCAGTTTATCAAGCCTTCTACCTCTCTGGTTATGATCAGTTTATCAAGCCTTCTACCTCTCTGGTTATGATCAGTTTATCAAGCCTTCTACCTCTCTGGTTATGATCAGTTTATCAAGCCTTCTACCTCTCTGGTTATGATCAGTTTATCAAGCCTTCTACCTCTCTGGTTATGATCAGTTTATCAACCCTTCTACCTCTCTGGTTATGATCAGTTTATCAAGCCTCTCTGGTTATGATCAGTTTATCAAGCCTCTCTGGTTATGATCTGTTTATCAAGCCTTCTACCTCTCTGGTTATGATCAGTTCATCAAGCCTTCTACCTCTCTGGTTATGATCAGTTTATCAAGCCTTCTACCCCTCTGGTTATGATCAGTTTATCAAGCCTTCTACCTCTCTGGTTATGATCAGTTTATCAAGCCTTCTACCTCTCTGGTTATGATCAGTTTATCAAGCCTTCTACCTCTCTGGTTATGATCAGTTTATCAAGCCTTCTACCTCTCTGGTTATGATCAGTTTATCAAGCCTTCTACCTCTCTGGTTATGATCAGTTTATCAAGCCTTCTACCTCTCTGGTTATGATCAGTTTATCAAGCCTTCTACCTCTCTGGTTATGATCAGTTTATCAAGCCTTCTACCTCTCTGGTTATGATCAGTTTATCAAGCCTTCTACCTCTCTGGTTATGATCAGTTTATCAAGCCTTCTACCTCTCTGGTTATGATCAGTTTTATCAAGCCTTCTACCTCTCTGGTTATGATCAGTTTATCAAGCCTTCTACCTCTCTGGTTATGATCAGTTTATCAAGCCTTCTACCTCTCTGGTTATGATCAGTTTATCAACCCTTCTACCTCTCTGGTTATGATCAGTTTATCAAGCCTTCTACCTCTCTGGTTATGATCAGTTTATCAAGCCTTCTACCTCTCTGGTTATGATCAGTTTATCAAGCCTCTCTGGTTATGATCAGTTTATCAAGCCTCTCTGGTTATGATCAGTTTATCAAGCCTCTCTGGTTATGATCAGTTTATCAAGCCTTCTACCGCTGGTTATGATCAGTTTATCAAGCCTTCTACCTCTCTGGTTATGATCAGTTTATCAAGCCTTCTACCTCTCTGGTTATGATCAGTTTATCAAGCCTTCTACCTCTCTGGTTATGATCAGTTTATCAAGCCTTCTACCTCTCTGGTTATGATCAGTTTATCAAGCCTTCTACCTCTCTGGTTATGATCAGTTTATCAAGCCTTCTACCTCTCTGGTTATGATCAGTTTATCAAGCCTTCTACCTCTCTGGTTATGATCAGTTTATCAAGCCTTCTACCTCTCTGGTTATGATCAGTTTATCAAGCCTTCTACCTCTCTGGTTATGATCAGTTTATCAAGCCTTCTACCTCTCTGGTTATGATCAGTTTATCAACCCTTCTACCTCTCTGGTTATGATCAGTTTATCAAGCCTCTCTGGTTATGATCAGTTTATCAAGCCTCTCTGGTTATGATCAGTTTATCAAGCCTTCTACCTCTGGTTATGATCAGTTTATCAAGCCTTCTACCTCTCTGGTTATGATCAGTTTATCAAGCCTTCTACCTCTCTGGTTATGATCAGTTTATCAAGCCTTCTACCTCTCTGGTTATGATCAGTTTATCAAGCCTTCTACCTCTCTGGTTATGATCAGTTTATCAAGCCTTCTACCCCTCTGGTTATGATCAGTTTATCAAGCCTTCTACCTCTGGTTATGATCAGTTTATCAAGCCTCTCTGGTTATGATCAGTTTATCAAGCCTTCTACCTCTGGTTATGATCAGTTTATCAAGCCTCTCTGGTTATGATCAGTTTATCAAGCCTTCTACCTCTGGTTATGATCAGTTTATCAAGCCTCTCTGGTTATGATCAGTTTATCAAGCCTTCTACCCCTCTGGTTATGATCAGTTTATCAAGCCTTCTACCTCTCTGGTTATGATCAGTTTATCAAGCCTTCTACCACTCTGGTTATGATCAGTTTATCAAGCCTTCTACCTCTGGTTATGATCAGTTTATCAACCCTTCTACCTCTCTGGTTATGATCAGTTTATCAAGCCTTCTACCTCTCTGGTTATGATCAGTTTATCAAGCCTTCTACCTCTCTGGTTATGATCAGTTTATCAAGCCTTCTACCTCTCTGGTTATGATCAGTTTATCAAGCCTTCTACCTCTCTGGTTATGATCAGTTTATCAAGCCTTCTACCTCTCTGGTTATGATCAGTTTATCAAGCCTTCTACCTCTCTGGTTATGATCAGTTTATCAACCCTTCTACCTCTCTGGTTATGATCAGTTTATCAAGCCTCTCTGGTTATGATCAGTTTATCAAGCCTCTCTGGTTATGATCTGTTTATCAAGCCTTCTACCTCTCTGGTTATGATCAGTTCATCAAGCCTTCTACCTCTCTGGTTATGATCAGTTTATCAAGCCTTCTACCTCTCTGGTTATGATCAGTTTATCAAGCCTCTCTGGTTATGATCAGTTTATCAAGCCTCTCTGGTTATGATCAGTTTATCAAGCCTCTCTGGTTATGATCAGTTTATCAAGCCTTCTACCGCTGGTTATGATCAGTTTATCAAGCCTTCTACCTCTCTGGTTATGATCAGTTTATCAAGCCTTCTACCTCTCTGGTTATGATCAGTTTATCAAGCCTTCTACCTCTCTGGTTATGATCAGTTTATCAAGCCTTCTACCCCTCTGGTTATGATCAGTTTATCAAGCCTTCTACCTCTCTGGTTATGATCAGTTTATCAAGCCTTCTACCCCTCTGGTTATGATCAGTTTATCAAGCCTCTCTGGTTATGATCAGTTTATCAAGCCTCTCTGGTTATGATCAGTTTATCAAGCCTCTCTGGTTATGATCAGTTTATCAAGCCTCTCTGGTTATGATCAGTTTATCAAGCCTCTCTGGTTATGATCAGTTTATCAAGCCTTCTACCTCTCTGGTTATGATCAGTTTATCAAGCCTTCTACCTCTGGTTATGATCAGTTTATCAACCCTTCTACCTCTCTGGTTATGATCAGTTTATCAAGCCTTCTACCTCTCTGGTTATGAGCAGTTTATCAAGCCTTCTACCTCTCTGGTTATGATCAGTTTATTAAGCCTTCTACCTCTCTGGTTATGATCAGTTCATCAAGCCTTCTACCTCTGGTTATGATCAGTTTATCAAGCCTTCTACCTCTGGTTATGATCAGTTTATCAAGCCTTCTACCTCTGGTTATGATCAGTTTATCAAGCCTTCTACCCCTCTGGTTATGATCAGTTTATCAAGCCTCTCTGGTTATGATCAGTTTATCAAGCCTTCTACCTCTCTGGTTATGATCAGTTCATCAAGCCTTCTACCTCTCTGGTTATGATCAGTTTATCAAGCCTTCTACCTCTCTGGTTATGATCAGTTTATCAAGCCTTTCTGGTTATGATCAGTTCATCAAGCCTCTCTGGTTATGATCAGTTCATCAAGCCTCTCTGGTTATGATCAGTTTATCAAGCCTCTCTGGTTATGATCAGTTCATCAAGCCTCTCTGGTTATGATCAGTTCATCAAGCCTCTCTGGTTATGATCAGTTTATCAAGCCTTCTACCTCTCTGGTTATGATCAGTTCATCAAGCCTCTCTGGTTATGATCAGTTCATCAAGCCTCTCTGGTTATGATCAGTTTATCAAGCCTTCTACCTCTCTGGTTATGATCAGTTTATCAAGCCTTCTACCTCTCTGGTTATGATCAGTTTATCAAGCCTTCTACCTCTCTGGTTATGATCAGTTTATCAAGCCTTCTACCTCTCTGGTTATGATCAGTTTATCAAGCCTTCTACCTCTCTGGTTATGATCAGTTTATCAAGCCTTCTACCTCTCTGGTTATGATCAGTTTATCAAGCCTTCTACCTCTCTGGTTATGATCAGTTTATCAAGCCTCTCTGGTTATGATCAGTTTATCAAGCCTCTCTGGTTATGATCAGTTTATCAAGCCTTCTACCGCTGGTTATGATCAGTTTATCAAGCCTTCTACCTCTCTGGTTATGATCAGTTTATCAAGCCTTCTACCTCTCTGGTTATGATCAGTTTATCAAGCCTTCTACCTCTCTGGTTATGATCAGTTTATCAAGCCTTCTACCTCTCTGGTTATGATCAGTTTATCAAGCCTTCTACCTCTCTGGTTATGATCAGTTTATCAAGCCTTCTACCTCTCTGGTTATGATCAGTTTATCAAGCCTTCTACCTCTCTGGTTATGATCAGTTTATCAAGCCTTCTACCTCTCTGGTTATGATCAGTTTATCAAGCCTTCTACCTCTCTGGTTATGATCAGTTTATCAAGCCTTCTACCTCTCTGGTTATGATCAGTTTATCAACCCTTCTACCTCTCTGGTTATGATCAGTTTATCAAGCCTCTCTGGTTATGATCAGTTTATCAAGCCTCTCTGGTTATGATCAGTTTATCAAGCCTTCTACCTCTGGTTATGATCAGTTTATCAAGCCTTCTACCTCTCTGGTTATGATCAGTTTATCAAGCCTTCTACCTCTCTGGTTATGATCAGTTTATCAAGCCTTCTACCTCTCTGGTTATGATCAGTTTATCAAGCCTTCTACCTCTCTGGTTATGATCAGTTTATCAAGCCTTCTACCCCTCTGGTTATGATCAGTTTATCAAGCCTTCTACCTCTGGTTATGATCAGTTTATCAAGCCTCTCTGGTTATGATCAGTTTATCAAGCCTTCTACCTCTGGTTATGATCAGTTTATCAAGCCTCTCTGGTTATGATCAGTTTATCAAGCCTTCTACCTCTGGTTATGATCAGTTTATCAAGCCTCTCTGGTTATGAGCAGTTTATCAAGCCTTCTACCTCTCTGGTTATGATCAGTTTATCAAGCCTTCTACCTCTCTGGTTATGATCAGTTTATCAAGCCTTCTACCTCTCTGGTTATGATCAGTTTATCAACCCTTCTACCTCTCTGGTTATGATCAGTTTATCAAGCCTCTCTGGTTATGATCAGTTTATCAAGCCTCTCTGGTTATGATCAGTTTATCAAGCCTTCTACCTCTGGTTATGATCAGTTTATCAAGCCTTCTACCTCTCTGGTTATGATCAGTTTATCAAGCCTTCTACCTCTCTGGTTATGATCAGTTTATCAAGCCTTCTACCTCTCTGGTTATGATCAGTTTATCAAGCCTTCTACCTCTCTGGTTATGATCAGTTTATCAAGCCTTCTACCCCTCTGGTTATGATCAGTTTATCAAGCCTTCTACCTCTGGTTATGATCAGTTTATCAAGCCTCTCTGGTTATGATCAGTTTATCAAGCCTTCTACCTCTGGTTATGATCAGTTTATCAAGCCTCTCTGGTTATGATCAGTTTATCAAGCCTTCTACCTCTGGTTATGATCAGTTTATCAAGCCTCTCTGGTTATGAGCAGTTTATCAAGCCTTCTACCTCTCTGGTTATGATCAGTTTATCAAGCCTTCTACCCCTCTGGTTATGATCAGTTTATCAAGCCTTCTACCTCTCTGGTTATGATCAGTTTATCAAGCCTTCTACCACTCTGGTTATGATCAGTTTATCAAGCCTTCTACCTCTGGTTATGATCAGTTTATCAACCCTTCTACCTCTCTGGTTATGATCAGTTTATCAAGCCTTCTACCTCTCTGGTTATGATCAGTTTATCAAGCCTTCTACCTCTCTGGTTATGATCAGTTTATCAAGCCTTCTACCTCTCTGGTTATGATCAGTTTATCAAGCCTTCTACCTCTCTGGTTATGATCAGTTTATCAAGCCTTCTACCTCTCTGGTTATGATCAGTTTATCAAGCCTTCTACCTCTCTGGTTATGATCAGTTTATCAACCCTTCTACCTCTCTGGTTATGATCAGTTTATCAAGCCTCTCTGGTTATGATCAGTTTATCAAGCCTCTCTGGTTATGATCTGTTTATCAAGCCTTCTACCTCTCTGGTTATGATCAGTTCATCAAGCCTTCTACCTCTCTGGTTATGATCAGTTTATCAAGCCTTCTACCTCTGGTTATGATCAGTTCATCAAGCCTTATACCTCTCTGGTTATGATCAGTTTATCAAGCCTTCTACCTCTGGTTATGATCAGTTTATCAAGCCTTCTACCTCTGGTTATGATCAGTTTATCAAGCCTTCTACCTCTCTGGTTATGATCAGTTTATCAAGCCTTCTACCTCTCTGGTTATGATCAGTTTATCAAGCCTTCTACCTCTGGTTATGATCAGTTTATCAAGCCTTCTACCTCTCTGGTTATGATCAGTTTATCAAGCCTTCTACCTCTCTGGTTATGATCAGTTTATCAAGCCTTCTACCTCTCTGGTTATGATCAGTTTATCAAGCCTTCTACCTCTCTGGTTATGATCAGTTTATCAAGCCTTCTACCCCTCTGGTTATGATCAGTTTATCAAGCCTTCTACCTCTCTGGTTATGATCAGTTTATCAAGCCTTCTACCCCTCTGGTTATGATCAGTTTATCAAGCCTCTCTGGTTATGATCAGTTTATCAAGCCTCTCTGGTTATGATCAGTTTATCAAGCCTCTCTGGTTATGATCAGTTTATCAAGCCTCTCTGGTTATGATCAGTTTATCAAGCCTCTCTGGTTATGATCAGTTTATCAAGCCTTCTACCTCTCTGGTTATGATCAGTTTATCAAGCCTTCTACCTCTGGTTATGATCAGTTTATCAACCCTTCTACCTCTCTGGTTATGATCAGTTTATCAAGCCTTCTACCTCTCTGGTTATGAGCAGTTTATCAAGCCTTCTACCTCTCTGGTTATGATCAGTTTATTAAGCCTTCTACCTCTCTGGTTATGATCAGTTCATCAAGCCTTCTACCTCTGGTTATGATCAGTTTATCAAGCCTTCTACCTCTGGTTATGATCAGTTTATCAAGCCTTCTACCTCTGGTTATGATCAGTTTATCAAGCCTTCTACCCCTCTGGTTATGATCAGTTTATCAAGCCTCTCTGGTTATGATCAGTTTATCAAGCCTTCTACCTCTCTGGTTATGATCAGTTCATCAAGCCTTCTACCTCTCTGGTTATGATCAGTTTATCAAGCCTTCTACCTCTCTGGTTATGATCAGTTTATCAAGCCTCTCTGGTTATGATCAGTTCATCAAGCCTCTCTGGTTATGATCAGTTCATCAAGCCTCTCTGGTTATGATCAGTTTATCAAGCCTCTCTGGTTATGATCAGTTCATCAAGCCTCTCTGGTTATGATCAGTTCATCAAGCCTCTCTGGTTATGATCAGTTTATCAAGCCTTCTACCTCTCTGGTTATGATCAGTTCATCAAGCCTCTCTGGTTATGATCAGTTCATCAAGCCTCTCTGGTTATGATCAGTTTATCAAGCCTTCTACCTCTCTGGTTATGATCAGTTTATCAAGCCTTCTACCTCTCTGGTTATGATCAGTTTATCAAGCCTTCTACCTCTCTGGTTATGATCAGTTTATCAAGCCTTCTACCTCTCTGGTTATGATCAGTTTATCAAGCCTTCTACCTCTCTGGTTATGATCAGTTTATCAAGCCTTCTACCTCTCTGGTTATGATCAGTTTATCAAGCCTTCTACCTCCGGTTATGATCAGTTTATCAAGCCTTCTACCTCTCTGGTTATGATCAGTTCATCAAGCCTCTCTGGTTATGATCAGTTTATCAAGCCTTCTACCTCTGGTTATGATCAGTTTATCAAGCCTTCTACCTCTCTGGTTATGATCAGTTTATCAAGCCTCTCTGGTTATGATCAGTTTACCAAGCCTCTCTGGTTATGATCAGTTTATCAAGCCTCTCTGGTTATGATCAGTTTATCAAGCCTCTCTGGTTATGATCAGTTTATCAAGCCTTCTACCTCTCTGGTTATGATCAGTTTATCAAGCCTTCTACCTCTGGTTATGATCAGTTTATCAACCCTTCTACCTCTCTGGTTATGATCAGTTTATCAAGCCTTCTACCTCTCTGGTTATGAGCAGTTTATCAAGCCTTCTACCTCTCTGGTTATGATCAGTTTATTAAGCCTTCTACCTCTCTGGTTATGATCAGTTCATCAAGCCTTCTACCTCTGGTTATGATCAGTTTATCAAGCCTTCTACCTCTGGTTATGATCAGTTTATCAAGCCTTCTACCTCTGGTTATGATCAGTTTATCAAGCCTTCTACCCCTCTGGTTATGATCAGTTTATCAAGCCTCTCTGGTTATGATCAGTTTATCAAGCCTTCTACCTCTCTGGTTATGATCAGTTCATCAAGCCTTCTACCTCTCTGGTTATGATCAGTTTATCAAGCCTTCTACCTCTCTGGTTATGATCAGTTTATCAAGCCTCTCTGGTTATGATCAGTTCATCAAGCCTCTCTGGTTATGATCAGTTCATCAAGCCTCTCTGGTTATGATCAGTTTATCAAGCCTCTCTGGTTATGATCAGTTCATCAAGCCTCTCTGGTTATGATCAGTTTATCAAGCCTTCTACCTCTGGTTATGATCAGTTTATCAAGCCTTCTACCTCTGGTTATGATCAGTTTATCAAGCCTTCTACCCCTCTGGTTATGATCAGTTTATCAAGCCTCTCTGGTTATGATCAGTTTATCAAGCCTTCTACCTCTCTGGTTATGATCAGTTCATCAAGCCTTCTACCTCTCTGGTTATGATCAGTTTATCAAGCCTTCTACCTCTCTGGTTATGATCAGTTTATCAAGCCTCTCTGGTTATGATCAGTTCATCAAGCCTCTCTGGTTATGATCAGTTCATCAAGCCTCTCTGGTTATGATCAGTTTATCAAGCCTCTCTGGTTATGATCAGTTCATCAAGCCTCTCTGGTTATGATCAGTTCATCAAGCCTCTCTGGTTATGATCAGTTTATCAAGCCTTCTACCTCTCTGGTTATGATCAGTTCATCAAGCCTCTCTGGTTATGATCAGTTCATCAAGCCTCTCTGGTTATGATCAGTTTATCAAGCCTTCTACCTCTCTGGTTATGATCAGTTTATCAAGCCTTCTACCTCTCTGGTTATGATCAGTTTATCAAGCCTTCTACCTCTCTGGTTATGATCAGTTTATCAAGCCTTCTACCTCTCTGGTTATGATCAGTTTATCAAGCCTTCTACCTCTCTGGTTATGATCAGTTTATCAAGCCTTCTACCTCTCTGGTTATGATCAGTTTATCAAGCCTTCTACCTCTCTGGTTATGATCAGTTTATCAAGCCTTCTACCTCTCTGGTTATGATCAGTTTATCAAGCCTTCTACCTCTGGTTATGATCAGTTTATCAAGCCTTCTACCTCTCTGGTTATGATCAGTTCATCAAGCCTCTCTGGTTATGATCAGTTTATCAAGCCTTCTACCTCTGGTTATGATCAGTTTATCAAGCCTTCTACCTCTCTGGTTATGATCAGTTTATCAAGCCTCTCTGGTTATGATCAGTTTATCAAGCCTCTCTGGTTATGATCAGTTTATCAAGCCTCTCTGGTTATGATCAGTTTATCAAGCCTCTCTGGTTATGATCAGTTTATCAAGCCTTCTACCTCTCTGGTTATGATCAGTTTATCAAGCCTTCTACCTCTGGTTATGATCAGTTTATCAACCCTTCTACCTCTCTGGTTATGATCAGTTTATCAAGCCTTCTACCTCTCTGGTTATGAGCAGTTTATCAAGCCTTCTACCTCTCTGGTTATGATCAGTTTATTAAGCCTTCTACCTCTCTGGTTATGATCAGTTCATCAAGCCTTCTACCTCTGGTTATGATCAGTTTATCAAGCCTTCTACCTCTGGTTATGATCAGTTTATCAAGCCTTCTACCTCTGGTTATGATCAGTTTATCAAGCCTTCTACCCCTCTGGTTATGATCAGTTTATCAAGCCTCTCTGGTTATGATCAGTTTATCAAGCCTTCTACCTCTCTGGTTATGATCAGTTCATCAAGCCTTCTACCTCTCTGGTTATGATCAGTTTATCAAGCCTTCTACCTCTCTGGTTATGATCGGTTTATCAAGCCTCTCTGGTTATGATCAGTTCATCAAGCCTCTCTGGTTATGATCAGTTCATCAAGCCTCTCTGGTTATGATCAGTTTATCAAGCCTCTCTGGTTATGATCAGTTCATCAAGCCTCTCTGGTTATGATCAGTTTATCAAGCCTTCTACCTCTGGTTATGATCAGTTTATCAAGCCTTCTACCTCTGGTTATGATCAGTTTATCAAGCCTTCTACCCCTCTGGTTATGATCAGTTTATCAAGCCTCTCTGGTTATGATCAGTTTATCAAGCCTTCTACCTCTCTGGTTATGATCAGTTCATCAAGCCTTCTACCTCTCTGGTTATGATCAGTTTATCAAGCCTTCTACCTCTCTGGTTATGATCAGTTTATCAAGCCTCTCTGGTTATGATCTGTTCATCAAGCCTCTCTGGTTATGATCAGTTCATCAAGCCTCTCTGGTTATGATCAGTTTATCAAGCCTCTCTGGTTATGATCAGTTCATCAAGCCTCTCTGGTTATGATCAGTTCATCAAGCCTCTCTGGTTATGATCAGTTCATCAAGCCTCTCTGGTTATGATCAGTTTATCAAGCCTTCTACCTCTCTGGTTATGATCAGTTTATCAAGCCTTCTACCTCTCTGGTTATGATCAGTTTATCAAGCCTTCTACCTCTCTGGTTATGATCAGTTTATCAAGCCTTCTACCTCTCTGGTTATGATCAGTTTATCAAGCCTTCTACCTCTCTGGTTATGATCAGTTTATCAAGCCTTCTACCTCTCTGGTTATGATCAGTTTATCAAGCCTTCTACCTCTCTGGTTATGATCAGTTTATCAAGCCTTCTACCTCTGGTTATGATCAGTTTATCAAGCCTTCTACCTCTCTGGTTATGATCAGTTCATCAAGCCTCTCTGGTTATGATCAGTTTATCAAGCCTTCTACCTCTGGTTATGATCAGTTTATCAAGCCTTCTACCTCTCTGGTTATGATCAGTTTATCAAGCCTCTCTGGTTATGATCAGTTTATCAAGCCTCTCTGGTTATGATCAGTTTATCAAGCCTCTCTGGTTATGATCAGTTTATCAAGCCTCTCTGGTTATGATCAGTTTATCAAGCCTTCTACCCCTCTGGTTATGATCAGTTTATCAAGCCTTCTACCTCTCTGGTTATGATCAGTTTATCAAGCCTTCTACCTCTGGTTATGATCAGTTTATCGACCCTTCTACCTCTCTGGTTATGATCAGTTTATCAAGCCTTCTACCTCTCTGGTTATGAGCAGTTTATCAAGCCTTCTACCTCTCTGGTTATGATCAGTTTATTAAGCCTTCTACCTCTCTGGTTATGATCAGTTCATCAAGCCTTCTACCTCTGGTTATGATCAGTTTATCAAGCCTTCTACCTCTGGTTATGATCAGTTTATCAAGCCTTCTACCTCTGGTTATGATCAGTTTATCAAGCCTTCTACCCCTCTGGTTATGATCAGTTTATCAAGCCTTCTACCTCTCTGGTTATGATCAGTTTATCAAGCCTCTCTGGTTATGATCAGTTTATCAAGCCTCTCTGGTTATGATCAGTTTATCAAGCCTCTCTGGTTATGATCAGTTTATCAAGCCTCTCTGGTTATGATCAGTTTATCAAGCCTTCTACCTCTCTGGTTATGATCAGTTTATCAAGCCTTCTACCTCTGGTTATGATCAGTTTATCAACCCTTCTACCTCTCTGGTTATGATCAGTTTATCAAGCCTTCTACCTCTCTGGTTATGAGCAGTTTATCAAGCCTTCTACCTCTCTGGTTATGATCAGTTTATTAAGCCTTCTACCTCTCTGGTTATGATCAGTTCATCAAGCCTTCTACCTCTGGTTATGATCAGTTTATCAAGCCTTCTACCTCTGGTTATGATCAGTTTATCAAGCCTTCTACCTCTGGTTATGATCAGTTTATCAAGCCTTCTACCCCTCTGGTTATGATCAGTTTATCAAGCCTCTCTGGTTATGATCAGTTTATCAAGCCTTCTACCTCTCTGGTTATGATCAGTTCATCAAGCCTTCTACCTCTCTGGTTATGATCAGTTTATCAAGCCTTCTACCTCTCTGGTTATGATCAGTTTATCAAGCCTCTCTGGTTATGATCAGTTCATCAAGCCTCTCTGGTTATGATCAGTTCATCAAGCCTCTCTGGTTATGATCAGTTTATCAAGCCTCTCTGGTTATGATCAGTTCATCAAGCCTCTCTGGTTATGATCAGTTTATCAAGCCTTCTACCTCTGGTTATGATCAGTTTATCAAGCCTTCTACCTCTGGTTATGATCAGTTTATCAAGCCTTCTACCCCTCTGGTTATGATCAGTTTATCAAGCCTCTCTGGTTATGATCAGTTTATCAAGCCTTCTACCTCTCTGGTTATGATCAGTTCATCAAGCCTTCTACCTCTCTGGTTATGATCAGTTTATCAAGCCTTCTACCTCTCTGGTTATGATCAGTTTATCAAGCCTCTCTGGTTATGATCTGTTCATCAAGCCTCTCTGGTTATGATCAGTTCATCAAGCCTCTCTGGTTATGATCAGTTTATCAAGCCTCTCTGGTTATGATCAGTTCATCTCTGGTTATGATCAGTTCATCAAGCCTCTCTGGTTATGATCAGTTCATCAAGCCTCTCTGGTTATGATCAGTTTATCAAGCCTTCTACCTCTCTGGTTATGATCAGTTTATCAAGCCTTCTACCTCTCTGGTTATGATCAGTTTATCAAGCCTTCTACCTCTCTGGTTATGATCAGTTTATCAAGCCTTCTACCTCTCTGGTTATGATCAGTTTATCAAGCCTTCTACCTCTCTGGTTATGATCAGTTTATCAAGCCTTCTACCTCTCTGGTTATGATCAGTTTATCAAGCCTTCTACCTCTCTGGTTATGATCAGTTTATCAAGCCTTCTACCTCTGGTTATGATCAGTTTATCAAGCCTTCTACCTCTCTGGTTATGATCAGTTCATCAAGCCTCTCTGGTTATGATCAGTTTATCAAGCCTTCTACCTCTGGTTATGATCAGTTTATCAAGCCTTCTACCTCTCTGGTTATGATCAGTTTATCAAGCCTCTCTGGTTATGATCAGTTTATCAAGCCTCTCTGGTTATGATCAGTTTATCAAGCCTCTCTGGTTATGATCAGTTTATCAAGCCTCTCTGGTTATGATCAGTTTATCAAGCCTTCTACCCCTCTGGTTATGATCAGTTTATCAAGCCTTCTACCTCTCTGGTTATGATCAGTTTATCAAGCCTTCTACCTCTGGTTATGATCAGTTTATCGACCCTTCTACCTCTCTGGTTATGATCAGTTTATCAAGCCTTCTACCTCTCTGGTTATGAGCAGTTTATCAAGCCTTCTACCTCTCTGGTTATGATCAGTTTATTAAGCCTTCTACCTCTCTGGTTATGATCAGTTCATCAAGCCTTCTACCTCTGGTTATGATCAGTTTATCAAGCCTTCTACCTCTGGTTATGATCAGTTTATCAAGCCTTCTACCTCTGGTTATGATCAGTTTATCAAGCCTTCTACCCCTCTGGTTATGATCAGTTTATCAAGCCTCTCTGGTTATGATCAGTTTATCAAGCCTTCTACCTCTCTGGTTATGATCAGTTCATCAAGCCTTCTACCTCTCTGGTTATGATCAGTTTATCAAGCCTTCTACCTCTCTGGTTATGATCAGTTTATCAAGCCTCTCTGGTTATGATCAGTTCATCAAGCCTCTCTGGTTATGATCAGTTCATCAAGCCTCTCTGGTTATGATCAGTTTATCAAGCCTCTCTGGTTATGATCAGTTCATCAAGCCTCTCTGGTTATGATCAGTTCATCAAGCCTCTCTGGTTATGATCAGTTTATCAAGCCTTCTACCTCTCTGGTTATGATCAGTTCATCAAGCCTCTCTGGTTATGATCAGTTCATCAAGCCTCTCTGGTTATGATCAGTTTATCAAGCCTTCTACCTCTCTGGTTATGATCAGTTTATCAAGCCTTCTACCTCTCTGGTTATGATCAGTTTATCAAGCCTTCTACCTCTCTGGTTATGATCAGTTTATCAAGCCTTCTACCTCTCTGGTTATGATCAGTTCACCAAGCCTTCTACCTCTCTGGTTATGATCAGTTTATCAAGCCTTCTACCTCTCTGGTTATGATCAGTTTATCAAGCCTTCTACCTCTCTGGTTATGATCAGTTTATCAAGCCTTCTACCTCTCTGGTTATGATCAGTTTATCAAGCCTTCTACCTCTCTGGTTATGATCAGTTTATCAAGCCTTCTACCTCTGGTTATGATCAGTTTATCAAGCCTTCTACCTCTCTGGTTATGATCAGTTCATCAAGCCTCTCTGGTTATGATCAGTTTATCAAGCCTTCTACCTCTGGTTATGATCAGTTTATCAAGCCTTCTACCTCTCTGGTTATGATCAGTTTATCAAGCCTCTCTGGTTATGATCAGTTTATCAAGCCTCTCTGGTTATGATCAGTTTATCAAGCCTTCTACCTCTGGTTATGATCAGTTTATCAAGCCTTCTACCTCTCTGGTTATGATCAGCACCAAAGTACTTACCATAAATATTTAATAGCATATTTTTAAAGATTTAATACATTTAAACATACACAGAAATGTAAACCACATAATAACCTTCCACGGCTGACCTGCAAAGAAAATAATAGATCCGTCCTTCCTGAGTTGTAATGACGAGCACACTATGGCATGATTACGTAAGACAGCTCTATCGTGGATTTGTTGTTGTACTTTATGCTGGTCTACATTGACATAGATCTGTTGTTGTACTTTATGCTGGTCTACATTGACATAGATCTGTTGTTGTACTTTATGCTGGTCTACATTGACATAGATCTGTTGTTGTACTTTATGCTGGTCTACATTGACATAGATCTGTTGTTGTACTTTATGCTGGTCTACATTGACATAGATCTGTTGTTGTACTTTATGCTGGTCTACATTGACATAGATCTGTTGTTGTACTTTATGCTGGTCTACATTGACATAGATCTGTTGTTGTACTTTATGCTGGTCTACATTGACATAGATCTGTTGTTGTACTTTATGCTGGTCTACATTGACATAGATCTGTTGTTGTACTTTATGCTGGTCTACATTGACATAGATCTGTTGTTGTACTTTATGCTGGTCTACATTGACATAGATATGTTGTTGTACTTTATGCTGGTCTACATTGGCATAGATCTGTTGTTGTACTTTATGCTGGTCTACATTGACAGAGATCTGTTGTTGTACTTTATGCTGGTCTACATTGACATAGATCTGTTGTTGTACTTTATGCTGGTCTACATTGACATAGATCTGTTGTTGTACTTTATGCTGGTCTACATTGACATAGATCTGTTGTTGTACTTTATGTTGGTCTAATTTGGCATAGATCTGTTGTTGTACTTTATGCTGGTCTACATTGACATAGATCTGTTGTTGTACTTTATGCTGGTCTACATTGACATAGATCTGTTCTTGTACTTTATGCTGGTCTAATTTGGCATAGATCTGTTGTTGTACTTTATGCTGGTCTACATTGACATAGATCTGTTGTTGTACCTTATGCTGGTCTACATTGACATAGATCTGTTGTTGTACTTTATGCTGGTCTACATTGACATAGATCTGTTGTTGTACTTTATGCTGGTCTACATTGACATAGATATGTTGTTGTACTTTATGCTGGTCTACATTGACATAGATCTGTTGTTGTACTTTATGCTGGTCTACATTGACATAGATCTGTTGTTGTACTTTATGCTGGTCTACATTGACATAGATCTGTTGTACTTTATGCTGGTCTACATTGACATAGATCTGTTGTTGTACTTTATGCTTGTCTACATTGACATAGATCTGTTGTTGTACTTTATGCTGGTCTACATTGACATAGATCTGTTGTTGTACTTTATGCTGGTCTACATTGACATAGATCTGTTCTTGTACTTTATGCTGGTCTACATTGACATAGATCTGTTCTTGTACTTTATGCTGGTCTACATTGACATAGATCTGTTGTACTTTATGCTGGTCTGATTTGACATAGATCTGTTGTTGTATTTTATGCTGATCTACATTGACATAGATCTGTTGTTGTACTTTATGCTGGTCTACATTGACATAGATCTGTTGTTGTACTTTATGCTGGTCTACATTGACATAGATTTCACAAAATCATGTCTCTTACATACATTCTAATGCCTCAAATGAAAGTTCCATTGACATATCATGATGATGTCATTAGAATACAATATCAGTTGGTAGTAAAATAGAATATTTCTTGGAACTTTTGAGTCAACGACATGTTTCTGTACACGTCTGTTTTATTTACTGAAGGTATTATTTGTTCCATTGGTTGGGTGTGTGTGTGTGTGTGTGTGTGTGTGTGTGTGTGTGTGTGTGTGTGTGTGTGTGTGTGTGTTGTGTGTGTGTGTGTGTGTGTTTGAGAAAGAGAGAGTCATAAAGACATAAAGAGGGAGTGGGAGGGAGAGGAATAGGTAGAACCTGATATGTACATGAGTTGAGCAAACAAAAGTAACATTCAAGTGATCATTCCAGACTCTGTTTCTGGTGAGAGATAACAGGTAAGACAACGATTGTTATGTGTTAATATGGTTGATGATATTGTTATGTGTATTCATATAGTTGATGATATTGTTATGTGTATTCATATAGTTGATGTTATTGTTATGTGTATTCATATAGTTGATGATATTGTTATGTGTATTCATATAGTTGATGATATTGTTATGTGTATTCATATAGTTGATGATATTGTTGTATGTATTCATATATTTGATGATATTGTTATGTGTGTTCATATAGTTGAGGATATTGTTGTATGTATTCATATAGTTGATGATATTGTTATGTGTATTCATATAGTTGAGGATATTGTTGTATGTATTCATATAGTTGATGATATTGTTATGTGTATTCATATAGTTGAGGATATTGTTGTATGTATTCATATAGTTGATGATATTGTTATGTTTATTCATATAGTTGAGGATATTGTTGTATGTATTCATATAGTTGATGATATTGTTATGTGTATTCATATAGTTGAGGATATTGTTGTATGTATTCATATAGTTGATGATATTGTTATGTTTATTCATATAGTTGATGATATTGTTATGTGTATTCATATAGTTGAGGATATTGTTGTATGTATTCATATAGTTGATGATATTGTTATGTTTATTCATATAGTTGAGGATATTGTTGTATGTATTCATATAGTTGATGATATTGTTATGTTTATTCATATAGTTGATGATATTGTGTGTATTCATATAGTTGATGATATTGTGTGTATTCATATAGTTGATGATATTGTTGTGTGTGTTCATATAGTTGATGATATTGTTATATGTATTCATATAGTTGATGATATTGTTGTGTGTATTCATATAGTTGATGATATTGTTATATTCATATAGTTGATGATATTGTGTGTGTATTCATATAGTTGATGATATTATGTGTGTTAATGTAGTTGATGATATTGTGTGTGTTCATATAGTTGATGATATTATGTGTGTATTAATGTAGTTGAGGATATTGTGTGTGTTCATTTAGTTGATGATATTGTGTGTATTAATGTAGTTGATGATATTGTGTGTGTTCATATAGTTGATGATATTGTGTGTGTTCATATAGTTGATGATATTGTGTGTGTTCATATAGTTGATGATATTGTGTGTGTTCATATAGTTGATGATATTGTGTGTGTTCATATAGTTGATGATATTGTGTGTGTTAATGTAGTTGATGATATTGTGTGTGTTCATATAGTTGATGATATTATGTGTGTATTAATGTAGTTGAGGATATTGTGTGTGTTCATTTAGTTGATGATATTGTGTGTATTAATGTAGTTGATGATATTGTGTGTGTTCATATAGTTGATGATATTGTGTGTGTTCATATAGTTGATGATATTGTGTGTGTTCATATAGTTGATGATATTGTGTGTGTTCATATAGTTGATGATATTATGTGTGTTAATGTAGTTGATGATATTGTGTGTGTTCATATAGTTGATGATATTATGTGTGTTAATGTAGTTGATGATATTGTGTGTGTTCATATACAGTACCAGTCTATAGTTTGGACACCGACTCATTCAGAGGTTCTTCTTTATTTGTACTATTTTCTAGTGTTATTATTATTATTGTTAATAGGAAATTATTATTTTCTAGTGTTATTATTATTATTGTTAATAGGAAATTATTATTTTCTATTGTTATTATTATTATTATTGTTAATAGAATAACAGTGAAGAAATCAAAACTATGAAATAACATGTGGCATCATGTAGTAACCAAAAAGGTGTTAAACAAATCAAAATATATTTTATATTTGAGATTCTTTAAAATAGCCACCCTTTGCCTTGATGACAGCTTTATAAAAATAAATAAAGAACAACCCTTGAATGAGTAGGTGTGTCCAAACTTTAGACTGGTACTGTAGTTGATTATGTAAATTAGATGTGTGGGATGAATTCGTTCCATGCCCATCTGTGTTCCCCACGGTGATCTCTTACTGTATCATAGGCCTATAGGCTTGTCTGCTCAACACAGGCATAAAACACAACAACAAACAAACATTTTTTTTTTTTTGAATCGACTGTTAATGATTTTCATGCAAGCAGGTATTTTGTTTGAAAGAGAGACTTTCCACAATATTTATTGTCTAACAACAACTTATACTTCCTCAATACAGGTTGTGTATATTCATTAGTGCCCACCGTAGCAAAACATTTGGCAACGGAAACCGTTTCGGTCACGTTGTGCAGCATTTGGAGTAAACTGTTTATACAACGTTTTAAAACTGTTGGCTGCGGTGTAAACTAATGAATACGACCCATGTAGTAGCCTTCCGACTAGACTGTTGATGCCTGCCTGATGGGTATACTATGATGTAAGCTAGATATACTGGTTTTCTAAAGTTAGCCAGCTTCAATTATCTCAGGTCTCATCCATCAGAATATACAGAGTGCTAGTCAGGTTCAGTTAGCTTCACGTTCCATCTCAGACCTCATCCGTCAGAATATACAGAGCGCTAGTCAGGTTCAGTTAGCTTCACGTTCCATCTCAGACCTCATCCGTCAGAATATACAGAGCGCTAGTCAGGTTCAGTTAGCTTCACGTTCCATCTCAGACCTCATCCGTCAGAATATACAGAGCGCTAGTCAGGTTCAGTTAGCTTCACGTTCCATCTCAGACCTCATCCATCAGAATATACAGAGCGCTGGTCAGGTTCAGTTAGCTTCACGTTCCATCTCAGACCTCATCCGTCAGAATATACAGAGCGCTAGTCAGGTTCAGTTAGCTTCACGATCCATCTCATGCCTCATCCATCAGAATATACAGAGCGCTAGTCATCAGGAAGATACAAAAGCCCAGAGATGACATCATGTTAAGATCCCAACTTATTTATCTCGTGATCATGACATAAACGTTTTTGTTGTTGTTGAGCTGACAAGATAAACTCTATAACTAGGAGTGGACATATTGATAATAAATTGACGTTGTGGCTCAGGCATAACCCATTTTTGTTGTTGTAGACCCGGACAAACATACCTGATTTAGGTAGCTGACAAGTTGAGTCGGGTGTGTTTGTCTGGGGACACAATAAAACTGTACTGTTGTAGTAATAACTGAGGGATGTCTCCTTTCATATCTGGAAAAGGACAAAGTAGAAGTAGAGAGATGTGAATTAATAATAATTGGTTGGATTTATATAGCATTCTTCTACCACCTGTGGTGAGGTACTCAAAGTGCTTTACATAGTAGTGGGAAACTCACCTCATCCACCATCAATGAGCTGCATCCAGCTTCTTCACCAAGTTGTCTGGAGTTGTCTTAAAGTAACCCAGTACCAGGCTGTGCATAGGGGGTAAATTGTGGCAAAATTAACGTTATCCAAACATGGGTCTAATTGATTTATTTATTTCCTGGTTTTCTTATACTGTGTCTCTCAGATATAGGACAGGCACTTCAAAACCTTGTTCCTTAGGATTTATTTTCTGACTGTCTGTTTTGCCATTTATAAACATGTTATTCAATGCTTTTCTATGGGCTTTAGCGGGAAAAGGCCAAATTAGACCTAGAGGGGTTAAAATGGCTGTGTTCTATTGGAATTTGTGCATGTTTAGAGCGCCACCATTAGATAAAAGCAATGACAATTTATTATGATTTTTATTTTTATTTTTTGCAAATCTCTTATTCCCCAGCATGGGGACAATTCGGGAACCAAAACCAAAAAATACAAAAAAACTGACATATTTTGTATGTCTTTTCTTTGACTGCTGTTGCTCTGTCTTAGTTATGTTGTTGTACCAGAATCCCCGGGTTCTTATGTGTTTGTAAGGACTTCTAGTTTTGAAATTAAAAAATGTATCTCATGAAGGTAGTTTACAATATATGTGTTGCTTAGAAAATGCCACCAGAGGGCGCCAGAGTTTTAACTGTTTTGTCCTTCTATTTTCTACTGGGGTTGAGCACCAATGGCATCTAAATATTTTACTAAATATTATGTAGAAAAATGGTAGTAATGTAAGTAAAAGCAAATAATAATGTACATGTATTTCTCACAATAGTGCATATGTTGGGGCTTGTAGATTATGAGCTACATGCTTTGTTGTTTAACAGTCTCTGTTTAACAGTCTCCACTGATCTACAATGCCCCCATCTGTTTAACAGTCTCCACTGATCTACAATGGCCCCATCTGTTTAACAGTCTCCACTGATCTACAATGGCCCCATCTGTTTAACAGTCTCCACTGACAATGCCCCCATCTGTTTAACAGTCTCCATGATCTACCCATCTGTTTAACAGTCTCCACTGATCTACAATGGCCCCATCTGTTTAACAGTCTCCACTGATCTACAATGGCCCCATCTGTTTAACAGTCTCCACTGATCTACAATGGCCCCATCTGTTTAACAGTCTCTATAATGGCCCCATCTGTTTAACAGTCTCCACTGACCTACAATGGCCCCATCTGTGAAAGAGTGTCTCCTGGCCGTTCTGGATGATCTCGGCTCTGACGAGCTGAAGAGATTTAAGTGGCATCTGACTACAGAAAACCAGCTGGATGGCTTCCCTCACGTTCCAAAGGGCCAGCTGGAGACATCTGACAGACTGGACATAGTGGATCAGATGGTGCAGTACTACAGGGGGAATGTGGCTGTGCAGATCACACTGGACATCCTGAAGAAGATTAGCCGCAACGACCTCGCTGAGAAGCTGAACTGTCCAATAGGTAATTCAGAATTCTTGTGTCTATAAGGTTTTGAGCAAATATATATATATATATATTCTATTGTTTTGTTGAAATTCTATATATTTTCTTAAATAAGTTATACAGTATTTGTATGTTTGTGATTGACGAACTGGTAAAATGATACTTTTTCTTTGAAATGTGCATTAATTTCATGTGCTTAGATTGTTTTCCTCCAATAACCAGATATATTGTAAAATAAAAAATGTATATTTGTGTTTATTGTGTACTGTTGAGCATCGAGAGAACAACACATGCTTGCTAACTATTCTATACCCATTGTCCATCGTCAGGTCCTTCAGATGAAGATGGGGAGAAGTTCCAACATGAATTTAAACTGAAAGTAAAAAGAAGTTTCAGCATGTATTCAACGGGGTACCAAAGCAGGGCCATAAGCAACTTCTCAATGAGATCTACACAGAGCTCTACATCACAGAGGGTGGAAGTGGAGAGGTCAATCAGGAACATGAGGTGAGACAGATCGAGATCACGTCCAAGAATCCATCAAGACCAGAGGCTAAAATCCTCTGCAATGACATCTTCAAACAATCATCAGGACAAGACAAACCTATCAGAACTGTGCTGACAAAGGGAGTCGCTGGCATTGGAAAAACAGTCTCTGTGCAGAAGTTCATTCTGGACTGGGCTGAAGGGAAAGCCAATCAGGATATCCAATTCGTAATTTCACTCCCTTTTCGGGAGCTGAATTTGATGAGGGGGGAAAAGTACAGTTTTGTAGGACTTCTACATAAATGTGTCTTAGAGAATGGAGTGATTGAGAGGGACTTTTGAATCACATTTTAACAAAATTGCAAAAACCGGAAACCACAATGACAGCAAGTACAAAGTTGTATTTGTCCTTGATGGTCTGGATGAGTGCCGACTGACCCTCGACTACGAGACCGGTAAGAGCTGGAGTGATGTCACAGAGCCAACCTCAGTGGACGTGCTGCTGACAAACCTCATCAAGGGAAATCTGCTTCCCTCTGCTCTCCTCTGGATAACCTCCCGACCCGCAGCAACCAATCACATCCCTCCTGAGTGTGTTGACCAGGTGACAGAGGTACGAGGGTTCAATGACCCACAGAAGGAGGAGTACTTCAGGAAGAGATTCAGTGATGAGGACCTGGCCAACAGAATCATCTCACACATAAAGACATCAAGGAGCCTCCACATCATGTGCCACATTCCAGTCTTCTGTTGGATCTTAGCTGCAGTTCTGGAGCATGTGTTGAGTACAGATGAGAATGAAGAGATGCCCAAGACTCTGACTCAATTATTTATTGGGTTACTGATGTTTCAGACCAAACAGATGAATGATAAATATCACAGGAAAGGTGAGCGAGATCCACGCAGGGATAAAGAGAGCTTCATGGCACTGGGGAAACTTGCTTTTAACCAGCTGGAAAATGGCAACCTCATTTTCTATGAGGTGGACCTGGAAAAGTATGGCATTGATGTCACCGAAGCCTCAGTGAACTCAGGAGTGTGTACACAGCTCTTTAGACAGGACTATGGGCCGTTCCAGGACAAGGTGTACTGCTTTGTGCATCTGAGCGTTCAGGAGTTTCTCGCTGCGTTATACGTTTTCCTCTCCTTCAACAACAGCCATGTCAACCCGATGACTGACGACCGATCCTTCATCAGAAAATGTCTAGTGAAGTTGAATCCTGCCATCACCTTCCACACGATTGCAGTGGATAAAGCCGTACAGAGTGAGAATGGACACCTGGACCTGTTCCTCCGCTTCCTTCTGGGCCTCTCACTGGAGTCCAATCAGACTCACTTACACGGCCTTCTGACACAGACAAGAAGCACCAGAAGCAGCTCACGGGACCACGAGAAAACAGTCAAGTACATCAAGAAGAAGATCAGGAACACTCCATCTCCAGAGAGGTGCATCAATCTGTTCCACTGTCTGAATGAACTGAATGACCGTTCTCTAGTGGAGGAGATCCAAAGATACCTGCATTCAGGAAATCTGTCCAAAACCAAACTATCACCTGCACAGTGGTCAGCTCTGGTCTTTGTGTTGCTGACTTCAGAAGAGGAGCTGGATGTGTTTGACCTGAAGAAATACTCCAGATCAGAGGAAGGTCTTCTGAGGCTGCTGCCAGTGGTCAAAGCCTCCAGAGCTGTTCTGTAAATACACGTTAAAAGAGTATATATACAGTACGGGTCAATAGTTTGGACACACCTACTCATTTAAAGGGTTTTTCTTTATTTTAAAAAATATTTTTTTCCACATTGTAGAATAATAGTAAAGACATAAAAACTATGAAATAACACATATGGAATCATGTAGTAAACAAAAAAGTGTTAAACAAATCTAAATATATTTAGTAGCCACCCTTTGCCTTGATGACAGCTTTGCACACTCTTGGCATTCTCTCAACCAGCTTCATGAGGAATGCTTTTCCAACAGTCTTGAAGGAGTACCCACATATGCTGAGCACCTTTTGGCTGCTTTCCTTCACTCTGCAGTCCATCTCATCCCAAACCATCTCAATTGAGTTGAGGTCGGGTGATTGTGGAGGCCAGGTCATCTGATGGGCAACTTCATCACTCTCATTGGTCAAATAGGCCTTACACAGCCTGGAGGTGTGTTTTAGTTCATTGTCCTGTTGAGAAACAAATGATAGTCCCGCTATGTGCAAACCAGATGGGATGCCGTTTCGCTGCAGAATGCTGTGGTAGCCATGCTGGTTAAGTGTACCTTGAATCGTAAATAAATCACCGACAGCGTCACCAGCAAAATACCATCACACCTCCTCCTCCATGCTTCACGGTGGGAACCACACATGCAGAGATCATCCGTTCACCTACTCTGTGTCTCACAAAGACACGTCAGTTGGAAAAAAATCTCAAAATTGGACTCATCAGACCAAAAGACAGATTTCCACCTTGTCTAATGTCCATTGCTCGTCTTTCTTGGCCCAAGCAAGTCTCTTCTTATTATTGGTGTCCTTTAGTAGTGGTTTATTTGCAGCAATCGACCATGAAGGGCTGATTCACGCAGTCTCCTCTGAGCAGTTGATGTTGAGATGTGTCTGTTAATTGAACTCTGTGAAGCATTGAGTTGGGCTGCAATCTGAGGTGCAGTTAACTCTAATGAACTTATCCTCTGCAGCAGAAGTAACTCTGGGTCTTCCTTTCCTGTGGTGGTTCCTCATGAGAGCCAGTTTCATTATAGAGCTTGATGATTTTTGCGACTGCACTTGAAGAAACTTTAAAAGTTCTTGACATTGTGATTGACTGACCTTCATGTCTTAAAGTAATGATGGACTGTCATTTGTCTTTGTTTATTTGAGCTATAAATATGCCATAATGTGGACTTGGTCTTTTACCAAATAGGGCTCTTCTGTATACCACCCCTACCTTGTCGCAACACAACTGATTGGCTCAAACGCATTAAGAAGGAAAGAAATTCCACAAATGAGCTTTTAACAAGGCACACCTGTTAATTGAAATGCACTCCAGGTGACTACCTCGTGAAGCTGGTTGAGAGAATGCCAAGAGTGTGCAAAGCTGTCATCACGGCAAAGGGTGGCTACTTTGAAGAATCTGAAATATAAAATATATTTTTATTTGTTTAACACTTTTTTGGGTACTACATGATTCCATATGTGTAATTTCATAGTTTTGATGTCTTCACTAATATTCTACAACGTAGAACATTTTAAAAAAATAAAGAAAAACCCTTGAATGAGTAGGTGTGTCAGTTAGAATATACATTAGCATATTACTTATTCATGGTTGATTCTCAAATATTCTGCTACATGTACTGTACACAGTACACACAGTTGTCTAAATTAATTTCCATTGTGTTTTACTTTTCAAAGGCTTAATGGCTGTAACCTCACTGAGAAATGCTGTGAAGCCTTGGCCTCAGCTTTCAGCTCAACCTCCTCAAACCTGAGAGAGCTGGACCTGAGTGATAACAACCTGCAGGATTCAGGAGTGAAGCTGCTCTCTGCTGGACTGGAGAATCCCCACTGTAAACTGGAGACTCTGAGGTCAGTAGTCTGTATTAGTTTAGTAAAGGGGATAGTTCATCATGTGATCTACAGGTATTTATAGAGGACAATTAGTAGGCTGTCATTGTAAATAAGAATTTGTTCTTAACTGACTTGCCTAGTTAAATAAATAATATCAGAGTAATCAGCTGAATTTTAAATGTCATAGTTACCTAACTGCAGATTCATGTTTGGAAGATGCAGAATTACACAATCTATTGTTATTATTCATTTTTTATTTTCAAGATGCTTTATTTCCTGAAGTCAAATGTTTTTAGTTATATAATTATGTGATTGTAATATTATTTTAATCAGGTCATTTTTTAAATGCAAATGTCTGTTGAGTTTGAGAAAGACACACCCCTGCCATTCCCCCTTTCACCACTAGAGGGTGTAAATATGTTCCCTTTTCACCACTAGAGGGTGTAAATATGTGATAAACTCTGCAGGTTGTCACGCTGTCTGATCACAAAGAAAGGCTGTGCTTCTCTGGCCTCAGCTCTGAGGTCCAACCCCTCCTACCTGAGAGAGCTGGACCTGAGCTACAATATCCCAGGAGAGTCAGGAGTGAAGCAGCTCTCTGCTGGACTAGAGGATCCACACTGGAGACTGGAGAAACTCAAGTATGTAGAGAGTGGAGTTTGTGTCAATTCATGTGTGACATGGACAATTTTGGTTCAGGTTAGTTATAACTATTTAATCAGGGGCACCACATTCACCCCCCCCCCCACCCCCACCCCCCAACGGTGTGCTTTAGGACCATGTGGATGCCTCCATGTGGTCGGGTCGGCTGTTTTGGAGTGTTTATCCAACTGGAAAAATATATATATATTTACATTTACATTTAAGTCATTTACATATATGTCCCCCCCCACTTCTAAAATCAAAGTTGAGCCCCTGTATTTAATATCCAATAAACTATATGTGTGTGTGGTTATGTGAGTGTGTGGTTGTGTGTGTGTGTGTGGTTGTGTATGAGTGTGTGAGTGTGTGGTTGTGTGTGAGTGTGTGGTTGTGTGTGAGTGTGTGGTTGTGTGTGAGTGTGTGGTTGTGTGAGTGTGTGGTTGTGTGTGAGTGTGTGGTTGTGTGTATGTGTGGTTGTGTGTGTGTGTGGTTGTGTGAGTGTGTGGTTGTGCTGTGTGAGTGTGTGGTTGTGTGTGAGTGTGTGGTTATGTGTGTGAGTGTGTGGTTATGTGTGAGTGTGTGGTTGTGTGAGTGTGTGGTTATGTGTGAGTGTGTGGATGTGTGAGTGTGTGGTTGTGTGAGTGTGTGGTTATGTGTGAGTGTGTGGTTATGTGTGTGTGTGGTTATGTGTGTGTGTGGTTATGTGTGTGTGTGGTTGTGTGGCTATGTGTGTGTTTTACTGAGTCACTGTTCTGCTTCTTGTGCAGTGTTGACCACCGTGGAGAGTACTGGCTGCTGAAAAAATGTAAGTGTTGACTGCTGTGAAGAAAATGTGAAATGTGTTACTGGCGATGAGACAGGAAATAGCATAACCTCCGAGTCATATTACTCCACTGTTTGACCTACGTGGTCAGATGAAATATGAGCCGCCATCTTAAGGAAGTTGAATCAGACCCACTGGGCACAGACATCAGTTCAACGTCTAGTTTTGATTGACGTTCGGTTATGTTATTCAACGACTAACCTGAATTCCACGTGAAATCAACAAAGAATATCACCCTGTCAGTGGATTTAGGTTAAAAGTTAGATGGAAAAAATACACAATTCCCAAATCCAGTCAGTTTTCAACGTTGATTCAACGTCCTCACATGTACTTGTTTGTTGTTGAAATTACATGGAAACAATGTTGATTCAACGTCCTCACATGAACTTGTTTGTTGTTGAAATGACATGGAAACAATGTTGATTCAACCAGTTTTTGCCCAGTGGGATATACTGTACAGGCTTGCATACAAATGGTCATATAAAGTACAGACTGTAGATGAAAAAGACGATAAATGAAATACTAAAAAACACATTATTTAGAAGTACTCTCTCTCTCTCTCTCTGTCTCTGTCTCTGTCTCTGTCTCTCTCTCTCTCTGTCTCTCTCTCTCTCTCTCTCTCTGTCTCTCTCTCTCTCTCTGTCTCTCTCTCTCTCTCTCTCTCTCTCTCTCTCTCTGTCTCTCTCTCTCTCTCTCTCTCTCTGTCTCTCTGTCTCTGTCTCTCTATCTCTGTCTCTCTCTCTCTCTCTGTCTCTCTCTGTCTCTCTGTCTCTCTGTCTCTCTCTCTCTCTCTGTCTCTCTCTCTCTGTCTCTCCGTCTCCTCTGTCTCTCTGTCTCTCTGTCTCTCTGTCTCTCTGTCTCTCTGTCTCTCTCTCTGTCTCTCTGTCTCTCTGTCTCTCTGTCTCTCTCTCTCTCTGTCTCTCTCTCTGTCTCTCTGTCTCTCTGTCTCTCTGTCTCTCTCTCTGTCTCTCTGTGTCTCTCTATCTCTGTCTCTCTGTCTCTCTGTCTCTCTCTCTCTCTCTCTCTCTCTGTCTCTCTCTCTCTCTCTCTCTCTCTCTGTCTCTCTCTCTGTCTCTCTCTCTCTCTCTCTGTCTCTCTATCTCTGTCTCTCTCTCTCTCTGTCTCTCTCTCTCTCTCTCTCTCTCTCTCTCTCTCTCTCTGTCTCTCTGTCTCTCTGTCTCTCTGTCTCTCTGTCTCTCTCTCTCTCTCTCTGTCTCTCTGTCTCTCTCTCTGTCTCTCTCTCTCTCTCTCTCTCTCTCTCTCTCTCTCTCTCTCTGTCTCTCTCTCTCTCTCTCTCTCTCTCTGTCTCTCTCTCTATCTCTGTCTCTCTGTCTCTCTCTATATCTCTGTCTCTCTGTCTCTCTATCTCTCTATCTCTGTCTCTCTGTCTCTCTCTCTCTCTCTCTGTCTCTCTCTCTCTGTCTCTCTGTCTCTCTCTCTGTCTCTCTGTCTCTCTCTCTCTCTCTGTCTCTCTCTCTCTCTCTCTCTCTCTCTCTCTTTAACTACATTTTATTGTGTCAGTACAGTGCACAGTCAATATACTCAACAGTAATCATTATTTAATCATTTCATTCCATCCAGCGCCGTCTGTCAATGAGATGTTTTAATCAATGAGTCAATGCTCCTCATAAAAGGCCTTGATGATTAACATTCTGATGACGATGATGAATTCTAATATCGATCTTACCCTATCAGATGCCTGTGATGTCACACTGGACCCGAACACAGCATGCAGACACCTCTCTCTGTCAGAGGGGAACAGGAAGGTGACACGGGGGATAGAGAAGCAGCCGTATCCTGATCACCCAGAGAGATTTGAGGACTGGCCACAGGTGCTGTGTAGAGAGGGTCTGACTGGGCGCTGTTACTGGGAGGCAGAGATGAGTGGGAGAGGGGATGACATAGGAATGACATACAGAGGAATCGCCAGGACAGGAAACACCGATGACAGTAAGCTTGGATGCAATGACAAGTCCTGGAGTCTGAGCTGCTCTGATTACGGTTTCACTGCCAGGCACAATAAGGAGAGAACTGACTTACCTGCCTCCCCACTCGTCCAACAGAGTAGGAGTGTATCTGGACTGGCCGGCCGGCACTCTGTCCTTCTACTCTCTGTCCTCCTCCGACGCACTCACCCACCTACACACATTCCGCTCCACATTCACTGAGCCCCTCTTTCCAGGGTTTTGGGTAGAAATAAACTCCTCATTGTCCCTATGTGAGGTCAAAACCTGTAGGTGGTAAAGAACGGTTGTTGTTGTTATTGATTGGAGTTTGTAAAAAAAAAAAAAAAATAATAATATATCCCATTTAGCAGACGCTTTTGTCCAAAGCGACTTACAAGTCGGCTGGGGCCACTACTTTTACATATGGGTGGTCCCAGCGGGAATCGAACCCACGACGCTTGGCGTTGCAAGCGCCATGCTCTACCGACTGAGCCACACAGGACCCCTGTAAATAATGTTTCTTTAGTCAAATGGTTGACATCACATCCTGATTCTGTGTGAAGTCAATAACACCGAATGGTCCTTTCCTGGTAGACTGATTCTGTGTGAAGTCAATAACACCGAATGGTCCTTTCCTGGTAGACTGATTCTGTGTGAAGTCAATAACACCGAATGGTCCTTTCCTGGTAGACTGATTCTGTGTGAAGTCAATAACACCGAATGGTCCTTTCCTGGTAGACTGATTCTGTGTGAAGTCAATAACACCGAATGGTCCTTTCCTGGTAGACTGATTCTGTGTGAAGGCAATAACACCGAATGGTCCTTTCCTGGTAGACTGATTCTGTGTGAAGGCAATAACACCGAATGGTCCTTTCCTGGTAGACTGATTCTGTGTGAAGTCAATAACACCGAATGGTCCTTTCCTGGTAGACTGATTCTGTGTGAAGTCAATAACACCGAATGGTCCTTTCCTGGTAGACTGATTCTGTGTGAAGTCAATAACACCGAATGGACCTTTCCTGGTAGACTGATTCTGTGTGAAGTCAATAACACCGAATGGACCTTTCCTGGTAGACTGATTCTGTGTGAAGTCAATAACACCGAATGGACCTTTCCTGGTAGACATTCGGCCAGACAAATAAACCTGGTTGTTTTAAAAACTGTTAAATGTTGTTGTTTTTTTCACATATAAGAAGAATGACAGTTAAAGTTGCAGGTCTGTGACGGTGAAACGGCCATGTTTGTTAACGACATTACAGCGACAAAGAGGTCACTTCTAACAACATCAAAACACTTCCGGCGCCGACAGAGATGGCCGCCTCGCTTCGCGTTCCTAGGAAACTATGCAGTTTTTTGTTTTTTTTACGTGTTATTTCTTACATTAGTACCCCAGGTCATCTTAGGTTTCATTACATACAGTCGAGAAGAACTACTGTATATAAGATCAGCGTCAACTCACCATCAGTACGACCAAGAATATGTTTTTCGCGACGCAGATCCTGTGTTCTGCCTTACAAACAGGACAACGGAATGGATCGCATGCAGCGACCCCAAAAACGACTCCGAAAAAGAGGGAAACGAGGCGGTATTCTGGTTAGACTACGGAGACGGGCACATCGTGCCCCACTTCCTAGCATTCTTCTTGCCAATGTCCAGTCTCTTGACAACAAGGTTGATGAAATCCGAGCAAGGGTAGCATTCCAGAGGGACATCAGAGACTGTAATGTTCTGTGCTTCACGGAAACATGGCTCACTGGAGAGACGCTATCCGAAGCGTGCAGCCAACGGGTTTCTCCACGCATCGCGCCGACAGAAACAAACACCTTTCTGGTAAGAAGAGGGGTGGGGGTGTATGCCTTATGGCTAACGAGGCATGGTGCGATGAAAGAAACATACAGGAACTCAAATCCTTCTGTTCACCTGATTTAGAATTCCTCACAATCAAATGTAGACCGCATTATCTACCAAGAGAATTCTCTTCGATTATAATCACAGCCGTATATATCCCCCCCAAGCAGACACATCGATGGCTCTGAACAAACTTTATTTAACTCTTTGCAAACTGGAAACCATTTATCCGGAGGCTGCATTCATTGTTGCTGGGGATTTTAACAAGGCTAATCTGAAAACAAGACTCCCTAAATTTTATCAGCATATCGATTGCGCAACCAGGGGTGGAAAAACCTTGGATCGCTGTTACTCTAACTTCCGCGACGCATATAAGGCCCTGCCCCGCTCCCCTTTCGGAAAAGCTGACCACGACTCCATTTTGCTGATACCTGCCTACAGACAAAAACTAAAAAAGAAGCTCCCACGTTGAGGTCTGTCCAACGCTGGTCCGACCAAGCTGACTCCACACTCCAAGACTGCTTCCATCACGTGGACTGGGACATGTTTCGTATTGCGTCAAATAACAACATTGACGAATACGCTGATTCGGTGTGCGAGTTCATTAGAACGTGCGTTGAAGATGTCGTTCCCATAGCAACGATTAAAACATTCCCTAACCAGAAACCGTGGATTGATGGCAGCATTCGCGTGAAACTGAAAGTGCGAACCACTGCTTTTAATCAGGCAAGGTGTCTGGTAACATGACCGAGTACAAACAGTGCAGCTATTCCCTCCGCAAGGCTATCAAACAAGCTAAGCGTCAGTACAGAGACAAAGTAGAATCTCAATTCAACGGCTCAGACACAAGAGGCATGTGGCAGGGTCTACAGTCAATCACGGACTACAGGAAGAAATCCAGCCCAGTCACGGACCAGGATGTCTTGCTCCCAGGCAGACTAAATAACTTTTTTGCCCGCTTTGAGGACAATACAGTGCCACTGACACGGCCTGCAACGGAAACATGCGGTTCTCTCCTTCACTGCAGCCGAGGTGAGTAAAACATTTAAAAGTGTTAACCCTCGCAAGGCTGCAGGCCCAGACGGCATCCCCAGCCGCGCCCTCAGAGCATGCGCAGACCAGCTGGCAGGTGTGTTTACGGACATATTCAATCAATCCCTATACCAGTCTGCTGTTCCCACATGCTTCAAGAGGGCCACCATTGTTCCTGTTCCCAAGAAAGCTAAGGTAACTGAGCTAAACGACTACCGCCCCGTAGCACTCACTTCCGTCATCATGAAGTGCTTTGAGAGACTAGTCAAGGACCATATCACCTCCACCCTACCTGACACCCTAGACCCACTCCAATTTGCTTACCGCCCAAATAGGTCCACAGACGATGCAATCTCAACCACACTGCACACTGCCCTAACCCATCTGGACAAGAGGAATACCTATGTGAGAATGCTGTTCATCGACTACAGCTCGGCATTCAACACCATAGTACCCTCCAAGCTCGTCATCAAGCTCGAGACCCTGGGTCTCGACCCCGCCCTGTGCAACTGGGTACTGGACTTCCTGACGGGCTGCCCCCAGGTGGTGAGGGTAGGTAACAACATCTCCTCCCCGCTGATCCTCAACACTGGGGCCCCACAAGGGTGCGTTCTGAGCCCTCTCCTGTACTCCCTGTTCATCCACGACTGCGTGGCCACGCACGCTCCAACTCAATCATCAAGTTTGCGGACGACACAACAGTGGTAGGCTTGATTACCAACAACGACGAGACGGCCTACAGGGAGGAGGTGAGGGCCCTCGGAGTGTGGTGTCAGGAAAATAACCTCACACTCAACGTCAACAAAACTAAGGAGATGATTGTGGACTTCAGGAAACAGCAGCGGGAACACCCCCCTATCCACATCGATGGAACAGTAGTGGAGAGAGTAGCAAGTTTTAAGTTCCTCGGCATACACATCACAGACAAACTGAATTGGTCCACTCACACAGACAGCATCGTGAAGAATGTGCAGCAGCGCCTCTTCAACCTCAGGAGGCTGAAGAAATTCGGCTTGTCACCAAAAGCACTCACAAACTTCTACAGATGCACAATCGAGAGCATCCTGGCGGGCTGTATCACCGCCAGGTACGGCAACTGCTCCGCCCTCAACCGTAAGGCTCTCCAGAGGGTAGTGAGGTCTGCACAACGCATCACCGGGGGCAAACTACCTGCCCTCCAGGACACCTACACCACCCGATGTTACAGGAAGGCCATAAAGATCATCAAGGACATCAACCACCCGAGCCACTGCCTGTTCACCCCGCTATCATCCAGAAGGCGAGGTCAGTACAGGTGCATCAAAGCTGGGACCGAGAGACTGAAAACAGCTTCTATCTCAAGGCCATCAGACTGTTAAACAGCCACCACTAACATTGAGTGGCTGCTGCCAACACACTGACACTGACTCAACTCCAGCCACTTTAATAATGGGAATTGATGGGAAATGATGTAAATATATCACTAGCCACTTTAAACAATGCTACCTTATATAATGTTACTTACCCTACATTATTCATCTCATATGCATACGTATATACTGTACTCTATATCATCGACTGCATCCTTATGTAATACATGTATCACTAGCCACTTTAACTATGCCACTTTGTTTACATACTCATCTCATATGTATATACTGTACTCGATACCATCTACTGTATCTTGCCTATGCTGCTCTGTACCATCACTCATTCATATATCATTATGTACATATTCTTTATCCCCTTACACTGTGTATAAGACAGTAGTTTAGTAATTGTTAGTTAGATTACTTGTTGGTTATTACTGCATTGTCGGAACTAGAAGCACAAGCATTTCGCTACACTCGCATTAACATCTGCTAACCATGTGTATGTGACAAATAAAATTTGATTTGATTTGAACAGTTTATTCCCTCAGACATCATTTCACAACAGCAGAGTCTGGACTACTGCTATGTTCCCCCATGATGCTGGTGTGATATAACAGAGTCTGGACTACAGTTATGTTCCCCCATGATGCTGGTGTGATATAACAGAGTCTGGACTACCGTTATGTTCCCCCATGATGCTGGTGTGATATAACAGAGTCTGGACTACCGTTATGTTCCCCCATGATGCTGGTGTGATATAACAGAGTCTGGACTACCGTTATGTTCCCCCATGATGCTGGTGTGATATAACAGAGTCTGGACTACCGTTATGTTCCCCCATGATGCTGGTGTGATATAACAGAGTCTGGACTACCGTTATGATATAACAGAGTCCCCATGATGCTGGTGTGATATACCGTTATGTTCCCCCATGATGCTGGTGTGAGTCTGGACTACCGTTATGTTCCCCCATGATGCTGGTGTGATATAACAGAGTCTGGACTACCGTTATGTTCCCCCATGATGCTGGTGTGATATAACAGAGTCTGGACTACCGTTATGTTCCCCCATGATGCTGGTGTGATATAACAGAGTCTGGACTACCGTTATGTTCCCCCATGATGCTGGTGTGATATAACAGAGTCTGGACTACCGTTATGTTCCCCCATGATGCTGGTGTGATATAACAGAGTCTGGACTACCGTTATGTTCCCCATGATGCTGGTGTGATATAACAGAGTCTGGACTACCGTTATGTTCCCCCATGATGCTGGTGTGATATAACAGAGTCTGGACTACCGTTATCCCCCATGATTCCCCCATGATGCTGGTGTGATATAACAGAGTCTGGACTACCGTTATGTTCCCCATGATGCTGGTGTGATATAACAGAGTCTGGACGTTATGTTCCCCATGATGCTGGTGTGATATAACAGAGTCTTACCGTTATGTTCCCCCATGATGCTGGTGTGATATAACAGAGTCTGGACTACCGTTATGTTCCCCCATGATGCTGGTGTGATATAACAGAGTCTGGACTACCGTTATGTTCCCCCATGATGCTGGTGTGATATATAGAGTCTGGACTGTTATGATGATGCTGGTGAGTCTGGACCGTTATGTTCCCCCATGATGCTGGTGTGATATAACAGAGTCTGGACTACCGTTATGTTCCCCCATGATGCTGGTGTGATATAACAGAGTCTGGACTACCGTTATGTTCCCCCATGATGCTGGTGTGATATAACAGAGTCTGGACTACCGTTATGTTTCCATGTTCCCCCATGATGCTGGTGTGATATAACAGAGTCTGGACTACTGTTATGTTCCCCATGATGCTGGTGTGATATAACAGAGTCTGGACTACCGTTATGTTCCCCCATGATGCTGGTGTGATATATAACAGAGTCTGGACTACCGTTATGTTCCCCCATGATGCTGGTGTGATATAACAGAGTCTGGACTACCGTTATGTTCCCCCATGATGCTGGTGTGATATAACAGAGTCTGGACTACCGTTATGTTCCCCCATGATGCTGGTGTGATATAACAGAGTCTGGACTACCGTTATGTTCCCCCATGACGCTGGTGTGATATAACAGAGTCTGGACTACCGTTATGTTTTCCCATGATGCTGGTGTGATATAACAGAGTCTGGACTACCGTTATGTTCCCCCATGATGCTGGTGTGATATAACAGAGTCTGGACTACCGTTATGTTCCCCCATGATGCTGGTGTGATATAACAGAGTCCTGACTACCGTTATGTTCCCCCATGATGCTGGTGTGATATAACAGAGTCTGGACTACCGTTATGTTCCCCCATGATGCTGGTGTGATATAACAGAGTCTGGACTACCGTTATGTTCCCCCATGATGCTGGTGTGATATAACAGAGTCTGGACTACCGTTATGTTCCCCCATGATGCTGGTGTGATATAACAGAGTCTGGACTACCGTTATGTTCCCCCATGATGCTGGTGTGATATAACAGAGTCTGGACTACCGTTATGTTCCCCCATGATGCTGGTGTGATATAACAGAGTCTGGACTACCGTTATGTTCCCCATGATGCTGGTGTGATATAACAGAGTCTGGACTACATGATGCTGGTGTTATGTTACCGTTATGTTCCCCATGATGCTGGTGTGATATAACAGAGTCTGGACTACCGTTATGTTCCCCCATGATGCTGGTGTGATATAACAGAGTCTGTTCCCCATGATGCTACCGTTATGTTCCCCCATGATGCTGGTGTGATATAACAGAGTCTGGACTACCGTTATGTTCCCCCATGATGCTGGTGTGATATAACAGAGTCTGGACTACCGTTATGTTCCCCCATGATGCTGGTGTGATATAACAGAGTCTGGACTACTGCACCAGTGGCTCTCTTCACCCTTTCACAGTCCCAGCTTTAAGTAAATGTGGTACAGCGTTTGGTCAAAAAGTATAGCTTCTTCCACAGAAACTGAACTGTCATCACACACACACACAAAACCACACACACACACACACACACACACACACACACACACACACACACACACACACACACACACACACACACGCATACACACGCACACACACACACACACACACACACACACACACACACACACACACACACACACAAAATGGGTCCGGAACATAAACGTATCACAGCACACACTCATAAATGTAGTATAGGTGATCTATCTCTGTGGCAGTGTTATGACACCTAATAGGAAGTGCCCATGTGCATTATTGGGCCGGGGGCTGTGGCGCAAGAGATGTTTTTACTAAACAATACTAAACTGTTACTCTCGTCTTCTGCCTGGTGATTTCTCTCCACAACACAAATATTACAACAAACACTGTGAGACAGAACAAAAATACAGGTCTTTTAGACATGAGGAAAAGACAGAGAGCAGAACCTCAACATAAACCGTAAGTTGCTGTTCATTGAACATATTTTCTGTGTTTGTTTGTGTGATCTGGTCTGTCTCTACCAGTGGGCTGTCTCTACCAGTGGGCTGTCTAAGCACAATGGGTGTTGTTATTGGTCCTACTTCGTGGCAGAGCTCATTAGAATAATACTCAGCATGCTTTGCGATACATTTTTTACATATACATTCAAACTTAGTCCATTTAGCAGAAGCTCTTATCACACTATAGTGCCATCAGACTTCTGATACCAATGCAGGGAGAAAGGGGGACACAAAATGGTGACCGGCTATCAAAAATGGTACCGAAAGCATTTTGAGACTACAAATTACAGCTCTCTAAAGTATCTTGTTGCTAAATACATTGACGTGTAGTTCAACCCAGTGTAATAACCATGACTAAATACTCAGCAGTAATTGAAACACATATTTCAAATACATGTAACAGAAATAGGCCTGCTGCCCACCTGTGATTGTCTGTATTATCATTATCACATTTATTTCAATCAATCAAATGTATTCATAAATCCCTTTGTACATCAGCAGATGTCACATAGTGCTTACACAGAAACCCAGCTTAAACCCCCAAACAGCAAGCAATGCAGATGTAGAAGCACGGTGGCTAAGTTAAGAACAGCTGACATTGTTGTTCTGTGTCCATGGCAACACAGTGTGACACACAACTTTTCTACCATAAGAGCGTTGCAAGAGATTTAGTATGGTGTTTCTCACCCTCTGTCCCGTGGACCTGCGCCAGTCAGTGGGATGTTGCTGACCGGTCCCTGAGATGATTAACTGACTCCAGTGGGGATTTTAACATGTCAATCTTGGTGGGATAAACTCGACAACAAATACATTGGGATGCATGTCAGCAAAGCCACTGCACAACACATTTACATTTAAGTCATTTAGCAGACGCTCTTATCCAGAGCGACTTACAAATTGGTGAATTCACCTTCTGACATCAGTGGAACAGCCACTTTACAATAGTGCATCTAAATCATTTAAGGGGGGTGAGAAGGATTGCTTTATCCTATCCTAGGTATTCCTTAAAGAGGTGGGGTTTCAGGTGTCTCCGGAAGGTGGTGATTGACTCCGCTGTCCTGGCGTCGTGAGGGAGTTTGTTCCACCATTGGGGGGCCAGAGCAGCGAACAGTTTTGACTGGGCTGAGCGGGAACTGTACTTCCTCAGTGGTAGGGAGGCGAGCAGGCCAGAGGTGGATGAACGCAGTGCCCTTGCTTGGGTGTAGGGCCTGATCAGAGCCTGGAGGTACTGCGGTGCCGTTCCCCTCACAGCTCCGTAGGCAAGCACCATGGTCTTGTAGCGGATGCGAGCTTCAACTGGAAGCCAGTGGAGAGAGCGGAGGAGCGGGGTGACGTGAGAGAACTTGGGAAGGTTGAACACCAGACGGGCTGCGGCGTTCTGGATGAGTTGTAGGGGTTTAATGGCACAGGCAGGGAGCCCAGCCAACAGCGAGTTGCAGTAATCCAGACGGGCTGCGGCGTTCTGGATGAGTTGTAACATGTCAATCTTGGTGGGATAAACTCGACAACAAACACATTGGGATGCATGTCAGCAAAGCCACTGCACAACACAACACTAAACAATACATTAGTTGCACTATAATGGTGACAAACGGTGCCCACAAACTGTCCCAACAGCAGAGTCCCAACAGCAGAGTCCCAACACCTTACCACTGCTACACCTGGCTATCAGCAGAGTCCCAACACCTTACCACTGCTACACCTGGCTATCAGCAGAGTCCCAACACCTTACCACTGCTACACCTGGCTATCAGCAGAGTCCCAACACCTTACCACTGCTACACCTGGCTATCAGCAGAGTCCCAACACCTTACCACTGCTACACCTGGCTATCAGCAGAGTCCCAACACCTTACCACTGCTACACCTGGTTATCAGCAGAGTCCCAACACCTTACCACTGCTACACCTGGCTATCAGCAGAGTCCCAACACCTTACCACTGCTACACCTGGCTATCAGCAGAGTCCCAACACCTTACCACTGCTACACCTGGCTATCAGCAGAGTCCCAACACCTTACCACTGCTACACCTGGCTATCAGCAGAGTCCCAACACCTTACCACTGCTACACCTGGCTATCAGCAGAGTCCCAACACCTTACCACTGTTACACCTGGTTATCAGCAGAGTCCCAACACCTTACCACTGCTACACCTGGCTATCAGCAGAGTCTTGTCTGGCAGCGAAACTGTTCAATCAGTCTCTTTTACTGCCTTTAAAAAAACATAGCTGATATGGCTGACTTGCTTAAACAAATGTGGTTTCTACTGACAATTGAGATGTACAAACTATGGCATAAGGGGATGATGAGCAGATAAGAGGCAATTTGTAATTTCGATGAAGACATTAATGAGCGAGCTAGGACGGACGTAGTCAATATAACGATTTGTTCAGCACTTTTGAAATGTACAGCAAAAGAATTCCGAACATGGGCCGTTCTTACAGTATTCTCCCTGTACACCAAGTCAGAACCGTAGGATAAATAAAGGGGTCATATAAGCCGACAATGAAATCTCTTATAACATTTGACGATGACATTTTTCTTAAACAGGTTATAGGCTACATGTGCACCACCAAGTCAGAACAGTAGTCAAAATTAAGATGGGTAAATAGTTAACTAAGTTATGAGGTGGAAAGGGACCTAGTTGGATGACCAAGTCGGAGCTCGATTTCTTCCCTGAGTTCCAAGTTGTCTTGAACTCATTAAAGTCTGAGATTTCCCAGGTCTGAGTTTCCAGTTGTTTTGAACGCAGCAGAAGTCATGCTGGATTGACAGCATGGCCAATGTTGAATGTTTATCCTTTTAAGCTTGGAAAAGAGACCCTTAAACGCAGACTTTGATCACACACTCTCTCCACTGAGTAGCACGCTTGTGATTGCTTTGCAATGCTGCAGTCAGCCGCTGATTCCTTCCAAACCACTCGTTGTTGAATTTGCGATTTCCAACTTGTTGTGTAATGTTTGTGTCCAATGGACGATGAGCACCACTATGTTTTTATCTATAATTTCTCTTCATAATTTCTTGGGTTGAAAAAGATTTGTCAGTAGATTGTGAACTTGATTCATGATGATGACTGCAAGCTAAGATTTTAAAGGTATGGTGTTGACATGATCAGTCCAATCAAAGCTACTGTAGGTATAACAAGATTTGACATAATTTGATCTGTGGCCAAATCACCATGAGCCTTATTGGACGGGCACTTCTCATGGGGTGACAACGAGAGGAGTTCATTAATTCATCAATTGAATTCATTCTAAGGGGCTTGACATTTTTGAGCTCTCCTCGTAGATTTTGCGACGACATGGTGTCCCCATGAGTGACAGAACTTTGAGCCAATCACGGCGCAACTAGAGAAGATTACCAACCCCTATGCTCTGTATTTCCCGCTGGCTGGCCCACCACCACAGAAAGCACTGAGCTGAAACACCTGCATTTTGAAGCTGCCTTTCTCAAGAAACCAAAAAAAGAGACCATGTTTATATGCAACTTTATTAACTCAATACTGTTTTTGTTTTTATAAATATACATTTTTTACACTGTTTGCAAACTGACATGTGACACGTATTAATGCCAAAGTAACATGCAAAACAGGCAATAAAAAAAGGTGGGGCTCATAACAGGCCGCCACTGACTGACGCTATTGCAGTCAGTTATACATTGTTAGTTTGATTGTAAACAGTCCCCCAAGGAGGAGAAACCAGAGCTCACCGGCCCCTAAAAGGAGAACGGGTTGAGCCCTTGGCTGGAGCTCAAACATCTGGTCCCGTATTCTAAAAGCGTCTCAGACTACTGCTGGTCTAGGATCAGGTCCCCCTGTCTTTGAAATCTCTTTCATGATGATTATAAGGATTAGAACTGATCCTAGATCATAACACTGATTCAGAGACGCTTTATGAATCGAGGAGGCGCAAAGTAGGGACACAGCCCAGGCCAAGACTGATTACTTTCAGTTTCATTTCCTGAGATCTTCATGGTGAGTCCTGCCCCCAGTTATGACACCACACACACACACACACACACACACACACACACACACACACACACACACACACACACACACACACACACACACACACACACACACACACACACACACACACACACACACACACACACACACACACACAGGCAGCAAAGCTTGCAGATCTTCCAATCAACTTCTCACACGGCCTCATACAGATCTACAGAGACACCGAGCACCAAAGAACATTTAATTAAACACCAGGTACAGAAAAAAAACATTTATGATGCTTTTTGGTGATCTAGTCTGTCTTTACTAAACAAGTTAGATCTAGTCTGTCTTTACTTAACAAGTTAGATCTAGTCTGTCTTTAACAAACAAGTTAGATCTAGTCTGTCTTTACTTAACAAGTTAGATCTAGTCTGTCTTTACTTAACAAGTTAGATCTAGTCTGTCTTTAACAAACAAGTTAGATCTAGTCTGTCTTTACTAAACAAGTTAGATCTAGTCTGTACTTACTAAACAAGTTAGATCTTGTCTGTCCGTACTAAACAAGTTAGATCTAGTCTGTCCTTACTAAACAAGTTAGATCTAGTCTGTCCTTACTAAACAAGTTCTAGTCCGTGTTGTATATTCTTGTAGGTTTGCTCTCTAGGAAGGAATATGCCCGAATCTAGCTCACAATTAACAACTTGATACTTTATTTGATCTGATCTGAGTTCATCTATGTCTGCTCTAATCTGAGATCATCTTGGTCTGATCTAGTTTGAGATCATCTAGGTCTGCTTCAATCTGGGTTCATCTAGGTCTGCTCTAATCTGAGTTCATCTAGGTCTGCTCTAATCTGAGATCATCTAGGTCTGCTCTAATCTGAGATCATCTAGGTCTGCTCTAATCTGAGATCATCTAGGTCTGCTCTAATCTGAGTTCATCTAGGTCTGCTCTAATCTGAGATCATCTAGGTCTGCTCTAATCTCAGATCATCTAGGTCTGCTCTAATCTCAGATCATCTAGGTCTGCTCTAATCTGAGATCATCTAGGTCTGCTCTAATCTCAGATCATCTAGGTCTGCTCTAATCTGAGATAATCTAGGTCTGATCTAATTTGAGTTCATCTAGGTCTGATCTAGTTTGAGTTCATCTAGGTCTGATCTAATTTGAGTTCATATAGGTCTGATCTAGTTTGAGTTCATCTAGGTCTGATCTAGTTTGAGTTCATCTAGGTCTGATCTAGTTTGAGTTCATGTAGGTCATCTAATCTGAGTTCATCTAGGTCTGCTCTAATCTGAGATCATCTAGGTCTGCTCTAATCTGAGATCATCTAGGTCTGCTCTAATCTGAGATCAACTAGGTCTGCTTCAATCTGGGTTCATCTAGGTCTGCTCTAATTTAGTTAATTTAGGTCTGATCTAATCTGAGTTCATCTAGAGTGCCTTGGTCCTCCTTTCTATGTGATGTCCTATTGTCACGTTCCACAGCAAGAAAACCAAAAATGTCACTGAAACAGAAAGGGGAACTAACAAAGAGTCACTGACCACAACCAGAATGAAATGGGTGGGGTTTTAGGAGGGGTTCTGAAAGACACTAATGGGGGTGTGACTAGCAACAACTGGAGCCTGAAAGACACCCACCATGAGACCCACTAAATTCACCAAGAACAGGAAAACAAAATGAAAACACACACCAAACTTCAAGACATGAAGTAAACCACAAAGTGGAGAAAAATGAAAACAGGGAAGATCAGATAAAGGAATGTTTGTCTAGAAATGACAGGAAGTAAAACACAACTAGAGGAGTTAACCCTCCACATCTATCAAGACAACTAGAGGAGTTAACCCTCCACATCTATCAAGACAACTAGAGGAGTTAACCCTCCACATCTATCAAGACAACTAGAGTAGTTAACCCTCCACATCTATCAAGACAACTAGAGGAGTTAACCCTCCACATCTATCAAGACAACTAGAGGAGTTAACCCTCCACATCTATCAAGACAACTAAAGGAGTTAACCCTCCACATCTACCAAGACAACAAGAGGAGGTAACCCTCCACATCTATCAAGACAACTAGAGGAGTTAACCCTCCACATCTATCGAGACAACTAGAGGAGTTAACCCTCCACATCTATCAAGACAACTAGAGGAGTTAACCCTCCACATCTCTCAAGACAACTAGAGGAGTTAACCCTCCACATCTACCAAGACAACTAGAGTTAACCCTCCACATCTATCAAGACAACTAGAGGAGTTAACCCTCCACATCTCTAAAGACAACTAAAGGTGTTAACCCTCCACATCTATCAAGACAACTAAAGGAGTTAACCCTCCACATCTATCAAGACAACTAGAGTAGTTAACCCTCCACATCTCAGACAACTAGAGTAGTTAACCCTACACATCTATCAAGACAACTGGAGCACTGGGCCAGACACTTAAATATCACCTGGGCCAGCCGCTCTTAAATATCACTTGGGCCAGCCGCTCTTAAATATCACCTGGGCCAGCCGCTCTTAAATATCACCTGGGCCAGCCGCTCTTAAATATCACCTGAGCCAGCCACTCTTTAATATCACCTGGGCCAGCCACTCTTAAATATCACCTGGGCCAGCCACTCTTAATATCACCTGGGCCAGCTTAAATATCACCTCTTAATATCACCTGGGCCAGCCACTCTTAATATCACCTGGGCCAGCCACTCTTAATATCACCTGGGCCAGCCGCTCTTAAATATCACCTGGGCCAGCCGCTCTTAAATATCACCTGGGCCAGCCGCTAAATATCACCTGGGCCAAATATCACCTGGGCCAGCCGCTCTTAAATATCACCTGGGCCAGCCACTCTTAAATATCACCTGGGCCAGCCACTCTTAAATATCACCTGGGCCAGCCACTCTTAAATATCACCTGGGCCAGCCACTCTTAATATCACCTGGGCCAGCCACTTTTAAATATCACCTGGGCCAGCCACTCTTAAATATCACCTGGGCCAGCCACTCTTAATATCACCTGGGCCAGCCACTCTTAAATATCACCTGGGCCAGCCACTCTTAAATATCACCTGGGCCAGCCACTCTTAAATATCACCTGGGCCAGCCACTCTTAAATATCACCTGGGCCAGCTCTTAAATATCACCTGGGCCAGCCACTCTTAAATATCACCTGGGCCACCTGGGCCAGCCTCTTAAATATCACCTGGGCCAGCCACTCTTAAATATCACCTGGGCCAGCCACTCTTAAATATCACCTACTCTTAAATATCACCTGGGCCAGCCACTCTTAAATATCACCTGGGCCAGCCACTCTTAAATATCACCTGGGCCAGCCACTCTTAAATATCACCTGGGCCAGCCGCTCTTAAATATCACCTGGGCCAGCCACTCTTTAATATCACCTGGGCCAGCCACTCTTAAATATCACCTGGGCCAGCCACTCTTAATATCACCTGGGCCAGCCACTCTTAAATATCACCTGGGCCAGCCACTCTTAAATATCACCTGGGCCAGCCACTCTTAAATATCACCTGGGCCAGCCACTCTTAAATATCACCTGGGCCAGCCGCTCTTAAATATCACCTGGGCCAGCCACTCTTAAATATCACCTGGGCCAGCCACTCTTAATATCACCTGGGCCAGCCACTCTTAAATATCACCTGGGCCAGCCACTCTTAAATATCACCTGGGCCAGCCACTCTTAAATATCACCTGGGCCAGCCGCTCTTAAATATCACCTGGGCCAGCCACTCTTAAATATCACCTGGCCACTCTTTAAATATCACCAGCCAGCCACTCTTAAATATCACCTGGGCCAGCCGCTCTTAAATATCACCTGGGCCAGCCACTCTTAAATATCACCTGGGCCAGCCGCTCTTAAATATCACCTGGGCCAGCCACTCTTAAATATCACCTGGGCCAGCCACTCTTAAATATCACCTGGGCCAGCCACTCTTAAATATCACCTGGGCCAGCCACTCTTAAATATCACCTGGGCCAGCCGCTCTTAAATATCACCTGGGCCAACTCTTAAATATCACCTGGGCTTAAATATCACCTGGGCCACTCTTAAATATCACCTGGGCCAGCTTAAATATCACTCTTAATCTTAAATATCACCTGGGCCAGCCACTCTTTAATATCACCTGGGCCAGCCACTTTAATATCACCTGGGCCAATATCACCTGGGCCAGCCACTCTTAAATATCACGTGGGCCAGCCGCTCTTAAATATCACCTGGGCCAGCCGCTCTTAAATATCACCTGGGCCAGCCGCTCTTAAATATTACCTGGGCCAGCCACTCTTAAATATCACCTGGGCCAGACACTCTTAAATATCACCTGGGCCAGCTGCTCTTAAATATCACCTGGGCCAGCCGCTCTTAAATATCACCTGGACCAGCCGCTCATAAATATCACCTGGACCAGCCGCTCATAAATATCACCTGGGCCAGCCACTCTTTAATATCACCTGGGCCAGCCACTCTTAAATAGCACCTGGGCCAGCCACTCTTTAATATCACCTGGGCCAGCCACTCTTAAATATCACCTGGGCCAGCCGCTCTTAAATATCACCTGGGCCAGCCGCTCTTAAATATCACCTGGGCCAGCCGCTCTTAAATATCACCTGGGCCAGCCACTCTTAAATATCACCTGGGCCAGCCACTCTTAAATATCACCTGGGCCATATCACTCTTAAATATCACCTGGGCCAGCCACTCTTAAATATCACCTGGGCCAGCCAAATATCACCTGGGCCAGCCACTCTTAAATATCACCTGGGCCACCTGGGCCAGCCGCTCTTAAATATCAGCCAGCCGCTCTTAAATATCACCTGGGCCAGCCGCTCTTAAATATCACCTGGGCCAATATCACCTGGGCCAGCCACTCTTAAATATCACCTGGGCCAGCTCTTAAATATCACCTGGGCCAGCCACTCTTAAATATCACCTGGGCCAGCCACTCTTAAATACCTGGGCCAGCCACTCTTTAATATCACCTGGGCCAGCCACTCTTAAATATCACCTGGGCCAGCCACTCTTAAATATCACCTGGGCCAGCCACTCTTAAATATCACCTGGGCCAGCCACTCTTAAATATCACCTGGGCCAGCCACTCTTAAATATCACCTGGGCCAGGCCTTAAATATCACCTGGGCCAGCCACTCTTAAATATCACCTGGGCCAGCCGCTCTTAAATATCACCTGGGCCAGCCGCTCTTAAATATCACCTGGGCCAGCCACTCTTAAATATCACCTGGGCCAGCCACTTAAATATCACCTGGGCCAGCCACTCTTAAATATCACCTGGGCCAGCCACTCTTAAATATCACCTGGGCCAGCCACTCTTAAATATCACCTGGGGCTCTTAAATATCACCTGGGCCAGCCGCTCTTAAATATCACCTGCCAGCCACCATATCACCTGGGCCAGCCCCTCTTAAATATCACCTGGGCCAGCCGCTCTTAAATATCACCTGGGCCAGCCACTCTTAAATATCACCTGGGCCAGCCACTCTTTAATATCACCTGGGCCAGCCACTCTTAAATATCACCTGGGCCAGCCACTCTTAATATCACCTGGGCCAGCCACTCTTAAATATCACCTGGGCCAGCCACTCTTAAATATCACCTGGGCCAGCCGCTCTTAAATATCACCTGGGCCAGCCACTCTTAAATATCACCTGGGCCAGCCGCTCTTAAATATCACCTGGGCCAGCCACTCTTAAATATCACCTAAATATCACCAGCCACTCTTAAATATCACCTGGGCCAGCCACTCTTAAATATCACCTGGGCCTCTTAAATATCACCTGGGCCAGCCGCTCTTAAATATCACCTGGGCCAGCCAGCTCTTAAATATCACCTGGGCCAGCCACTCTTTAAATATCACCTGGGCCAGCCGCTCTTAAATATCACCTGGGCCAGCCACTCTTAAATATCACCTGGGCCAGCCAATATCACCTGGGCCAGCCACTCTTAAATATCACCTGGGCCAGCCACTCTTAAATATCACCTGGGCCAGCCGCTCTTAAATATCACCTGGGCTTAAATATCACCTGGGCCAGCCACTCTTAAATACCTCACCTGCCAGACACTCTTAAATATCACCTGGGCCAGCCGCTCTTAAATATCACCTGGGCCAGCCGCTCTTAAATATCACCTGGGCCAGCCGCTCTTAAATATCACCTGGGCCAGCCACTCTTAAATATCACCTGGGCCAGCCACTCTTAAATATCACCTGGGCCAGCCACTCTTAAATATCACCTGGGCCAGCCACTCTTAAATATCACCTGGGCCAGCCACTCTTAAATATCACCTGGGCCAGCCACTCTTAAATATCACCTGGGCCAGCCACTCTTAAATATCACCTGGGCCAGCCACTCTTAATATCACCTGGGCCAGCCACTCTTTAATATCACCTGGGCCAGCCGCTCTTAAATATCACCTGGGCCAGCTCTTAAATATCACCTGGACCACTTAAATATCACCTGGGCCAGCTCTTAAATATCACCTCTTAAATATCACCTGGGCCAGCCACTCTTAAATATCACCTGGGCCAGCACTCTTAAATATCACCTGGGCCAGCCACTCTTAAATATCACCTGGGCCAGCCGCTCTTAAATATCACCTGGGCCAGCCACTCTTAAATATCACCTGGGCCAGCCACTCTTAAATATCACCTGGGCCAGCCACTCTTAAATATCACCTGGGCCAGCCACTCTTAAATATCACCTGGGCCAGCCACTCTTAAATATCACCTGGGCCAGCCACTCTTAAATATCACCTGGGCCAGCCACTCTTAAATATCACCTGGGCCAGCCACTCTTAAATATCACCTGGGCCAGCCACTCTTAAATATCACCTGGGCCAGCCGCTCTTAAATATCACCTGGGCCAGCCACTCTTAAATATCACCTGGGCCAGCCACTCTTAAATATCACCTGGGCCAGCCACTCTTAAATATCACCTGGGCCAGCCACTCTTAAATATCTTAAATATCACCTGGGCCAGCCACTCTTAAATAAATATCACCTGGGCCAGCCGCTCTTAAATATCACCTGGGCCAGCCGCTCTTAAATATCACCTGGGCCAGCCACTCTTAAATATCACCTCTTAAATATCACCTGGGCCAGCCGCTCTTAAATATCACCTGGGCCAGCCGCTCTTAAATATCACCTGGGCCAGCCGCTCTTAAATATCACCTGGGCCAGCCGCTCTTAAATATCACCTGGGCCAGCCGCTCTTAAATATCACCTGGGCCAGCCGCTCATAAATATCACCTGGGGCATAAATATCAGCCACTCTTTAATATCACCTGGGCCAGCCACTCTTAAATATCACCTGGGCCAGCCGCTCTTAAATATCACCTGGGCCAGCCACTCTTAAATATCACCTGGGCCAGCCGCTCTTAAATATCACCTGGGCCGGCCGCTCTTAAATATCACCTGGGCCAGCCGCTCATAAATATCACCTGGGCCGGCCGCTCATAAATATCACCTGGGCCAGCCGCTCATAAATATCACCTGGGCCAGCCACTCATAAATATCACCTGGGCCAGCCGCTCTTAAATATCACCTGGGCCAGCCACTCTTAAATATCACCTGGGCCAGCCGCTCTTAAATATCACCTGGACCACCACTCTTAAATATCACCTGGGCCAGCCACTCTTAAATATCACCTGGACCAGCCGCTCTTAAATATCACCTGGGCCGGCCACTCATAAATATCACCTGAGCCAGCGCAGGTGAAACACCTTCCGACTAACGAGATGGACAAGCCAGCACAGGTGTAACACATACTGACTAATGAGCTGACACCAATCGGTGCGCCCTACGTGCTAACGTGCTATCGTACAACCTCTATATATAAATAGAAAATCCAAAGCCTGGAACAGTATTGCCAGATTTAGGGAATAGCCACAGTAGTACATTCCTTTTAGCAAAGGTCCAGACCTTTTAGCAGAGGTAACTTAACTATATCATCATGAACTGTATTGTTTAATGCTGTCTGTTTCCTTGTACTCTCGCTCCCTCTCTCTCTCTCTGTCTCTCTCTCTATCCACCCCTCACCCCCCTCTCTCTCGCCCTCTCTCTCTCCCTCCCCCAGGGGTACCATGGTTCGAACATTGAACAATATGGCGGAGCTGAGAGGTTCTAGGTTTGGTCGTCCCTGGCCGAGGCACGGACTCAAGCTCCTTTTCTGGTTCGCCAACGATTACATCGTCTTCGACAACGACAACCAGATGGTTGCAAATTACGACCCCGAAGAGGGAGACTTTGGTTTCCATCACTTCCGCAACAGACTTGAGTGTGAAAACAATGTCTGCAAGAGGCTGCTTCCTTATAGTGAGTACCCATTCTATGACGTGGGCAACCTCTACCTCCCAACATCTAAATCATTGCCTAACTATGTCCGTGAGGGCAACACTCATCACATAGATACCAGCAACATGGACCGCCTCATCATCAGTATGCGTCCAGACAGGACAGTGGATCAGGTCTATGTGACCCAGCACGAGGACCTGAGGAGCTTCGACCCGGTCAACACCTATCGCATCAGCAGGGGGTTGCTCATGATCATATGCGGCCATCCATTCGCGGACATGTCATTTTGGAACTTCCTGGAACAGGCGGGCTATTCCACCCACGAGCCAATGAGATATATCAATCAGTGTTCTCGTACCGCCCAAATCGAATTCCCAAGCCCCGCCCCCAGGGAGTCTAGAGATACCAGAATGAATATAGAAGATGGATCCAGAGCTGCACCCAGAGCTGCACCAGGCTTCTGGGAAAGCTGCTGTACCATGCTGTTATACATTTTTATTTTATTTATTTTATTTATTTTATTTCACCTTTATTTAACCAGGTAGGCTAGTTGAGAACTAGTTCTCATTTACAACTGCGACCTGGCCAAGATAAAGCAAAGCAGTGCGACACAAACAACAACACAGAGTTACACATGGAATAAACAAATGTACAGTCAATAACAAAATAGAAAAAGTCTATATACAGTGAGTGCAAATGGCGTGAGGAGGTAAGGCAATAAATTGGCCGTAGTGGTGAAATAATTACAAGTCAGCAAATTAACACTGGAGTGATAGATGAGCAGATGGTGATGTGCAAGAGAGCAAAAAGTAAATAAAAACAATATTGGGATGAGGTAGGTAGTTGGATGGGCTTCTTACAGATGAGTTGTGTACAGCTGCAGCGATCAGTTAGCTGCTCAGATAGCTGATGCTTAAAGTTAGTAAGGGAGATATAAGTCTCCAACTTCAGAGATTTTTGCAATTCGTTCCAGTCACTGGCAGCAGAGAACTGGAAGGAAAGGCGGCCAAAGGGGGTGTTGGCTTTGGGGGTGACCAGTGAGATATACCTGCTGGATCACGTGCTACGGGTGGGTGTTGTTATGGTGGCCAGTGAGCTGAGGTAAAACGGAGCTTTACCTAGCAAAGACTTATAGATGACCTGGAGCCAGTGGGTCTGGCGACGAATATGTAACGAAGGCCAGCCGACGACAGCATACAGGTCACAGTGGTGGGAGGTATATGGGGCTTTGGTGACAAAATGGATGACACTGTGATAGACTGCATCCAGTTTGCTGAGTAGAGTGTTGGAGGCTATTTTATAAATGACATCGCCGAAGTCGAGGATCGGTAGGATGGTCAGTTTTACGAGGTTATGTTTGGCAGCTGTAGATCAGTGTCCTTTAGTCCTGGTCCTGGGGACCCTGAAGGGGGGCACTTTTTAGTTCATTATATTTTTATAATATTTGAGATTTTTACCCTTTGCAGTTCATTATGGTTTGTTAATTTTCACTAAAACATTTAGTCATTTATCAGACACTCTTATCCAGAGTGACTTCAGAGCATTAAACTAAAGGCAGGTAAACAACAACATCCTGTATCACAGTCAGAGCATTAAACTAAAGGCAGGTAAACAACAACTTCCTGTATCACAGTCAGAGCATTAAACTAAAGGCAGGTAAACAACAACATCCTGTATCACAGTCAGAGCATTAAACTAAAGGCAGGTAAACAACAACATCCTGTATCACAGTCAGAGCATTAAACTCAAGGCAGGTAAACAACAACATCCTGTATCAGAGTCAGAGCATTAAACTAAAGGCAGGTAAACAACAACATCCTGTATCACAGTCAGAGCATTAAACTAAAGGCAGGTAAACAACAACATCCTGTATCACAGTCAGAGCATTAAACTAAAGGCAGGTAAACAACAACATCCTGTATCACAGTCAGAGCATTAAACTAAAGGCAGGTAAACAACAACATCCTGTATCACAGTCAGAGCATTAAACTAAAGGCAGATAAACAACAACATCCTGTATCACAGTCAGAGCATTAAACTAAAGGCAGGTAAACAACAACATCCTGTATCACAGTCAGAGCATTAAACTAAAGGCAGGTAAACAACAACTTCCTGTATCACAGTCAGAGCATTAAACTAAAGGCAGGTAAACAACAACTTCCTGTATCACAGTCAGTGCAAGTCAACTGTTTCTGTTACCATTACTGAGAGGGTTGTTGCTGTTGGGGCCTGCTACTGGTTAATGTACTTCTGTATTTTAAAATACAAAATACATGCATTTTAATTAAATACACTTGAAAATACAAGTATTTTGTTGTTTATTTTTCAAACATTGATCTTTATGTTATTTTGTCATTGTATTTTGACATTTGTCCCCTTTCCCTCAATGTAGTTTCCTCTTCACTTCAACCCAGAACATGTGATGACATTAAATCAATGTAGTTTCCTCTTCACTTCAACCCAGAACATGTGATGACATTAAATCAATGTAGTTTCCTCTTCACTTCAACCCAGAACATGTGATGACATTAAATCAATGTAGTTTCCTCTTCACTTCAACCCAGAACATGTGATGACATTAAATCAATGTAGTTTCCTCTTCACTTCAACCCAGAACATGTGATGACATTAAATCAATGTAGTTTCCTCTTCACTTCAACCCAGAACATGTGATGACATTAAATCAATGTAGTTTCCTCTTCACTTCAACCCAGAACATGTGATGACATTAAATCAATGTGGAAAGCTGATTGGTTTGCCAATCAACTACATAAGAGCATTTCATCTAGTGGCCGACAATGAATGCAACAAGTAATCATTCTCTAACTCTTTAGTGGCTAATTCATTGAGTCTATTTGCCAAATCTTGAGTCAATCTGATCTTTTACTAGGCAAGTCAGTTAAGAACAAATTTTTATTTTACAATGACTGCCTACCCCGGCCAAACCCGGACGACACTGGGCCAATTGTGCTCCGCCCTACGGGACTCACAACCACAGCCGGATGTGATACTGCCTGAATTATATAGCCTGGAGCACGTGTCTGTCAAATCCAAAATGGCACCATATTCCCTATATAGTGCACTACTTTTGACCAGAGCCCCTACAAAGTAGTGTACTATATAGTGGATAGGGTGCCATTGGGTCTCACTAGTGTTCCATGTTCTGATGCCTCATTCAGTAGTAGCAGGTTGGAGCAGGGCGCTGGCCACTGGCTTCACTAGAGGATATGAACCCCACATGGGCCACATCCACTGACTAGTCAACTGTTTCCATGTTGTGTAATGATATAACCCCATGGAGGTGGGGGAAGTGTATGTCCTGGTTTAACTGTCATGTGAATATAGTAATCATTTATATTGCAAAGCTAAATAGACTTTACTGTCTATTTTCTGTGTAATTTAACTTTCGAAACTATGGAGAAAATCACAGAATAAACACTAAATTTAATCTGAAAGATGTGTGTTGTTTAATGGCGCGCTGATTGGTGCTGCATGTGTTTCTACGTGATCCTCTCACTCCACCTTGTGGCCACAGATGGAACAGCACTCCAGACTGACTGAAGAGGAGAAAGAGATGGAGAGAGACTGAGAAAAACAAAGAGAGGTATGAAGACGCTGACACACATCAGATCACGTTGATACAGCCTCCCTGTGCTATGTGGTGTAATCCAGGCAGTACTATGTGGTGTGATCCAGGCAGTATTATGTGGTGTAATCCAGGCAGTATTATGTAGTGTAATCCAGGCAGCATTATGTGGTGTAATCCAGGCAGTACTATGTGGTGTAATCCAGGCGGTTCTATGTGGTGTAACCCAGGCAGTACTATGTGGTGTAATCCAGGCAGTATTATGTGGTGTAACCCAGGCAGTATTATGTGGTGTAATCCAGGCAGTACTATGTGGTGTAACCCAGGCAGTACTATGTGGTGTAATCCAGGCAGTATTATGTGGTGTAACCCAGGCAGTGCTATGTGGTGTAACCCAGGCAGTACTATGTGGTGTAATCCAGGCAGTGTTATGTGTTGTAATCCAGGCAGTACTATGTGGTGTAATCCAGGCAGTATTATGTGGTGTAACACAGGCAGTACTATGTGGTGTAATCCAGGTAGTATTATGTGGTGTAACCCAGGCAGTACTATGTGGTGTAATCCAGGCGGTTCTATGTGGTGTAATCCAGGCAGTATTATGTGGTGTAATCCAGGCAGTATTATGTGGTGTAATCCAGGCAGTATTATGTGGTGTAATCCAGGCAGTATTATGTGGTGTAATCCAGGCAGTATTATGTGGTGTAATCCAGGCAGTAGCATATGGTGTAATCCAGGCAGTACTATGTGTTGTAATCCAGGCAGTACTATGTGGTGTAATCCAGGCAGTACTACGTGTTGTAATCCAGGCAGTACTATGTGGTGTAATCTGGGCACTACTATGTGTTGTAATCCAGGCAGTACTATGTGGTGTAATCTTGGCAGTATGATGTGGTGTAATCCAGGCAGTACTATGTGGTGTAATCCAGGCAGTACTATGTAGTGTAATCCAGGCAGTATTATGTGGTGTAATCCAGGCAGTACTATGTGGTGTAATCCAGGCAGTATTATGTGGTGTAACCCAGGCAGTATTATGTGGTGTAATCCAGGCAGTACTATGTGGTGTAATCCAGGCAGTACTATGTGGTGTAATCCAGGCAGTACTATGTGGTGTAATCCAGGCAGTACTATGTGGTGTAATCCAGGCAGTATTATGTGGTGTAATCCAGGCAGTACTATGTGGTGTAATCCAGGCAGTACTATGTGGTGTAATCCAGGCAGTACTATGTGGTGTAATCCAGGCAGTATTATGTGGTGTAATCCAGGCAGTACTATGTGGTGTAATCCAGGCAGTACTATGTGGTGTAATCCAGGCAGTACTATGTGGTGTAAACCAGGCAGTAGTATGTGGTGGTACTCTGAGACAATTTCTTTAGGTGTTACAAACATGTACAGTACAGAGTTTGGAGTTGGACCCAGTTCACACAACCTGTCTGTATTTTGAGATGATCATATATTTTGATCTTGTTTATCACCTCTAACAGGTCTGATTGGTGACCAGTCTACTAACTCCTTTATCACCTCTAACAGGTCTGATTGGTGACCAGTCTAGTAACTCCTTTATCACCTCTAACAGGTCTGATTGGTGACCAGTCAACTAACTCCTTTATCACCTCTAACAGGTCTGATTGGTGACCAGTCTACTAACTCCTTTATCACCTCTAACAGGTCTGATTGGTGACCAGTCAACTAACTCCTTTATCACCTCTAACAGGTCTGATTGGTGACCAGTCTAGTAACTCCTTTATCACCTCTAACAGGTGTGATTGGTGACCAGTCTAGTAACTCCTTTACCACCTCTAACAGGTCTGATTGGTGACCAGTCTAGTAACTCCTTTATCACCTCTAACAGGTCTGATTGGTGACCAGTCAACTAACTCCTTTATCACCTCTAACAGGTCTGATTGGTGACCAGTCTACTAACTCCTTTATCACCTCTAAAGGTCAGGTCTGTAACTCCTTTATCACCTCTAACAGGTCTGATTGACCAGTCTACTAACTCCTTTATCACCTCTAACAGGTCTGATTGGTGACCAGTCTAGTAACTCCTTTATCACCTCTAACAGGTTCTGATTGGTGACCAGTCTAGTAACTCCTTTATCACCTCTAACAGGTCTGATTGGTGACCAGTCTAGTAACTCACCTCTAACAGGTTCTGATTGGTGACCAGTCTACTAACTCCTTTATCACCTCTAACAGGTCTGATTGGTGACCAGTCTGGAAACTCCTTTATCACCTCAAACAGGTCTGATTGGTGACCAGTCTACCAACTCCTTTATCACCTCTAACAGGTCTGATTGGTGACCAGTCAACTAACTCCTTTATCACCTCTAACAGGTCTGATTGGTGACCAGTCTAGTACCTCCTTTATCACCTCTAACAGGTCTGATTGGTGACCAGTCTAGTACCTCCTTTATCACCTCTAACAGGTCTGATTGGTGACCAGTCTACTAACTCCTTTATCACCTCTAACAGGTCTGATTGGTGACCAGTCTACTAACTCCTTTATCACCTCTAACAGGTCTGATTGGTGACCAGTCTAGTAACTCCTTTATCACCTCTAACAGGTCTGATTGGTGACCAGTCTACTAACTCCTTTATCACCTCTAACAGGTCTGATTGGTGACCAGTCTAGTAACTCCTTTATCACCTCTAACAGGTTCTGATTGGTGACCAGTCTAGTAACTCCTTTATCACCTCTAACAGGTCTGATTGGTGACCAGTCTAGTAACTCACCTCTAACAGGTTCTGATTGGTGACCAGTCTACTAACTCCTTTATCACCTCTAACAGGTCTGATTGGTGACCAGTCTGGAAACTCCTTTATCACCTCAAACAGGTCTGATTGGTGACCAGTCTACCAACTCCTTTATCACCTCTAACAGGTCTGATTGGTGACCAGTCAACTAACTCCTTTACCACCACTAACAGGTCTGATTGGTGACCAGTCTAGTAACTCCTTTACCACCTCAAACAGGTCTGATTGGTGACCAGTCTAGTAACTCCTTTACCACCTCTAACAGGTCTGATTGGTGACCAGTCAACTAACTCCTTTATCACCTCTAACAGGTCTGATTGGTGACCAGTCAACTAACTCCTTTATCACCTCTAACAGGTCTGATTGGTGACCAGTCTAGTAACTCCTTTACCACCTCTAACAGGTCTGATTGGTGACCAGTCAACTAACTCCTTTATCACCTCTAACAGGTCTGATTGGTGACCAGTCTACCAACTCCTTTATCACCTCTAACAGGTCTGATTGGTGACCAGTCTACTAACTCCTTTATCACCTCTAACAGGTCTGATTGGTGACCAGTCTACTAACTCCTTTATCACATCTAACAGGTCTGATTGGTGACCAGTCAACTAACTCCTTTATCACCTCTAACAGGTCTGATTGGTGACCAGTCTACTAACTCCTTTATCACCTCTAACAGGTCTGATTGGTGACCAGTCTACTAACTCCTTTATCACCTCTAACAGGTCTGATTGGTGACCAGTCAACTAACTCCTTTATCACCTCTAACAGGTCTGATTGGTGACCAGTCAACTAACTCCTTTATCACCTCTAACAGGTCTGATTGGTGACCAGTCTAGTAACTCCTTTATCACCTCTAACAGGTCTGATTGGTGACCAGTCTAGTAACTCCTTTATCACCTCTAACAGGTCTGATTGGTGACCAGTCTGGAAACTCCTTTATCACCTCTAACAGGTCTGATTGGTGACCAGTCTAGTAACTCCTTTATCACCTCTAACAGGTCTGATTGGTGACCAGTCTAGTAACTCCTTTATCACTTCTAACAGGTCTGATTGGTGACCAGTCTAGTAACTCCTTTATCACCTCTAACAGGTCTGATTGTTGACCAGTCTAGTAACTCCTTTACCACCTCTAACAGGTCTGATTGGTGACCAGTCTAGCAACTCCTTTATCACCTCTAACAGGTCTGATTGGTGACCAGTCTAGTAACTCCTTTATCACCACTAACAGGTCTGATTGGTGACCAGTCTGCTAACTCCTTTATCACCTCTAACAGGTCTGATTGGTGACCAGTCTACTAACTCCTTTACCACCTCTAACAGGTCTGATTGGTGACCAGTCTAGTAACTCCTTTATCACCTCTAACAGGTCTGATTGGTGACCAGTCTACTAACTCCTTTATCACCTCTATCAGGTCTGATTGGTGACCAGTCTCGTAACTCCTTTATCACCTCTAACAGGTCTGATTGGTGACCAGTCTACTAACTCCTTTATCACCTCTAACAGGTCTGATTGGTGACCAGTCTCGTAACTCCTTTATCACCTCTAACAGGTCTGATTGGTGACCAGTCTGGAAACACATTTATCACCTCTAACAGGTCTGATTGGTGACCAGTCTACTAACTCCTTTATCACCTCTAACAGGTCTGATTGGTGACCAGTCTGGAAACTCCTTTATCACCTCTAACAGGTCTGATTGGTGACCAGTCTACTAAATCCTTTATCACCTCTAACAGGTCTGATTGGTGACCAGTCTACTAACTCCTTTACCACCTCTAACAGGTCTGATTGGTGACCAGTCTAGTAACACCTTTATCACCTCTAACAAGTCTGATTGGTGACCAGTCTAGTAACTCCTTTATCACCTCTAACAGGTCTGATTGGTGACCAGTCTGGAAACACCTTTATCACCTCTAACAGGTCTGATTGGTGACCAGTCTACTAACTCCTTTATCACCTCAAACAGGTCTGATTGGTGACCAGTCTACTAACTCCTTTATCACCTCTAACAGGTCTGATTGGTGACCAGTCTACTAACTCCTTTATCACCTCTATCAGGTCTGATTGGTGACCAGTCTACTAACTCCTTTACCACCTCTAACAGGTCTGATTTGTGACCAGTCTAGTAACTCCTTTATCACCTCTAACAGGTCTGATTGGTGACCAGTCTAGTAACTCCTTTATCACCTCTAACAGGTCTGATTGGTGACCAGTCTGGAAACTCCTTTATCACCTCTAACAGGTCTGATTGGTGACCAGTCTAGTAACTCCTTTATCACCTCTAACAGGTCTGATTGGTGACCAGTCTAGTAACTCCTTTATCACCTCTAACAGGTCTGATTGGTGACCAGTCTGGAAACTCCTTTATCACCTCTAACAGGTCTGATTGGTGACCAGTCTAGTAACTCCTTTATCACCTCTAACAGGTCTGATTGGTGACCAGTCTAGTAACTCCTTTATCACTTCTAACAGGTCTGATTGGTGACCAGTCTAGTAACTCCTTTATCACCTCTAACAGGTCTGATTGTTGACCAGTCTAGTAACTCCTTTACCACCTCTAACAGGTCTGATTGGTGACCAGTCTAGCAACTCCTTTATCACCTCTAACAGGTCTGATTGGTGACCAGTCTAGTAACTCCTTTATCACCACTAACAGGTCTGATTGGTGACCAGTCTGCTAACTCCTTTATCACCTCTAACAGGTCTGATTGGTGACCAGTCTACTAACTCCTTTACCACCTCTAACAGGTCTGATTGGTGACCAGTCTAGTAACTCCTTTATCACCTCTAACAGGTCTGATTGGTGACCAGTCTACTAACTCCTTTATCACCTCTATCAGGTCTGATTGGTGACCAGTCTCGTAACTCCTTTATCACCTCTAACAGGTCTGATTGGTGACCAGTCTACTAACTCCTTTATCACCTCTAACAGGTCTGATTGGTGACCAGTCTCGTAACTCCTTTATCACCTCTAACAGGTCTGATTGGTGACCAGTCTGGAAACACATTTATCACCTCTAACAGGTCTGATTGGTGACCAGTCTACTAACTCCTTTATCACCTCTAACAGGTCTGATTGGTGACCAGTCTGGAAACTCCTTTATCACCTCTAACAGGTCTGATTGGTGACCAGTCTACTAAATCCTTTATCACCTCTAACAGGTCTGATTGGTGACCAGTCTACTAACTCCTTTACCACCTCTAACAGGTCTGATTGGTGACCAGTCTAGTAACACCTTTATCACCTCTAACAAGTCTGATTGGTGACCAGTCTAGTAACTCCTTTATCACCTCTAACAGGTCTGATTGGTGACCAGTCTGGAAACACCTTTATCACCTCTAACAGGTCTGATTGGTGACCAGTCTACTAACTCCTTTATCACCTCAAACAGGTCTGATTGGTGACCAGTCTACTAACTCCTTTATCACCTCTAACAGGTCTGATTGGTGACCAGTCTACTAACTCCTTTATCACCTCTATCAGGTCTGATTGGTGACCAGTCTACTAACTCCTTTACCACCTCTAACAGGTCTGATTTGTGACCAGTCTAGTAACTCCTTTATCACCTCTAACAGGTCTGATTGGTGACCAGTCTACTAACTCCTTTATCACCTCTATCAGGTCTGATTGGTGACCAGTCTACTAACTCCTTTATCACCTCTAACAGGTCTGATTTGTGACCAGTCTAGTAACTCCTTTATCACCTCTAACAGGTCTGATTGGTGACCAGTCTACTAACTCCTTTATCACCTCTAACAGGTCTGATTGGTGACCAGTCTACTAACTCCTTTATCACCTCTAACAGGTCTGATTGGTGACCAGTCTACTAACTCCTTTATCAACTCTATCTGGTCTGATTGGTGACCAGTCTCGTAACTCCTTTATCACCTCTAACAGGTCTGATTGGTGACCAGTCTACTAACTCCTTTATCACCTCTAACAGGTCTGATTGGTGACCAGTCTCGTAACTCCTTTATCACCTCTAACAGGTCTGATTGGTGACCAGTCTGGAAACACATTTATCACCTCTAACAGGTCTGATTGGTGACCAGTCTACTAACTCCTTTATCACCTCTAACAGGTCTGATTGGTGACCAGTCTGGAAACTCCTTTATCACCTCTAACAGGTCTGATTGGTGACCAGTCTACTAACTCCTTTATCACCTCTAACAGGTCTGATTGGTGACCAGTCTAGTAAATCCTTGATCACCTCTAACAGGTCTGATTGGTGACCAGTCTACTAAATCCTTTATCACCTCTAACAGGACTGATTGGTGACCAGTCTACTAACTCCTTTACCACCTCTAACAGGTCTGATTGGTGACCAGTCTAGTAACACCTTTATCACCTCTAACAAGTCTGATTGGTGACCAGTCTAGTAACTCCTTTATCACCTCTAACAGGTCTGATTGGTGACCAGTCTGGAAACACCTTTATCACCTCTAACAGGTCTGATTGGTGACCAGTCTACTAACTCCTTTATCACCTCAAACAGGTCTGATTGGTGACCAGTCTACTAACTCCTTTATCACCTCAAACAGGTCTGATTGGTGACCAGTCTACTAACTCCTTTATCACCTCTAACAGGTCTGATTGGTGACCAGTCTAGTAACTCCTTTACCACCTCAAACAGGTCTGATTGGTGACCAGTCTACAAACTCCTTTATCACCTCTAACAGGTCTGATTGGTGACCAGTCTGGAAACACCTTTATCACCTCTAACAGGTCTGATTGGTGACCAGTCTACCAACTCCTTTATCACCTCTAACAGGTCTGATTGGTGACCAGTCTACTAACTCCTTTATCACCTCTATCAGGTCTGATTGGTGACCAGTCTACTAACTCCTTTACCACCTCTAACAGGTCTGATTGGTGACCAGTCTAGTAACACCTTTATCACCTCTAACAGGTCTGATTGGTGACCAGTCTACTAACTCCTTTATCACCTCTATCAGGTCTGATTGGTGACCAGTCTACTAACTCCTTTACCACCTCTAACAGGTCTGATTTGTGACCAGTCTAGTAACTCCTTTATCACCTCTAACTGTTCTGATTGGTGACCAGTCTACTAACTCCTTTATCACCTCTATCAGGTCTGATTGGTGACCAGTCTACTAACTCCTTTATCACCTCTAACAGGTCTGATTGGTGACCAGTCTGGAAACTCCTTTATCACCTCTAACAGGTCTGATTGGTGACCAGTCTACTAACTCCTTTATCACCTCTAACAGGTCTGATTGGTGACCAGTCTAGTAACTCCTTTATCACCTCTAACAGGTCTGATTGGTGACCAGTCTAGTAACTCCTTTATCACCTCTAACAGGTCTGATTGGTGACCAGTCTACTAACTCCTTTATCACATCTAACAGGTCTGATTGGTGACCAGTCTACTAACTCCTTTATCACCTCTAACAGGTCTGATTGGTGACCAGTCTAGTAACTCCTTTATCACATCTAACAGGTCTGATTGGTGACCAGTCTAGCAACTCCTTTATCACCTCTAACAGGTCTGATTGGTGACCAGTCTACTAACTCCTTTATCACCTCTAACAGGTCTGATTGGTGACCAGTCTACTAACTCCTTTATCACATCTAACAGGTCTGATTGGTGACCAGTCTACTAACTCCTTTATCACCTCTAACAGGTCTGATTGGTGACCAGTCTAGTAACTCCTTTATCACCTCTAACAGGTCTGATTGGTGACCAATCTAGCAACTCCTTTATCACCTCTAAAAGGTCTGATTGGTGACCAGTCTACTAACTCCTTTATCACCTCTAACAGGTCTGATTGGTGACCAGTCTAGTAACTCCTTTATCACCTCTATCAGGTCTGATTGGTGACCAGTCTACTAACTCCTTTATCACCTCTAACAGGTCTGATTGGTGACCAGTCTACCAACTCCTTTGCCACCTCTAACAGGTCTGATTGGTGACCAGTCTGGAAACTCCTTTATCACCTCTAACAGGTCTGATTGGTGACCAGTCTACTAACTCCTTTATCACCTCTAACAGGTCTGATTGGTGACCAGTCTAGTAACTCCTTTATCACCTCTAACAGGTCTGATTGGTGACCAGTCTAGTAACTCCTTTATCACCTCTAACAGGTCTGATTGGTGAACAGTCTAGTAACTCCTTTATCACCTCTAACAGGTCTGATTGGTGACCAGTCTAGTATCTCCTTTATCACCTCTAACAGGTCTGATTGGTGACCAGTCTGGAAACTCCTTTATCACCTCTAGCAGGTCTGATTGGTGACCAGTCTAGTAACTCCTTTATCACCTCTAACAGGTCTGATTGGTGACCAGTCTACTAACTCCTTTATCACATCTAACAGGTCTGATTGGTGACCAGTCTACTAACTCCTTTATCACCTCTAACAGGTCTGATTGGTGACCAGTCTAGTAACTCCTTTATCACCTCTAACAGGTCTGATTGGTGACCAGTCTAGCAACTCCTTTATCACCTCTAACAGGTCTGATTGGTGACCAGTCTACTAACTCCTTTATCACCTCTAACAGGTCTGATTGGTGACCAGTCTACTAACTCCTTTATCACATCTAACAGGTCTGATTGGTGACCAGTCTACTAACTCCTTTATCACCTCTAACAGGTCTGATTGGTGACCAGTCTAGTAACTCCTTTATCACCTCTAACAGGTCTGATTGGTGACCAGTCTAGCAACTCCTTTATCACCTCTAACAGGTCTGATTGGTGACCAGTCTACTAACTCCTTTATCACCTCTAACAGGTCTGATTGGTGACCAGTCTAGTAACTCCTTTATCACCTCTATCAGGTCTGATTGGTGACCAGTCTACTAACTCCTTTATCACCTCTAACAGGTCTGATTGGTGACCAGTCTACCAACTCCTTTGCCACCTCTAACAGGTCTGATTGGTGACCAGTCTACTAACTCCTTTACCACCTCTAACAGGTCTGATTGGTGACCAGTCTACCAACTCCTTTATCACCTCTAACAGGTCTGATTGGTGACCAGTCTACTAACTCCTTTATCACCTCTATCAGGTCTGATTGGTGACCAGTCTACTAACTCCTTTACCACCTCTAACAGGTCTGATTGGTGACCAGTCTAGTAACTCCTTTATCACCTCTAACAGGTCTGATTGGTGACCAGTCTACTAACTCCTTTATCACCTCTAACAGGTCTGATTGGTGACCAGTCTGGAATCTCCTTTATCACCTCTAACAGGTCTGATTGGTGACCAGTCTACTAACTCCTTTATCACCTCTAACAGGTCTGATTGGTGACCAGTCTAGTAACTCCTTTATCACCTCTAACAGGTCTGATTGGTGACCAGTCTAGTAACTCCTTTATCACCTCTAACAGGTCTGATTGGTGAACAGTCTAGTAACTCCTTTATCACCTCTAACAGGTCTGATTGGTGACCAGTCTAGTATCTCCTTTATCACCTCTAACAGGTCTGATTGGTGACCAGTCTGGAAACTCCTTTATCACCTCTAGCAGGTCTGATTGGTGACCAGTCTAGTAACTCCTTTATCACCTCTAACAGGTCTGATTGGTGACCAGTCTACTAACTCCTTTATCACATCTAACAGGTCTGATTGGTGACCAGTCTACTAACTCCTTTATCACCTCTAACAGGTCTGATTGGTGACCAGTCTAGTAACTCCTTTATCACCTCTAACAGGTCTGATTGGTGACCAGTCTAGCAACTCCTTTATCACCTCTAACAGGTCTGATTGGTGACCAGTCTACTAACTCCTTTATCACCTCTAACAGGTCTGATTGGTGACCAGTCTAGTAACTCCTTTATCACCTCTAACAGGTCTGATTGGTGACCAGTCTAGTAACTCCTTTATCACCTCTAACAGGTCTGATTGGTGACCAATCTAGCAACTCCTTTATCACCTCTAAAAGGTCTGATTGGTGACCAGTCTACTAACTCCTTTATCACCTCTAACAGGTCTGATTGGTGACCAGTCTAGTAACTCCTTTATCACCTCTATCAGGTCTGATTGGTGACCAGTCTACTAACTCCTTTATCACCTCTAACAGGTCTGATTGGTGACCAGTCTACCAACTCCTTTGCCACCTCTAACAGGTCTGATTGGTGACCAGTCTGGAAACTCCTTTATCACCTCTAACAGGTCTGATTGGTGACCAGTCTACTAACTCCTTTATCACCTCTAACAGGTCTGATTGGTGACCAGTCTAGTAACTCCTTTATCACCTCTAACAGGTCTGATTGGTGACCAGTCTAGTAACTCCTTTATCACCTCTAACAGGTCTGATTGGTGAACAGTCTAGTAACTCCTTTATCACCTCTAACAGGTCTGATTGGTGACCAGTCTAGTATCTCCTTTATCACCTCTAACAGGTCTGATTGGTGACCAGTCTGGAAACTCCTTTATCACCTCTAGCAGGTCTGATTGGTGACCAGTCTAGTAACTCCTTTATCACCTCTAACAGGTCTGATTGGTGACCAGTCTACTAACTCCTTTATCACATCTAACAGGTCTGATTGGTGACCAGTCTACTAACTCCTTTATCACCTCTAACAGGTCTGATTGGTGACCAGTCTAGTAACTCCTTTATCACCTCTAACAGGTCTGATTGGTGACCAGTCTAGCAACTCCTTTATCACCTCTAACAGGTCTGATTGGTGACCAGTCTACTAACTCCTTTATCACCTCTAACAGGTCTGATTGGTGACCAGTCTACTAACTCCTTTATCACATCTAACAGGTCTGATTGGTGACCAGTCTACTAACTCCTTTATCACCTCTAACAGGTCTGATTGGTGACCAGTCTAGTAACTCCTTTATCACCTCTAACAGGTCTGATTGGTGACCAGTCTACCAACTCCTTTATCACCTCTAACAGGTCTGATTGGTGACCAGTCTAGTAACTCCTTTATCACCTCTAACAGGTCTGATTGGTGACCAGTCTAGCAACTCCTTTATCACCTCTAACAGTTCTGATTGGTGACCAGTCTACTAACTCCTTTATCACCTCTAACAGGTCTGATTGGTGACCAGTCTACTAACTCCTTTATCACATCTAACAGGTCTGATTGGTGACCAGTCTACTAACTCCTTTATCACCTCTAACAGGTCTGATTGGTGACCAGTCTAGTAACTCCTTTATCACCTCTAACAGGTCTGATTGGTGACCAGTCTGGAAACTCCTTTATCACCTCTAACAGGTCTGATTTGTGACCAGTCTACTAACTCCTTTATCACCTCTAACAGGTCTGATTGGTGACCAGTCTAGTAACTCCTTTATCACCTCTATCAGGTCTGATTGGTGACCAGTCTACTAACTCCTTTATCACATCTAACAGGTCTGATTGGTGACCAGTCTAGTAACACCTTTATCACCTCTAACAGGTCTGATTGGTGACCAGTCTACTAACTCCTTTATCACCTCTAACAGGTCTGATTGGTGACCAGTCTACCAACTCCTTTATCACCTCTAACAGGTCTGATTGGTGACCAGTCTACTAACTCCTTTATCACCTCTATCAGGTCTGATTGGTGACCAGTCTACTAACTCCTTTATCACCTCTAACAGGTCTGATTGGTGACCAGTCTAGTAACTCCTTTATCACCTCTAACAGGTCTGATTGGTGACCAGTCTACTAACTCCTTTATCACCTCTAACAGGTCTGATTGGTGACCAGTCTGGAATCTCCTTTATCACCTCTAACAGGTCTGATTGGTGACCAGTCTAGCAACTCCTTTATCACCTCTAACAGTTCTGATTGGTGACCAGTCTACTAACTCCTTTATCACCTCTAACAGGTCTGATTGGTGACCAGTCTACTAACTCCTTTATCACATCTAACAGGTCTGATTGGTGACCAGTCTACTAACTCCTTTATCACCTCTAACAGGTCTGATTGGTGACCAGTCTAGTAACTCCTTTATCACCTCTAACAGGTCTGATTGGTGACCAGTCTAGCAACTCCTTTATCACCTCTAACAGGTCTGATTTGTGACCAGTCTACTAACTCCTTTATCACCTCTAACAGGTCTGATTGGTGACCAGTCTACTAACTCCTTTATCACCTCTAACAGGTCTGATTGGTGACCAGTCTACTAACTCCTTTATCACCTCTAACAGGTCTGATTGGTGACCAGTCTAGTAACTCCTTTATCACCTCTATCAGGTCTGATTGGTGACAGGTCTACTAACTCCTTTATCACCTCTAACAGGTCTGATTGGTGACCAGTCTACTAACTCCTTTATCACCTCTAACAGGTCTGATTGGTGACCAGTCTAGTAACTCCTTTATCACCTCTAACAGGTCTGATTGGTGACCAGTCTACTCCTTTAACTCCTTTATCACCTCTAACAGGTCTGATTGGTGACCAGTCTACTAACTCCTTTATCACCTCTAACAGGTCTGATTGGTGACCAGTCTAGCAACTCCTTTATCACCTCTAACAGGTCTGATTGGTGACCAGTCTGGAAACTCCTTTATCACCTCTAACAGGTCTGATTGGTGACCAGTCTAGTAACTCCTTTATCACCTCTAACAGGTCTGATTGGTGACCAGTCTAGTAACTCCTTTATCACCTCTAACAGGTCTGATTGGTGACCAGTCTAGTAACTCCTTTATCACCTCTAACAGGTCTGATTGGTGACCAGTCTAGTAACTCCTTTATCACCTCTAACAGGTCTGATTGGTGACCAGTCTAGTAACTCCTTTATCACCTCTAACAGGTCTGTTTGGTGACCAGTCTACTAACTCCTTTATCACCTCTAACAGGTCTGATTGGTGACCAGTCTGGAAACTCCTTTATCACCTCTAACAGGTCTGATTGGTGACCAGTCTGGAAACTCCTTTATCACCTCTAACAGGTCTGATTGGTGACCAGTCTACTAACTCCTTTATCACATCTAACAGGTCTGATTGGTGACCAGTCTACTAACTCCTTTATCACCTCTAACAGGTCTGATTGGTGACCAGTCTACTAACTCCTTTATCACCTCTAACAGGTCTGATTGGTGACCAGTCTGGAAACTCCTTTATCACCTCTAACAGGTCTGATTGGTGACCAGTCTGGAAACTCCTTTATCACCTCTAACAGGTCTGATTGGTGACCAGTCTAGTAACTCCTTTATCACCTCTAACAGGTCTGATTGGTGACCAGTCTACCAACTCCTTTATCACCTCTAACAGGTCTGATTGGTGACCAGTCTGGAAACTCCTTTATCACCTCTAGCAGGTCTGATTGGTGACCAGTCTAGTAACTCCTTTATCACCTCTAACAGGTCTGATTGGTGACCAGTCTACTAACTCCTTTATCACATCTAACAGGTCTGATTGGTGACCAGTCTACTAACTCCTTTGTCACCTCTAACAGGTCTGATTGGTGACCAGTCTAGTAACTCCTTTATCACCTCTAACAGGTCTGATTGGTGACCAGTCTAGCAACTCCTTTATCACCTCTAACAGGTCTGATTGGTGACCAGTCTACTAACTCCTTTATCACCTCTAACAGGTCTGATTGGTGACCAGTCTACTAACTCCTTTATCACATCTAACAGGTCTGATTGGTGACCAGTCTACTAACTCCTTTATCACCTCTAACAGGTCTGATTGGTGACCAGTCTAGTAACTCCTTTATCACCTCTAACAGGTCTGATTGGTGACCAGTCTAGCAACTCCTTTATCACCTCTAACAGGTCTGATTGGTGACCAGTCTACTAACTCCTTTATCACCTCTAACAGGTCTGATTGGTGACCAGTCTAGTAACTCCTTTATCACCTCTATCAGGTCTGATTGGTGACCAGTCTACTAACTCCTTTATCACCTCTAACAGGTCTGATTGGTGACCAGTCTACCAACTCCTTTGCCACCTCTAACAGGTCTGATTGGTGACCAGTCTACTAACTCCTTTACCACCTCTAACAGGTCTGATTGGTGACCAGTCTACCAACTCCTTTATCACCTCTAACAGGTCTGATTGGTGACCAGTCTAGTAACTCCTTTATCACCTCTAACAGGTCTGATTGGTGACCAGTCTAGCAACTCCTTTATCACCTCTAACAGTTCTGATTGGTGACCAGTCTACTAACTCCTTTATCACCTCTAACAGGTCTGATTGGTGACCAGTCTACTAACTCCTTTATCACATCTAACAGGTCTGATTGGTGACCAGTCTACTAACTCCTTTATCACCTCTAACAGGTCTGATTGGTGACCAGTCTACTAACTCCTTTATCACCTCTAACAGGTCTGATTGGTGACCAGTCTACCAACTCCTTTATCACCTCTAACAGGTCTGATTGGTGACCAGTCTAGTAACTCCTTTATCACCTCTAACAGGTCTGATTGGTGACCAGTCTAGCAACTCCTTTATCACCTCTAACAGTTCTGATTGGTGACCAGTCTACTAACTCCTTTATCACCTCTAACAGGTCTGATTGGTGACCAGTCTACTAACTCCTTTATCACATCTAACAGGTCTGATTGGTGACCAGTCTACTAACTCCTTTATCACCTCTAACAGGTCTGATTGGTGACCAGTCTAGTAACTCCTTTATCACCTCTAACAGGTCTGATTGGTGACCAGTCTAGCAACTCCTTTATCACCTCTAACAGGTCTGATTGGTGACCAGTCTACTAACTCCTTTATCACCTCTAACAGGTCTGATTGGTGACCAGTCTAGTAACTCCTTTATCACCTCTATCAGGTCTGATTGGTGACCAGTCTACTAACTCCTTTATCACCTCTAACAGGTCTGATTGGTGACCAGTCTAGTAACACCTTTATCACCTCTAACAGGTCTGATTGGTGACCAGTCTACTAACTCCTTTATCACCTCTAACAGGTCTGATTGGTGACCAGTCTACCAACTCCTTTATCACCTCTAACAGGTCTGATTGGTGACCAGTCTACTAACTCCTTTATCACCTCTATCAGGTCTGATTGGTGACCAGTCTACTAACTCCTTTACCACCTCTAACAGGTCTGATTGGTGACCAGTCTAGTAACTCCTTTATCACCTCTAACAGGTCTGATTGGTGACCAGTCTACTAACTCCTTTATCACCTCTAACAGGTCTGATTGGTGACCAGTCTGGAATCTCCTTTATCACCTCTAACAGGTCTGATTGGTGACCAGTCTACTAACTCCTTTATCACCTCTAACAGGTCTGATTGGTGACCAGTCTAGTAACTCCTTTATCACCTCTAACAGGTCTGATTGGTGACCAGTCTAGTAACTCCTTTATCACCTCTAACAGGTCTGATTGGTGACCAGTCTAAACTCCTTTATCACCTCTAGCAGGTCTGATTGGTGACCAGTCTAGTAACTCCTTTATCACCTCTAACAGGTCTGATTGGTGACCAGTCTACTAACTCCTTTATCACATCTAACAGGTCTGATTGGTGACCAGTCTACTAACTCCTTTATCACCTCTAACAGGTCTGATTGGTGACCAGTCTAGTAACTCCTTTATCACCTCTAACAGGTCTGATTGGTGACCAGTCTACTAACTCCTTTATCACCTCTAACAGGTCTGATTGGTGACCAGTCTACTAACTCCTTTATCACCTCAAACAGGTCTGATTGGTGACCAGTCTACTAACTCCTTTATCACATCTAACAGGTCTGATTGGTGACCAGTCTACTAACTCCTTTATCACCTCTAACAGGTCTGATTGGTGACCAGTCTAGTAACTCCTTTATCACCTCTAACAGGTCTGATTGGTGACCAGTCTAGCAACTCCTTTATCACCTCTAACAGGTCTGATTGGTGACCAGTCTACTAACTCCTTTATCACCTCTAACAGGTCTGATTGGTGACCAGTCTAGCAACTCCTTTATCACCTCTAACAGGTCTGATTGGTGACCAGTCTGGAAACTCCTTTATCACCTCTAACAGGTCTGATTGGTGACCAGTCTAGTAACTCCTTTATCACCTCTAACAGGTCTGATTGGTGACCAGTCTAGTAACTCCTTTATCACCTCTAATAGGTCTGATTGGTGACCAGTCTACTAACTCCTTTATCACCTCTAACAGGTCTGATTGGTGACCAGTCTACTAACTCCTTTATCACCTCTAACAGGTCTGATTGGTGACCAGTCTAGTAACTCCTTTATCACCTCTAACAGGTCTGATTGGTGACCAGTCTAGCAACTCCTTTATCACCTCTAACAGGTCTGATTGGTGACCAGTCTACTAACTCCTTTATCACCTCAAACAGGTCTGATTGGTGACCAGTCTACTAACTCCTTTATCACATCTAACAGGTCTGATTGGTGACCAGTCTACTAACTCCTTTATCACCTCTAACAGGTCTGATTGGTGACCAGTCTAGTAACTCCTTTATCACCTCTAACAGGTCTGATTGGTGACCAGTCTAGCAACTCCTTTATCACCTCTAACAGGTCTGATTGGTGACCAGTCTACTAACTCCTTTATCACCTCTAACAGGTCTGATTGGTGACCAGTCTAGTAACTCCTTTATCACCTCTAACAGGTCTGATTGGTGACCAGTCTGGAAACTCCTTTATCACCTCTAACAGGTCTGATTGGTGACCAGTCTAGTAACTCCTTTATCACCTCTAACAGGTCTGATTGGTGACCAGTCTAGTAACTCCTTTATCACCTCTAACAGGTCTGATTGGTGACCAGTCTACTAACTCCTTTATCACCTCTAACAGGTCTGATTGGTGACCAGTCTAGTAACTCCTTTATCACCTCTAACAGGTCTGATTGGTGACCAGTCTAGTAACTCCTTTATCACCTCTAACAGGTCTGATTGGTGACCAGTCTACTAACTCCTTTATCACCTCTAACAGGTCTGATTGGTGACCAGTCTGGAAACTCCTTTATCACCTCTAACAGGTCTGATTGGTGACCAGTCTGGAAACTCCTTTATCACCTCTAACAGGTCTGATTGGTGACCAGTCTACTAACTCCTTTATCACATCTAACAGGTCTGATTGGTGACCAGTCTACTAACTCCTTTATCACCTCTAACAGGTCTGATTGGTGACCAGTCTACTAACTCCTTTATCACCTCTAACAGGTCTGATTGGTGACCAGTCTGGAAACTCCTTTATCACCTCTAACAGGTCTGATTGGTGACCAGTCTGGAAACTCCTTTATCACCTCTAACAGGTCTGATTGGTGACCAGTCTAGTAACTCCTTTATCACCTCTAACAGGTCTGATTGGTGACCAGTCTACTAACTCCTTTATCACCTCTAACAGGTCTGATTGGTGACCAGTCTGGAAACTCCTTTATCACCTCTAACAGGTCTGATTGGTGACCAGTCTAGTAACTCCTTTATCACCTCTAACAGGTCTGATTGGTGACCAGTCTACTAACTCCTTTATCACATCTAACAGGTCTGATTGGTGACCAGTCTACTAACTCCTTTATCACCTCTAACAGGTCTGATTGGTGACCAGTCTAGTAACTCCTTTATCACCTCTAACAGGTCTGATTGGTGACCAGTCTAGCAACTCCTTTATCACCTCTAACAGGTCTGATTGGTGACCAGTCTACTAACTCCTTTATCACCTCTAACAGGTCTGATTGGTGACCAGTCTACTAACTCCTTTATCACATCTAACAGGTCTGATTGGTGACCAGTCTACTAACTCCTTTATCACCTCTAACAGGTCTGATTGGTGACCAGTCTAGTAACTCCTTTATCACCTCTAACAGGTCTGATTGGTGACCAGTCTAGTAACTCCTTTATCACCTCTAACAGGTCTGATTGGTGACCAGTCTACTAACTCCTTTATCACCTCTAACAGGTCTGATTGGTGACCAGTCTAGCAACTCCTTTATCACCTCTAACAGGTCTGATTGGTGACCAGTCTAAACTCCTTTATCACCTCTAACAGGTCTGATTGGTGACCAGTCTAGTAACTCCTTTATCACCTCTAACAGGTCTGATTGGTGACCAGTCTAGTAACTCCTTTATCACCTCTAATAGGTCTGATTGGTGACCAGTCTACTAACTCCTTTATCACCTCTAACAAGTCTGATTGGTGACCAGTCTAGTAACTCCTTTATCACCTCTAACAGGTCTGATTGGTGACCAGTCTAGTAACTCCTTTATCACCTCTAACAGGTCTGATTGGTGACCAGTCTACTAACTCCTTTATCACCTCTAACAGGTCTGATTGGTGACCAGTCTGGAAACTCCTTTATCACCTCTAACAGGTCTGATTGGTGACCAGTCTGGAAACTCCTTTATCACCTCTAACAGGTCTGATTGGTGACCAGTCTACTAACTCCTTTATCACATCTAACAGGTCTGATTGGTGACCAGTCTACTAACTCCTTTATCACCTCTAACAGGTCTGATTGGTGACCAGTCTACTAACTCCTTTATCACCTCTAACAGGTCTGATTGGTGACCAGTCTGGAAACTCCTTTATCACCTCTAACAGGTCTGATTGGTGACCAGTCTGGAAACTCCTTTATCACCTCTAACAGGTCTGATTGGTGACCAGTCTAGTAACTCCTTTATCACCTCTAACAGGTCTGATTGGTGACCAGTCTACCAACTCCTTTATCACCTCTAACAGGTCTGATTGGTGACCAGTCTGGAAACTCCTTTATCACCTCTAGCAGGTCTGATTGGTGACCAGTCTAGTAACTCCTTTATCACCTCTAACAGGTCTGATTGGTGACCAGTCTACTAACTCCTTTATCACCTCTAACAGGTCTGATTGGTGACCAGTCTACTAACTCCTTTATCACCTCTAACAGGTCTGATTGGTGACCAGTCTACTAACTCCTTTATCACATCTAACAGGTCTGATTGGTGACCAGTCTACTAACTCCTTTATCACCTCTAACAGGTCTGATTGGTGACCAGTCTAGTAACTCCTTTATCACCTCTAACAGGTCTGATTGGTGACCAGTCTAGCAACTCCTTTATCACCTCTAACAGGTCTGATTGGTGACCAGTCTACTAACTCCTTTATCACCTCTAACAGGTCTGATTGGTGACCAGTCTAGTAACTCCTTTATCACCTCTATCAGGTCTGATTGGTGACCAGTCTACTAACTCCTTTATCACCTCTAACAGGTCTGATTGGTGACCAGTCTACCAACTCCTTTGCCACCTCTAACAGGTCTGATTGGTGACCAGTCTACTAACTCCTTTATCACCTCTAACAGGTCTGATTGGTGACCAGTCTACCAACTCCTTTATCACCTCTAACAGGTCTGATTGGTGACCAGTCTAGTAACTCCTTTATCACCTCTAACAGGTCTGATTGGTGACCAGTCTAGCAACTCCTTTATCACCTCTAACAGGTCTGATTGGTGACCAGTCTACTAACTCCTTTATCACCTCTAACAGGTCTGATTGGTGACCAGTCTAGTAACTCCTTTATCACCTCTATCAGGTCTGATTGGTGACCAGTCTACTAACTCCTTTACCACCTCTAACAGGTCTGATTGGTGACCAGTCTAGTAACACCTTTATCACCTCTAACAGGTCTGATTGGTGACCAGTCTACTAACTCCTTTATCACCTCTAACAGGTCTGATTGGTGACCAGTCTACCAACTCCTTTATCACCTCTAACAGGTCTGATTGGTGACCAGTCTACTAACTCCTTTATCACCTCTATCAGGTCTGATTGGTGACCAGTCTACTAACTCCTTTACCACCTCTAACAGGTCTGATTGGTGACCAGTCTAGTAACTCCTTTATCACCTCTAACAGGTCTGATTGGTGACCAGTCTACTAACTCCTTTATCACCTCTAACAGGTCTGATTGGTGACCAGTCTGGAAACTCCTTTATCACCTCTAACAGGTCTGATTGGTGACCAGTCTACTAACTCCTTTATCACCTCTAACAGGTCTGATTGGTGACCAGTCTAGTAACTCCTTTATCACCTCTAACAGGTCTGATTGGTGACCAGTCTAGTAACTCCTTTATCACCTCTAACAGGTCTGATTGGTGAACAGTCTAGTAACTCCTTTATCACCTCTAACAGGTCTGATTGGTGACCAGTCTAGTATCTCCTTTATCACCTCTAACAGGTCTGATTGGTGACCAGTCTGGAAACTCCTTTATCACCTCTAGCAGGTCTGATTGGTGACCAGTCTAGTAACTCCTTTATCACCTCTAACAGGTCTGATTGGTGACCAGTCTAGCAACTCCTTTATCACCTCTAACAGGTCTGATTGGTGACCAGTCTACTAACTCCTTTATCACCTCTAACAGGTCTGATTGGTGACCAGTCTAGTAACTCCTTTATCACCTCAAACAGGTCTGATTGGTGACCAGTCTACTAACTCCTTTATCACATCTAACAGGTCTGATTGGTGACCAGTCTACTAACTCCTTTATCACCTCTAACAGGTCTGATTGGTGACCAGTCTAGTAACTCCTTTATCACCTCTAACAGGTCTGATTGGTGACCAGTCTAGTAACTCCTTTATCACCTCTAACAGGTCTGATTGGTGAACAGTCTAGTAACTCCTTTATCACCTCTAACAGGTCTGATTGGTGACCAGTCTAGTATCTCCTTTATCACCTCTAACAGGTCTGATTGGTGACCAGTCTGGAAACTCCTTTATCACCTCTAGCAGGTCTGATTGGTGAACAGTCTAGTAACTCCTTTATCACCTCTAACAGGTCTGATTGGTGACCAGTCTAGTAACTCCTTTATCACCTCTAACAGGTCTGATTGGTGAACAGTCTAGTAACTCCTTTATCACCTCTAACAGGTCTGATTGGTGACCAGTCTAGTATCTCCTTTATCACCTCTAACAGGTCTGATTGGTGACCAGTCTGGAAACTCCTTTATCACCTCTAACAGGTCTGATTGGTGACCAGTCTAGTAACTCCTTTATCACCTCTAACAGGTCTGATTGGTGACCAGTCTAGCAACTCCTTTATCACCTCTAACAGGTCTGATTGGTGACCAGTCTACTAACTCCTTTATCACCTCTAACAGGTCTGATTGGTGACCAGTCTAGTAACTCCTTTATCACCTCAAACAGGTCTGATTGGTGACCAGTCTACTAACTCCTTTATCACATCTAACAGGTCTGATTGGTGACCAGTCTACTAACTCCTTTATCACCTCTAACAGGTCTGATTGGTGACCAGTCTAGTAACTCCTTTATCACCTCTAACAGGTCTGATTGGTGACCAGTCTAGCAACTCCTTTATCACCTCTAACAGGTCTGATTGGTGACCAGTCTACTAACTCCTTTATCACCTCTAACAGGTCTGATTGGTGACCAGTCTAGCAACTCCTTTATCACCTCTAACAGGTCTGATTGGTGACCAGTCTGGAAACTCCTTTATCACCTCTAACAGGTCTGATTGGTGACCAGTCTAGTAACTCCTTTATCACCTCTAACAGGTCTGATTGGTGACCAGTCTAGTAACTCCTTTATCACCTCTAATAGGTCTGATTGGTGACCAGTCTAGTAACTCCTTTATCACCTCTAACAGGTCTGATTGGTGACCAGTCTAGTAACTCCTTTATCACCTCTAACAGGTCTGATTGGTGACCAGTCTAGTAACTCCTTTATCACCTCTAACAGGTCTGATTGGTGACCAGTCTACTAACTCCTTTATCACCTCTAACAGGTCTGATTGGTGACCAGTCTGGAAACTCCTTTATCACCTCTAACAGGTCTGATTGGTGACCAGTCTGGAAACTCCTTTATCACCTCTAACAGGTCTGATTGGTGACCAGTCTACTAACTCCTTTATCACCTCTAACAGGTCTGATTGGTGACCAGTCTAGTAACTCCTTTATCACCTCTATCAGGTCTGATTGGTGACCAGTCTACTAACTCCTTTATCACCTCTAACAGGTCTGATTGGTGACCAGTCTACTAACTCCTTTATCACCTCTAACAGGTCTGATTGGTGACCAGTCTACTAACTCCTTTATCACCTCTAACAGGTCTGATTGGTGACCAGTCTAGTAACTCCTTTATCACCTCTAACAGGTCTGATTGGTGACCAGTCTACTAACTCCTTTATCACCTCTAACAGGTCTGATTGGTGACCAGTCTGGAAACTCCTTTATCACCTCTAACAGGTCTGATTGGTGACCAGTCTACTAACTCCTTTATCACCTCTAACAGGTCTGATTGGTGACCAGTCTAGTAACTCCTTTATCACCTCTAACAGGTCTGATTGGTGACCAGTCTACTAACTCCTTTATCACCTCTAACAGGTCTGATTGGTGACCAGTCTGGAAACTCCTTTATCACCTCTAACAGGTCTGATTGGTGACCAGTCTACTAACTCCTTTATCACCTCTAACAGGTCTGATTGGTGACCAGTCTAGTAACTCCTTTATCACCTCTATCAGGTCTGATTGGTGACCAGTCTACTAACTCCTTTATCACCTCTAACAGGTCTGATTGGTGACCAGTCTACTAACTCCTTTATCACCTCTAACAGGTCTGATTGGTGACCAGTCTAGTAACTCCTTTATCACCTCTAACAGGTCTGATTGGTGACCAGTCTAGCAACTCCTTTATCACCTCTAACAGGTCTGATTGGTGACCAGTCTACTAACTCCTTTATCACCTCTAACAGGTCTGATTGGTGACCAGTCTACTAACTCCTTTATCACCTCTAACAGGTCTGATTGGTGACCAGTCTACTAACTCCTTTATCACCTCTAACAGGTCTGATTGGTGACCAGTCTAGTAACTCCTTTATCACCTCTAACAGGTCTGATTGGTGACCAGTCTAGCAACTCCTTTATCACCTCTAACAGGTCTGATTGGTGACCAGTCTACTAACTCCTTTATCACCTCTAACAGGTCTGATTGGTGACCAGTCTAGTAACTCCTTTATCACCTCTAACAGGTCTGATTGGTGACCAGTCTGGAAACTCCTTTATCACCTCTAACAGGTCTGATTGGTGACCAGTCTAGTAACTCCTTTATCACCTCTAACAGGTCTGATTGGTGACCAGTCTAGTAACTCCTTTATCACCTCTAACAGGTCTGATTGGTGACCAGTCTACTAACTCCTTTATCACCTCTAACAGGTCTGATTGGTGACCAGTCTAGTAACTCCTTTATCACCTCTAACAGGTCTGATTGGTGACCAGTCTAGTAACTCCTTTATCACCTCTAACAGGTCTGATTGGTGACCAGTCTACTAACTCCTTTATCACCTCTAACAGGTCTGATTGGTGACCAGTCTAGAAACTCCTTTATCACCTCTAACAGGTCTGATTGGTGACCAGTCTGGAAACTCCTTTATCACCTCTAACAGGTCTGATTGGTGACCAGTCTACTAACTCCTTTATCACCTCTAACAGGTCTGATTGGTGACCAGTCTACTAACTCCTTTATCACCTCTAACAGGTCTGATTGGTGACCAGTCTACTAACTCCTTTATCACCTCTAACAGGTCTGATTGGTGACCAGTCTGGAAACTCCTTTATCACCTCTAACAGGTCTGATTGGTGACCAGTCTGGAAACTCCTTTATCACCTCTAACAGGTCTGATTGGTGACCAGTCTAGTAACTCCTTTATCACCTCTAACAGGTCTGATTGGTGACCAGTCTAGTAACTCCTTTATCACCTCTAACAGGTCTGATTGGTGACCAGTCTAGAAACTCCTTTATCACCTCTAACAGGTCTGATTGGTGACCAGTCTAGTAACTCCTTTATCACCTCTAACAGGTCTGATTGGTGACCAGTCTACTAACTCCTTTATCACCTCTAACAGGTCTGATTGGTGACCAGTCTACTAACTCCTTTATCACCTCTAACAGGTCTGATTGGTGACCAGTCTACTAACTCCTTTATCACATCTAACAGGTCTGATTGGTGACCAGTCTACTAACTCCTTTATCACCTCTAACAGGTCTGATTGGTGACCAGTCTAGTAACTCCTTTATCACCTCTAACAGGTCTGATTGGTGACCAGTCTAGCAACTCCTTTATCACCTCTAACAGGTCTGATTGGTGACCAGTCTACTAACTCCTTTATCACCTCTAACAGGTCTGATTGGTGACCAGTCTAGTAACTCCTTTATCACCTCTAACAGGTCTGATTGGTGACCAGTCTACTAACTCCTTTATCACCTCTAACAGGTCTGATTGGTGACCAGTCTACCAACTCCTTTATCACCTCTAACAGGTCTGATTGGTGACCAGTCTACTAACTCCTTTATCACCTCTAACAGGTCTGATTGGTGACCAGTCTACCAACTCCTTTATCACCTCTAACAGGTCTGATTGGTGACCAGTCTAGTAACTCCTTTATCACCTCTAACAGGTCTGATTGGTGACCAGTCTAGCAACTCCTTTATCACCTCTAACAGTTCTGATTGGTGACCAGTCTACTAACTCCTTTATCACCTCTAACAGGTCTGATTGGTGACCAGTCTAGTAACTCCTTTATCACCTCTAACAGGTCTGATTGGTGACCAGTCTACTAACTCCTTTATCACCTCTAACAGGTCTGATTGGTGACCAGTCTAGTAACACCTTTATCACCTCTAACAGGTCTGATTGGTGACCAGTCTACTAACTCCTTTATCACCTCTAACAGGTCTGATTGGTGACCAGTCTACCAACTCCTTTATCACCTCTAACAGGTCTGATTGGTGACCAGTCTACTAACTCCTTTATCACCTCTATCAGGTCTGATTGGTGACCAGTCTACTAACTCCTTTACCACCTCTAACAGGTCTGATTGGTGACCAGTCTAGTAACTCCTTTATCACCTCTAACAGGTCTGATTGGTGACCAGTCTACTAACTCCTTTATCACCTCTAACAGGTCTGATTGGTGACCAGTCTGGAAACTCCTTTATCACCTCTAACAGGTCTGATTGGTGACCAGTCTACTAACTCCTTTATCACCTCTAACAGGTCTGATTGGTGACCAGTCTAGTAACTCCTTTATCACCTCTAACAGGTCTGATTGGTGACCAGTCTAGTAACTCCTTTATCACCTCTAACAGGTCTGATTGGTGAACAGTCTAGTAACTCCTTTATCACCTCTAACAGGTCTGATTGGTGACCAGTCTAGTAACTCCTTTATCACCTCTAACAGGTCTGATTGGTGACCAGTCTGGAAACTCCTTTATCACCTCTAGCAGGTCTGATTGGTGACCAGTCTAGTAACTCCTTTATCACCTCTAACAGGTCTGATTGGTGACCAGTCTAGCAACTCCTTTATCACCTCTAACAGGTCTGATTGGTGACCAGTCTACTAACTCCTTTATCACCTCTAACAGGTCTGATTGGTGACCAGTCTAGTAACTCCTTTATCACCTCTAACAGGTCTGATTGGTGACCAGTCTACTAACTCCTTTATCACATCTAACAGGTCTGATTGGTGACCAGTCTACTAACTCCTTTATCACCTCTAACAGGTCTGATTGGTGACCAGTCTAGTAACTCCTTTATCACCTCTAACAGGTCTGATTGGTGACCAGTCTAGTAACTCCTTTATCACCTCTAACAGGTCTGATTGGTGACCAGTCTAGTAACTCCTTTATCACCTCTAACAGGTCTGATTGGTGACCAGTCTAGTAACTCCTTTATCACCTCTAACAGGTCTGATTGGTGACCAGTCTGGAAACTCCTTTATCACCTCTAACAGGTCTGATTGGTGAACAGTCTAGTAACTCCTTTATCACCTCTAACAGGTCTGATTGGTGACCAGTCTAGTAACTCCTTTATCACCTCTAACAGGTCTGATTGGTGACCAGTCTAGTAACTCCTTTATCACCTCTAACAGGTCTGATTGGTGACCAGTCTAGTATCTCCTTTATCACCTCTAACAGGTCTGATTGGTGACCAGTCTGGAAACTCCTTTATCACCTCTAACAGGTCTGATTGGTGACCAGTCTAGTAACTCCTTTATCACCTCTAACAGGTCTGATTGGTGACCAGTCTAGCAACTCCTTTATCACCTCTAACAGGTCTGATTGGTGACCAGTCTACTAACTCCTTTATCACCTCTAACAGGTCTGATTGGTGACCAGTCTAGTAACTCCTTTATCACCTCAAACAGGTCTGATTGGTGACCAGTCTACTAACTCCTTTATCACATCTAACAGGTCTGATTGGTGACCAGTCTACTAACTCCTTTATCACCTCTAACAGGTCTGATTGGTGACCAGTCTAGTAACTCCTTTATCACCTCTAACAGGTCTGATTGGTGACCAGTCTAGCAACTCCTTTATCACCTCTAACAGGTCTGATTGGTGACCAGTCTACTAACTCCTTTATCACCTCTAACAGGTCTGATTGGTGACCAGTCTGGAAACTCCTTTATCACCTCTAACAGGTCTGATTGGTGACCAGTCTAGTAACTCCTTTATCACCTCTAACAGGTCTGATTGGTGACCAGTCTACTAACTCCTTTATCACCTCTAACAGGTCTGATTGGTGACCAGTCTGGAAACTCCTTTATCACCTCTAACAGGTCTGATTGGTGACCAGTCTAGTAACTCCTTTATCACCTCTAACAGGTCTGATTGGTGACCAGTCTACTAACTCCTTTATCACCTCTAACAGGTCTGATTGGTGACCAGTCTACTAACTCCTTTATCACCTCTAACAGGTCTGATTGGTGACCAGTCTACTAACTCCTTTATCACCTCTAACAGGTCTGATTGGTGACCAGTCTGAAACTCCTTTATCACCTCTAACAGGTCTGATTGGTGACCAGTCTGGAAACTCCTTTATCACCTCTAACAGGTCTGATTGGTGACCAGTCTAGTAACTCCTTTATCACCTCTAACAGGTCTGATTGGTGACCAGTCTACTAACTCCTTTATCACCTCTAACAGGTCTGATTGGTGACCAGTCTGGAAACTCCTTTATCACCTCTAACAGGTCTGATTGGTGACCAGTCTAGTAACTCCTTTATCACCTCTAACAGGTCTGATTGGTGACCAGTCTACTAACTCCTTTATCACCTCTAACAGGTCTGATTGGTGACCAGTCTACTAACTCCTTTATCACCTCTAACAGGTCTGATTGGTGACCAGTCTACTAACTCCTTTATCACCTCTAACAGGTCTGATTGGTGACCAGTCTACTAACTCCTTTATCACCTCTAACAGGTCTGATTGGTGACCAGTCTAGTAACTCCTTTATCACCTCTAACAGGTCTGATTGGTGACCAGTCTAGCAACTCCTTTATCACCTCTAACAGGTCTGATTGGTGACCAGTCTACTAACTCCTTTATCACCTCTAACAGGTCTGATTGGTGACCAGTCTAGTAACTCCTTTATCACCTCTAACAGGTCTGATTGGTGACCAGTCTACTAACTCCTTTATCACCTCTAACAGGTCTGATTGGTGACCAGTCTACCAACTCCTTTATCACCTCTAACAGGTCTGATTGGTGACCAGTCTACTAACTCCTTTATCACCTCTAACAGGTCTGATTGGTGACCAGTCTACCAACTCCTTTATCACCTCTAACAGGTCTGATTGGTGACCAGTCTAGTAACTCCTTTATCACCTCTAACAGGTCTGATTGGTGACCAGTCTAGCAACTCCTTTATCACCTCTAACAGTTCTGATTGGTGACCAGTCTACTAACTCCTTTACCACCTCTAACAGGTCTGATTGGTGACCAGTCTAGTAACACCTTTATCACCTCTAACAGGTCTGATTGGTGACCAGTCTACTAACTCCTTTATCACCTCTAACAGGTCTGATTGGTGACCAGTCTACCAACTCCTTTATCACCTCTAACAGGTCTGATTGGTGACCAGTCTACTAACTCCTTTATCACCTCTATCAGGTCTGATTGGTGACCAGTCTACTAACTCCTTTACCACCTCTAACAGGTCTGATTGGTGACCAGTCTAGTAACTCCTTTATCACCTCTAACAGGTCTGATTGGTGACCAGTCTACTAACTCCTTTATCACCTCTAACAGGTCTGATTGGTGACCAGTCTGGAAACTCCTTTATCACCTCTAACAGGTCTGATTGGTGACCAGTCTACTAACTCCTTTATCACCTCTAACAGGTCTGATTGGTGACCAGTCTAGTAACTCCTTTATCACCTCTAACAGGTCTGATTGGTGACCAGTCTAGTAACTCCTTTATCACCTCTAACAGGTCTGATTGGTGAACAGTCTAGTAACTCCTTTATCACCTCTAACAGGTCTGATTGGTGACCAGTCTAGTAACTCCTTTATCACCTCTAACAGGTCTGATTGGTGACCAGTCTGGAAACTCCTTTATCACCTCTAACAGGTCTGATTGGTGACCAGTCTAGTAACTCCTTTATCACCTCTAACAGGTCTGATTGGTGACCAGTCTAGCAACTCCTTTATCACCTCTAACAGGTCTGATTGGTGACCAGTCTACTAACTCCTTTATCACCTCTAACAGGTCTGATTGGTGACCAGTCTAGTAACTCCTTTATCACCTCAAACAGGTCTGATTGGTGACCAGTCTACTAACTCCTTTATCACATCTAACAGGTCTGATTGGTGACCAGTCTACTAACTCCTTTATCACCTCTAACAGGTCTGATTGGTGACCAGTCTAGTAACTCCTTTATCACCTCTAACAGGTCTGATTGGTGACCAGTCTAGTAACTCCTTTATCACCTCTAACAGGTCTGATTGGTGAACAGTCTAGTAACTCCTTTATCACCTCTAACAGGTCTGATTGGTGACCAGTCTAGTATCTCCTTTATCACCTCTAACAGGTCTGATTGGTGACCAGTCTGGAAACTCCTTTATCACCTCTAGCAGGTCTGATTGGTGACCAGTCTAGTAACTCCTTTATCACCTCTAACAGGTCTGATTGGTGACCAGTCTAGTAACTCCTTTATCACCTCTAACAGGTCTGATTGGTGAACAGTCTAGTAACTCCTTTATCACCTCTAACAGGTCTGATTGGTGACCAGTCTAGTATCTCCTTTATCACCTCTAACAGGTCTGATTGGTGACCAGTCTGGAAACTCCTTTATCACCTCTAGCAGGTCTGATTGGTGACCAGTCTAGTAACTCCTTTATCACCTCTAACAGGTCTGATTGGTGACCAGTCTAGCAACTCCTTTATCACCTCTAACAGGTCTGATTGGTGACCAGTCTACTAACTCCTTTATCACCTCTAACAGGTCTGATTGGTGACCAGTCTAGTAACTCCTTTATCACCTCTAACAGGTCTGATTGGTGACCAGTCTAGCAACTCCTTTATCACCTCTAACAGGTCTGATTGGTGACCAGTCTACTAACTCCTTTATCACCTCTAACAGGTCTGATTGGTGACCAGTCTAGTAACTCCTTTATCACCTCTATCAGGTCTGATTGGTGACCAGTCTACTAACTCCTTTATCACCTCTAACAGGTCTGATTGGTGACCAGTCTACCAACTCCTTTGCCACCTCTAACAGGTCTGATTGGTGACCAGTCTACTAACTCCTTTACCACCTCTAACAGGTCTGATTGGTGACCAGTCTACCAACTCCTTTATCACCTCTAACAGGTCTGATTGGTGACCAGTCTAGTAACTCCTTTATCACCTCTAACAGGTCTGATTGGTGACCAGTCTAGCAACTCCTTTATCACCTCTAACAGTTCTGATTGGTGACCAGTCTACTAACTCCTTTATCACCTCTAACAGGTCTGATTGGTGACCAGTCTAGTAACTCCTTTATCACCTCTATCAGGTCTGATTGGTGACCAGTCTACTAACTCCTTTACCACCTCTAACAGGTCTGATTGGTGACCAGTCTAGTAACACCTTTATCACCTCTAACAGGTCTGATTGGTGACCAGTCTACTAACTCCTTTATCACCTCTAACAGGTCTGATTGGTGACCAGTCTACCAACTCCTTTATCACCTCTAACAGGTCTGATTGGTGACCAGTCTACTAACTCCTTTATCACCTCTATCAGGTCTGATTGGTGACCAGTCTACTAACTCCTTTACCACCTCTAACAGGTCTGATTGGTGACCAGTCTAGTAACTCCTTTATCACCTCTAACAGGTCTGATTGGTGACCAGTCTACTAACTCCTTTATCACCTCTAACAGGTCTGATTGGTGACCAGTCTGGAAACTCCTTTATCACCTCTAACAGGTCTGATTGGTGACCAGTCTACTAACTCCTTTATCACCTCTAACAGGTCTGATTGGTGACCAGTCTAGTAACTCCTTTATCACCTCTAACAGGTCTGATTGGTGACCAGTCTAGTAACTCCTTTATCACCTCTAACAGGTCTGATTGGTGAACAGTCTAGTAACTCCTTTATCACCTCTAACAGGTCTGATTGGTGACCAGTCTAGTATCTCCTTTATCACCTCTAACAGGTCTGATTGGTGACCAGTCTGGAAACTCCTTTATCACCTCTAGCAGGTCTGATTGGTGACCAGTCTAGTAACTCCTTTATCACCTCTAACAGGTCTGATTGGTGACCAGTCTAGCAACTCCTTTATCACCTCTAACAGGTCTGATTGGTGACCAGTCTACTAACTCCTTTATCACCTCTAACAGGTCTGATTGGTGACCAGTCTAGTAACTCCTTTATCACCTCAAACAGGTCTGATTGGTGACCAGTCTACTAACTCCTTTATCACATCTAACAGGTCTGATTGGTGACCAGTCTACTAACTCCTTTATCACCTCTAACAGGTCTGATTGGTGACCAGTCTAGTAACTCCTTTATCACCTCTAACAGGTCTGATTGGTGACCAGTCTAGTAACTCCTTTATCACCTCTAACAGTCTGATTGGTGAACAGTCTAGTAACTCCTTTATCACCTCTAACAGGTCTGATTGGTGACCAGTCTAGTATCTCCTTTATCACCTCTAACAGGTCTGATTGGTGACCAGTCTGGAAACTCCTTTATCACCTCTAGCAGGTCTGATTGGTGAACAGTCTAGTAACTCCTTTATCACCTCTAACAGGTCTGATTGGTGACCAGTCTAGTAACTCCTTTATCACCTCTAACAGGTCTGATTGGTGAACAGTCTAGTAACTCCTTTATCACCTCTAACAGGTCTGATTGGTGACCAGTCTAGTATCTCCTTTATCACCTCTAACAGGTCTGATTGGTGACCAGTCTGGAAACTCCTTTATCACCTCTAGCAGGTCTGATTGGTGACCAGTCTAGTAACTCCTTTATCACCTCTAACAGGTCTGATTGGTGACCAGTCTAGCAACTCCTTTATCACCTCTAACAGGTCTGATTGGTGACCAGTCTACTAACTCTTTTATCACCTCTAACAGGTCTGATTGGTGACCAGTCTAGTAACTCCTTTATCACCTCAAACAGGTCTGATTGGTGACCAGTCTACTAACTCCTTTATCACATCTAACAGGTCTGATTGGTGACCAGTCTACTAACTCCTTTATCACCTCTAACAGGTCTGATTGGTGACCAGTCTAGTAACTCCTTTATCACCTCTAACAGGTCTGATTGGTGACCAGTCTAGCAACTCCTTTATCACCTCTAACAGGTCTGATTGGTGACCAGTCTACTAACTCCTTTATCACCTCTAACAGGTCTGATTGGTGACCAGTCTAGCAACTCCTTTATCACCTCTAACAGGTCTGATTGGTGACCAGTCTGGAAACTCCTTTATCACCTCTAACAGGTCTGATTGGTGACCAGTCTAGTAACTCCTTTATCACCTCTAACAGGTCTGATTGGTGACCAGTCTAGTAACTCCTTTATCACCTCTAATAGGTCTGATTGGTGACCAGTCTACTAACTCCTTTATCACCTCTAACAGGTCTGATTGGTGACCAGTCTAGTAACTCCTTTATCACCTCTAACAGGTCTGATTGGTGACCAGTCTAGTAACTCCTTTATCACCTCTAACAGGTCTGATTGGTGACCAGTCTACTAACTCCTTTATCACCTCTAACAGGTCTGATTGGTGACCAGTCTGGAAACTCCTTTATCACCTCTAACAGGTCTGATTGGTGACCAGTCTGGAAACTCCTTTATCACCTCTAACAGGTCTGATTGGTGACCAGTCTGGAAACTCCTTTATCACCTCTAACAGGTCTGATTGGTGACCAGTCTAGTAACTCCTTTATCACCTCTATCAGGTCTGATTGGTGACCAGTCTACTAACTCCTTTACCACCTCTAACAGGTCTGATTGGTGACCAGTCTACTAACTCCTTTATCACCTCTATCAGGTCTGATTGGTGACCAGTCTACTAACTCCTTTACCACCTCTAACAGGTCTGATTGGTGACCAGTCTAGTAACTCCTTTATCACCTCTAACAGGTCTGATTGGTGACCAGTCTACTAACTCCTTTATCACCTCTAACAGGTCTGATTGGTGACCAGTCTGGAAACTCCTTTATCACCTCTAACAGGTCTGATTGGTGACCAGTCTACTAACTCCTTTATCACCTCTAACAGGTCTGATTGGTGACCAGTCTAGTAACTCCTTTATCACCTCTAACAGGTCTGATTGGTGACCAGTCTAGCAACTCCTTTATCACCTCTAACAGGTCTGATTGGTGACCAGTCTACTAACTCCTTTATCACCTCTAACAGGTCTGATTGGTGACCAGTCTAGCAACTCCTTTATCACCTCTAACAGGTCTGATTGGTGACCAGTCTGGAAACTCCTTTATCACCTCTAACAGGTCTGATTGGTGACCAGTCTAGTAACTCCTTTATCACCTCTAACAGGTCTGATTGGTGACCAGTCTAGTAACTCCTTTATCACCTCTAATAGGTCTGATTGGTGACCAGTCTACTAACTCCTTTATCACCTCTAACAGGTCTGATTGGTGACCAGTCTAGTAACTCCTTTATCACCTCTAACAGGTCTGATTGGTGACCAGTCTAGTAACTCCTTTATCACCTCTAACAGGTCTGATTGGTGACCAGTCTACTAACTCCTTTATCACCTCTAACAGGTCTGATTGGTGACCAGTCTGGAAACTCCTTTATCACCTCTAACAGGTCTGATTGGTGACCAGTCTGGAAACTCCTTTATCACCTCTAACAGGTCTGATTGGTGACCAGTCTGGAAACTCCTTTATCACCTCTAACAGGTCTGATTGGTGACCAGTCTAGTAACTCCTTTATCACCTCTATCAGGTCTGATTGGTGACCAGTCTACTAACTCCTTTACCACCTCTAACAGGTCTGATTGGTGACCAGTCTAGTAACACCTTTATCACCTCTAACAGGTCTGATTGGTGACCAGTCTACTAACTCCTTTATCACCTCTAACAGGTCTGATTGGTGACCAGTCTACCAACTCCTTTATCACCTCTAACAGGTCTGATTGGTGACCAGTCTACTAACTCCTTTATCACCTCTATCAGGTCTGATTGGTGACCAGTCTACTAACTCCTTTACCACCTCTAACAGGTCTGATTGGTGACCAGTCTAGTAACTCCTTTATCACCTCTAACAGGTCTGATTGGTGACCAGTCTACTAACTCCTTTATCACCTCTAACAGGTCTGATTGGTGACCAGTCTGGAAACTCCTTTATCACCTCTAACAGGTCTGATTGGTGACCAGTCTACTAACTCCTTTATCACCTCTAACAGGTCTGATTGGTGACCAGTTTAGTAACTCCTTTATCACCTCTAACAGGTCTGATTGGTGACCAGTCTAGTAACTCCTTTATCACCTCTAACAGGTCTGATTGGTGAACAGTCTAGTAACTCCTTTATCACCTCTAACAGGTCTGATTGGTGACCAGTCTAGTATCTCCTTTATCACCTCTAACAGGTCTGATTGGTGACCAGTCTGGAAACTCCTTTATCACCTCTAGCAGGTCTGATTGGTGACCAGTCTAGTAACTCCTTTATCACCTCTAACAGGTCTGATTGGTGACCAGTCTACTAACTCCTTTATCACATCTAACAGGTCTGATTGGTGACCAGTCTACTAACTCCTTTATCACCTCTAACAGGTCTGATTGGTGACCAGTCTAGTAACTCCTTTATCACCTCTAACAGGTCTGATTGGTGACCAGTCTAGCAACTCCTTTATCACCTCTAACAGGTCTGATTGGTGACCAGTCTACTAACTCCTTTATCACCTCTAACAGGTCTGATTGGTGACCAGTCTAGTAACTCCTTTATCACCTCAAACAGGTCTGATTGGTGACCAGTCTACTAACTCCTTTATCACATCTAACAGGTCTGATTGGTGACCAGTCTACTAACTCCTTTATCACCTCTAACAGGTCTGATTGGTGACCAGTCTAGTAACTCCTTTATCACCTCTAACAGGTCTGATTGGTGACCAGTCTAGCAACTCCTTTATCACCTCTAACAGGTCTGATTGGTGACCAGTCTACTAACTCCTTTATCACCTCTAACAGGTCTGATTGGTGACCAGTCTAGCAACTCCTTTATCACCTCTAACAGGTCTGATTGGTGACCAGTCTGGAAACTCCTTTATCACCTCTAACAGGTCTGATTGGTGACCAGTCTAGTAACTCCTTTATCACCTCTAACAGGTCTGATTGGTGACCAGTCTAGTAACTCCTTTATCACCTCTAATAGGTCTGATTGGTGACCAGTCTACTAACTCCTTTATCACCTCTAACAGGTCTGATTGGTGACCAGTCTAGTAACTCCTTTATCACCTCTAACAGGTCTGATTGGTGACCAGTCTACTAACTCCTTTACCACCTCTAACAGGTCTGATTGGTGACCAGTCTACCAACTCCTTTATCACCTCTAACAGGTCTGATTGGTGACCAGTCTAGTAACTCCTTTATCACCTCTAACAGGTCTGATTGGTGACCAGTCTAGCAACTCCTTTATCACCTCTAACAGTTCTGATTGGTGACCAGTCTACTAACTCCTTTATCACCTCTAACAGGTCTGATTGGTGACCAGTCTACTAACTCCTTTATCACATCTAACAGGTCTGATTGGTGACCAGTCTACTAACTCCTTTATCACCTCTAACAGGTCTGATTGGTGACCAGTCTAGTAACTCCTTTATCACCTCTAACAGGTCTGATTGGTGACCAGTCTAGCAACTCCTTTATCACCTCTAACAGGTCTGATTTGTGACCAGTCTACTAACTCCTTTATCACCTCTAACAGGTCTGATTGGTGACCAGTCTAGTAACTCCTTTATCACCTCTATCAGGTCTGATTGGTGACCAGTCTACTAACTCCTTTACCACCTCTAACAGGTCTGATTGGTGACCAGTCTAGTAACACCTTTATCACCTCTAACAGGTCTGATTGGTGACCAGTCTACTAACTCCTTTATCACCTCTAACAGGTCTGATTGGTGACCAGTCTACCAACTCCTTTATCACCTCTAACAGGTCTGATTGGTGACCAGTCTACTAACTCCTTTATCACCTCTATCAGGTCTGATTGGTGACCAGTCTACTAACTCCTTTACCACCTCTAACAGGTCTGATTGGTGACCAGTCTAGTAACTCCTTTATCACATCTAACAGGTCTGATTGGTGACCAGTCTACTAACTCCTTTATCACCTCTAACAGGTCTGATTGGTGACCAGTCTGGAAACTCCTTTATCACCTCTAACAGGTCTGATTGGTGACCAGTCTACTAACTCCTTTATCACCTCTAACAGGTCTGATTGGTGACCAGTCTAGTAACTCCTTTATCACCTCTAAAAGGTCTGATTGGTGACCAGTCTAGTAACTCCTTTATCACCTCTAACAGGTCTGATTGGTGAACAGTCTAGTAACTCCTTTATCACCTCTAACAGGTCTGATTGGTGACCAGTCTAGTATCTCCTTTATCACCTCTAACAGGTCTGATTGGTGACCAGTCTGGAAACTCCTTTATCACCTCTAGCAGGTCTGATTGGTGACCAGTCTAGTAACTCCTTTATCACCTCTAACAGGTCTGATTGGTGACCAGTCTAGCAACTCCTTTATCACCTCTAACAGGTCTGATTGGTGACCAGTCTACTAACTCCTTTATCACCTCTAACAGGTCTGATTGGTGACCAGTCTAGTAACTCCTTTATCACCTCAAACAGGTCTGATTGGTGACCAGTCTACTAACTCCTTTATCACATCTAACAGGTCTGATTGGTGACCAGTCTACTAACTCCTTTATCACCTCTAACAGGTCTGATTGGTGACCAGTCTAGTAACTCCTTTATCACCTCTAACAGGTCTGATTGGTGACCAGTCTAGTAACTCCTTTATCACCTCTAAAAGGTCTGATTGGTGACCAGTCTAGTAACTCCTTTATCACCTCTAACAGGTCTGATTGGTGAACAGTCTAGTAACTCCTTTATCACCTCTAACAGGTCTGATTGGTGACCAGTCTAGTATCTCCTTTATCACCTCTAACAGGTCTGATTGGTGACCAGTCTGGAAACTCCTTTATCACCTCTAGCAGGTCTGATTGGTGACCAGTCTAGTAACTCCTTTATCACCTCTAACAGGTCTGATTGGTGACCAGTCTAGCAACTCCTTTATCACCTCTAACAGGTCTGATTGGTGACCAGTCTACTAACTCCTTTATCACCTCTAACAGGTCTGATTGGTGACCAGTCTAGTAACTCCTTTATCACCTCAAACAGGTCTGATTGGTGACCAGTCTACTAACTCCTTTATCACATCTAACAGGTCTGATTGGTGACCAGTCTACTAACTCCTTTATCACCTCTAACAGGTCTGATTGGTGACCAGTCTAGTAACTCCTTTATCACCTCTAACAGGTCTGATTGGTGACCAGTCTAGTAACTCCTTTATCACCTCTAACAGGTCTGATTGGTGAACAGTCTAGTAACTCCTTTATCACCTCTAACAGGTCTGATTGGTGACCAGCCTACCAACTCCTTTATCACCTCTAACAGGTCTGATTGGTGACCAGTCTGGAAACTCCTTTATCACCTCTAACAGGTCTGATTGTTGACCAGTCTGGAAACTCCTTTATCACCTCTAACAGGTCTGATTGGTGACCAGTCTAGTAACTCCTTTATCACCTCTAACAGGTCTGATTGGTGACCAGTCTAGTAACTCCTTTATCACCTCTAACAGGTCTGATTGGTGACCAGTCTAGTAACTCCTTTATCACCTCTAACAGGTCTGATTGGTGACCAGTCTAGTAACTCCTTTATCACCTCTAGCAGGTCTGATTGGTGACCAGTCTAGTAACTCCTTTATCACCTCTAACAGGTCTGATTGGTGACCAGTCTACTAACTCCTTTATCACATCTAACAGGTCTGATTGGTGACCAGTCTACTAACTCCTTTATCACCTCTAACAGGTCTGATTGGTGACCAGTCTGGAAACTCCTTTATCACCTCTAACAGGTCTGATTGGGGACCAGTCTGGAAACTCCTTTATCACCTCTAACAGGTCTGATTGGTGACCAGTCTAGTAACTCCTTTACCACCTCAAACAGGTCTGATTGGTGACCAGTCTAGTAACTCCTTTATCACCTCAAACAGGTCTGATTGGTGACCAGTCTAGTAACTCCTTTATCACCTCAAACAGGTCTGATTGGTGACCAGCCTACTAAATCCTAGTAGGGAAGAACTTTGTGGTATGGAACACAGCCCAGCCCAGGACTAGGATCACTTTCAGTATCATTTCCTGTCATCTCTGGGCTCTTCATGGGTAGTCCTGCCCCCAGAGTAAATAATGATACACAAACACACAGACAGAAAAGCTTGCAGATCATCCAATCATCTTCTCACACGGCCTCATACAGATGTACAGGGACACCGAGCACCAGAGAACAAGAGATTACATTTAATATAAACACCAGGTACAGTAAAAACGTTTATGATGTGCTTTTTTGTGATCTAGTTTGTCTTTACTAAACAAGTTTGATCTAGTCTGTCCTTACTAAACAAGTTAGATCTGGTCTGTCCTTACTGAACAAGTTAGATCTAGTCTGTCTTTACTAAACAAGTTAGATCTGGTCTGTCCTTACTGAACAAGTTAGAGCTAGTCTGTCCTCACTAAACAAGTTAGATCTGGTCTGTCCTTACTAAACAAGTTAGAGCTAGTCTGTCCTTACTAAACAAGTTAGATCTAGTCTGTCTTTACTAAACAAGTTAGATCTAGTCTGTCCTTACTAAACAAGTTAGATCTAGTCTGTCCTTACTAAACAAGTTAGAGCTAGTCTGTCCTTACTAAACAAGTTAGATCTAGTCTGTCTTTACTAAACAATTTAGATCTGGTCTGTCCTTACTGAACAAGTTAGAGCTAGTCTGTCCTTACTAAACAAGTTAGATCTAGTCTGTCTTTACTAAACATGTTAGATCTGGTCTGTCCTTACTAAACAAGTTAGATCTAGTCTGTCTTTACTTAACAAGTCTGCCCCCCCTCCATCTACACCTGCTCCTACAACTGCATTGTTTGCTGTTTGGGGTTTTAGGCTGGTTTCTGTACAGCACTTTGAGATATCAGCTGATGTACGAAGGGCTTCATAAATACATTTCTGTACATTTGTAAATTTATAAATACATTTGATTTGATTGAAGTGGATTTATCAAGTGACATCAATAAGGGATCATATCTTTCACCTGGATTCACCTGGTCAGTCTGTGTCATGGAAAGAGCAGTTCTTCCTAATGTTTTATACACTCAGTGAATATTTATATACTTTTTTACATGAAGTCTTTCCAGAATAATAAAGCACTACTATCAAAATGTATTAACTTTTAATAAGTTGACGTTCCCTGAAACCTGACAGATGGTGGCTGATAATATATACAGTATCATCCCATTTTCTCTGCATTAAAACATGGTACGGTAAGAGACAGATTTCCCTTCTGTTTATGACGTTCACTTTAACTTGAACAGGCATACTGTTTTGTAACTATTTAAACCTTTTAACTTGAACAGGCATACTGTTTTGTAACTGTTTAAACCTTATAACTTGAACAGGCATACTGTTTTGTAACTGTTTAAACCTTTTAACTTGAACAGGCATACTGTTTTGTAACTGTTTATACCTTTTAACTTGAACAGGCATACTGTTTTGTAACTGTTTAAACCTTATAACTTTAACAGGTATATGTGTTTAACTATAAAACTATACTGTTTTTGGAACTATTTAAACCTTGCATTCATTGTCATGTAGTTACATGTTTTAAATTTCCCTTTAAGTTTCATGTTCCTGGATCCTTCAGGAGATTATATTTCAAACTAACACTTGACTCATCCAGGCATGGTCCCAAATGACACCCTGGGTCCTGTTCAAAAGAAGGGCACTATATAGGGAATAGGGTGGCATTTGGGACTCAAAGTGTATTGTCCGTTGATGGAAGTGCTGCCAAATTCTTCTAAGTGAAAATGTGCTCAAACCTGCCTGGCTGTTCATGTTGATGACGTTTCATGGTAATCGTCAAGAGGGCTCACGTTACTAGGTTACCACAGGTATTTTAGGCCGACGGTAACAACTGTCCTATTGTCACTAGTAGAAAGAGGAGGAAGGGAAGCGCTACTGAGGCACACAATAGTACATTCTGGTAGACAGAAGGGGCTCTTTGGTAAAAGGGGTAAATTGGTCATCAAAAAGAAAGGAGGACCAAGGCATCTTCATATAATTAATTAAAATGCCTTTAATTGTAGGTTCAATAGAAACAAAGTTTTAAAAATCCGACGTGTTTCGGATGCATGGCCTTCGTCAGGGATTTGCTTTCGTCTGATTTTTAAAAGTTTGTTTCTATTGAACAGGCCATATTAATAAAGGCATTATAATTAATGATATGAAGAGTGCCTTGGTCCTCCTTTCTATTTGATGTCCTATTGTCACGTTCCACAGCAAGAAAACCAAATATGTCACTGAAACAGAAGGGGGAACTGTCAGGACCCGGTTTCGAACCTGGGTCTCCGGAGTGAGAAACAGTCACTTAACCAACTGAGCCACAAATAGTCAGCAGAACCCAGAAGATGAGGCAGACACAGCAGTACTTAAGACGGTGTATTTAATAAAGAAAAAATCTTTAAATACAAAAAATGGCAAATCCAAAAGGTGGTAGGAAAAGCACAAAAAGGCCTCAAAAGAAACTCACAAAAAATAAACAAAAACAAAAAAAACAGAATACCACAAGAGCGTCACCCGGAATCGACAAGAGTACACAGAACACTAGGGCAGGGTGCTAACATACAAACACAGAGCACAGAACTGAGGGAAACTAAGGGTTTAAATACAATTAGAGGAAACGAGGCACAGGTGCAAATAATTAATGGGAATCAAGGGAAAAACATAAGGACAAAAAGCACAATGGGGGCATCTACTGACCAAAACCCGGAACAACCCTGGCCAAATCCTGACAGAATCCCCCCCCTAGGAACGGCTCCTGACGTTCCTACCAGCTCTCTCAGGGTGGAGGACCCTGAACTGACGAATGAGGTCAGGGTCCAGGATGTCTTTGGCAGGAACCCAGGAGCGCTCTTCAGGACCGTAGCCTTCCCAGTCCACCAGATACTGCCAGGACCGCTGCACCCGGCGGGAATCCAGTATCCGGTGGACGGTATAAGCCGGCTGGCCTCCAATGACACGAGGCGGAGGGGAGGTCTGTCTGCCGGGACAAGGGGAGAAAAAACAACAGGTTTTAACAATGAAACATGAAATGTGGGATTAATCTTAAGGGATCTGGGTAAGTGTAGGCGATAAGAAACTGGGTTAACTCTCCTGGCAACCTTGAAGGGACCGATGTATTTTTGGGACAGCTTGCGAGACTCCACCCGTAGAGGTAAGTCTCTTGTGGAGAGCCAGACTCTCTGGCCGGGGCGCAGGGTAGGCCCGGGACGGCGACGTCTGTTGGCTTGTTGTTGATACCTCTGTGAGGAACGCATAAGATTAAGACGGGTCTTCCTCCACATAAGCCGACAGCGTCTGACGAACTTCAAGGCTGAAGGCACTCTGACTTCTGCCTCCTGGTCCGGGAACAATGGAGGAGCATAGCCAAACTGACACTCGTGCGGGGACATACCAGTGGAGGAGGAGCGCAAGGTGTTGTGCGCGTATTCGGCCCAAACAATAAAGGATGACCATGTGGACGGGTTGTCACGAGTCATACATCGGAGGGTGGTTTCCAGCTCTTGATTCATCCTCTCTGTTTGGCCGTTGGACTCCGGATGGTACCCTGAAGATAGACTGGCAGAAGCCCCCATGAGTTGGCAGAAGGCCTTCCAAAACCTTGAGGCGAACTGGGGACCTCTGTCAGAAACCACATCTTGAGGAATGCCGAAGACTCGGAACACATGATTAATTACCAACTCAGCCGTTTCCTTGGCAGAAGGTAACTTAGTCAGAGGGACGAACCTGGCCGCCTTTGAAAACCTGTCGATTATGACTAGGATAGTAGTATTGCCATGGGATGGAGGAAGTCCAGTAATAAAGTCCAATGAGATATGGGACCAGGGTCTGTGGGGAACAGGTAAAGGGTGAAGGAGTCCTTGAGGGCGGAGGTGAGAAGATTTGCCCTGGCAGCACACGGGGCAGGCATTGACGAAAGTGGCAACGTCTTCTCTTATGGTAGGCCACCAGAACTTACGCTGGATGAACTCCAAGGTGCGACCTACGCCCGGATGACAGGTGAGGCGAGAGGAGTGCCCCCACAGAAGGACCTGAGTCCTCACTGCCTTGGGGACAAACAACCGATTGGCAGGGCCTCCTTTAGGGTCCGGTTCGCTAGCTTGAGCACGTCTCACGGTATCCTCAACTTGCCACGAGATCGGAGCCACAATCTTAGCAGCAGGAAGGACAGGCATGTCCGTGTCATCTCGAATGGCAGGAGCGTAGACTCGGGACAGGGCATCCGGTTTGAGATTCTTCGACCCGGGCCGATAGGTGAGGATAAACTGGAATCGATTGAAGAAAAGAGACCATCTAGCTTGTCTAGAGTTCAATCGCTTCGCCTGCTGGATATACTCCAGATTTTTGTGGTCCGTAAGCACTTGAAACGGGTGAGAAGCCCCCTCGAGCCAGTGTCTCCATTCCTTCAATGCCATCTTAACCGCTAGGAGTTCACGATCCCCACATCGTAGTTCCTCTCAGTCGGGGTAAGCCGGTGTGAGAAGAAAGCGCACGGATGAAGCTTCTTGTCTTCACCCTCTGAGACAGGACAGCTCCAACACCAACCTCTGATGCGTCTACCTCCACCACAAATGGTTCATCCGTAGTCGGTAGTATCAGGATGGGAGCAGAGAGGACGCGCTGCTTGAGTCCTTGGAAGGCCGTCTCAGCTTCTCTTCCCCACAAAAACCTTGCATTGCCACCTTTGGTTAAAGCTGAGAGAGGAGCTGCCACCAAACTGAAGTTCTTGATGAACTTGCGGTAAAAGTTTGTGAAGCCCAGGAAACGCTGAACATCCTTAACGGATTTGGGGGTGGGCCAATCCGCTACCGCCCCTACCTTCCTAGGGTCCATTTGGACTCGACCGGGTTCCACTACAAATCCCAGGAATTGTACTCGGGATGAATGGAATTCACATTTTTCCGGCTTAACGTACAGATGGCTGTCTAGGAGGCGTTTGAGTACTTGTCTGACATGCTTAGTGTGTTCTTGAAGGGAGCTCGAAAAGATGAGGATGTCATCCAAGTAAACGAACACAAATATGTTAAGCATATCCCTAAGCACATCGTTTATGAGCGCTTGGAACACCGCTGGGGCGTTGGTCAGGCCGAAGGGCATCACCAAGTATTCATAGTGACCAGTAGGCGTGTTGAAAGCGGTCTTCCACTCGTCACCAGGTCTGATCCGCACAAGATGGTATGCGTTCCGCAGGTCAAGCTTAGTGAAAACAACTGCTTCCTGGAGCAGCTCGAAGGCTGTGGCCATAAGGGGTAGCGGGTAACGGTTACGGACGGTTATGGCATTGAGTCCCCGGTAGTCGATGCAAGGACGTAATCCACCGTCTTTCTTGGCCACAAAGAAAAACCCTGCTCCCGCCGGGAGGTGGATGGACGCATGAGGCCTGCTTCCAGAGCGTCCTTGATGTAGGTATCCATAGCAGCTCGTTCGGGTGGAGATAGGGAAAAGATCCGACCCCTGGGGGGCAAGTGCCCGGAAACAGGTCGATGGGGCAATCGTAAGGTCTATGGGGTGGTAGCATGGTGGCCCTCTGTTTGCTAAACACCAGTTTGAGGTCATGGTAACACTCGGGAACTCGGGTCAGGTCGATGGATTCTAAAGACTCGGGAGTAGAACTCGGGGAATTCTGGAAAATACAAGTAGCTTGGCACGTAGGACCCCACTGCTTGATAGTGCCCACAGACCAGTCGATGTGAGGGTTATGGCTGTGAAGCCAGGGGTATCCAAGGACGAGAGGGAACTCGGAACAGGAGATCAAATGAAAGTTCATCAATTCCTGGTGTTGTGAAACTGAAAGTCGCAAGGAGGTAGTGACATGAGTGACAAGTCCAGATCCCAAAGGGCTTCCATCCAATGTAGTAACCCTCATGGGGTCACTTAGAGGTTCAGAGGGAACGCCATTCTCCTTCGCCCAGACACCATCCATGAAGTTACCTGCGGCTCCAGAGTCTACCAAGGCTTGAAGGTGAAGCTTGTGGTTGTCCCAGGAGAGGGTGACTGGAATGAGCAGACGGGAGTTGGACGGATGGGAGGAGGTTATGTTTCCCGTTACAGTTCCCCCGGTCTGTACGGGACAGAGCGTTTCCCTGGAGCCCGGGACACGTGGAACGGAAATGGCCTGGTTTGCCGCAATATAGACAGCGTCGCTCCTCATCCGGCGGTCTCTCTCAGCCTGGGAGATGCGTCCAATCTGCATGGGTTCCGGTGGAGCCAGCGATGATAAAGGTGGGGACTCTGAGCTGGGACTGATAGGGGCTAGAGGTCTACGGTTGAGTTCTCTCTCTCTCAGACGCTGGTCAATGCGTGAGGCCAACTTGATCAGGGACTCGAGATTGTCCGGTGGTTCCCGAGTGGCCAGTTCATCTTGGATAGTGTCGGAAAGGCCTTTCAGAAAGCACACCGTGAGCGCCTCGTTGTTCCAGCCACTCGCTGCTGCCACCGTGCGGAACTGGATGGCATAGTCCGTCACGCTGCGCCAACCTTGATGGAGAGTCAGGAGCTGTTTGGCTGAGTCAGAACCACTGCTTGGGCCTTGAAACACTCGTTTGAATTCCTCAGCAAAGGCAGAGTAGCTGGCACAGCAGGAACTATGGGCATCCCACACAGCAGTAGCCCAGGCCAGGGCTTTTTCCGACAGCAGGGTGATGATATATGCGATCTTAGACCGGTCGGTGGGAAACGACGAGGGTTGCAGCTCAAAGGAGAGAGAACATTGAGTGAGAAACCCTTTACAAGCACTTGGATCACCTGAGAACCGTTGGGGAGGTGGAAGACGAGGTTCAGCCAGGGGGTTAACTGCCATGGGTACGTGAACCTGAGGTACTGGGACGGGAACTGTTGCCGGGGTAAGTCGATCAGATATTTGCTTAATGGAAGTCAGCATCTCCGACAGAAGATGAGAATGTCTAGCCATTAAGGCCTCTTGCTGAACCAGGGTGGCTTCGTGGCGTTGGACAGTCTCCTGGTGGTGGGACAGCGTGGCAAAAAGGTCCTGGGAACTGGCTGCCTCTGGGTTCATTTTTGGCTCTGTGTTTCTGTCAGGACCCGGTTTCGAACCTGGGTCTCCGGAGTGAGAAACAGTCACTTAACCAACTGAGCCACAAATAGTCAGCAGAACCCAGAAGATGAGGCAGACACAGCAGTACTTAAGACGGTGTATTTAATAAAGAAAAAATCTTTAAATACAAAAAATGGCAAATCCAAAAGGTGGTAGGAAAAGCACAAAAAGGCCTCAAAAGAAACTCACAAAAAATAAACAAAAACAAAAAAAACAGAATACCACAAGAGCGTCACCCGGAATCGACAAGAGTACACAGAACACTAGGGCAGGGTGCTAACATACAAACACAGAGCACAGAACTGAGGGAAACTAAGGGTTTAAATACAATTAGAGGAAACGAGGCACAGGTGCAAATAATTAATGGGAATCAAGGGAAAAACATAAGGACAAAAAGCACAATGGGGGCATCTACTGACCAAAACCCGGAACAACCCTGGCCAAATCCTGACAGGAACTAACAAAGAGTCACTGACAGCAACCAAAACGACAAGGCTTTAGGGGTTTTAGGAGGGGTTCTGAAAGACACTCATGGTGTCCACTGAACGTTGCCTAGCAACAACAACTGGAGCCTAAAAGACACCCACCATGAGACCCACTCAATTCACCAAGAACAGGCAAACAAAATGAAAACACACACCAAACTTAAAGACATGAAGTAAACCACAACTAAAGGAGTTAACCCTCCACATCTATCAAGACAACTAGAGGAGTTAACCTTCCACATCTCTCAAGACAACTAAAGGAGTTAACCCTCCACATCTCTCAAGACAACTAAAGGAGTTAACCCTCCACATCTATCAAGACAACTAGAGGAGTTAACCCTCCACATCTCTAAAACAACTAAAGGAGTTAACCCTCCACAACTAGAGGAGTTAACCCTCCACATCTATCAAGACAACTAAAGGAGTTAACCCTCCACATCTCTAAAACAACTAAAGGAGTTAACCCTCCACATCTATCAAGACAACTAGAGGAGGTAACCTCCACATCTATCAAGACATCTAAATGAGTTAACCCTCCACATCTAAATCAAATCAAATCAAATGTTTTATTTGTCACATACACATGGTTAGCAGATGTTAATGCGAGTGTAGCGAAATGCTTGTGCTTCTAGTTCCGACAATGCAGTAATAACCCACAAGTAATCTAACTAACAATTCCTAAACTACTGTCTTATACACAGTGTAAGGGGATAAAGAATATGTACATAAGGATATATGAATGAGTGATGGTACAGAGCAGCATAGGCAAGATACAGTAGATGGTATCGAGTACAGTATATATATATGAGATGAGTATGTAAACAAAGTGGCATAGTTAAAGTGGCTAGTGATACATGTATTACATAAGGATGCAGTCGATGATATAGAGTACAGTATATACGTATGCATATGAGATGAATAATGTAGGGTAAGTAACATTATATAAGGTAGCATTGTTTAAAGTGGCTAGTGATATATTTACATAATTTCCCATCAATTCCCATTATTAAAGTGGCTGGAGTTGAGTCAGTGTCAGTGTGTTGGCAGCAGCCACTCAATGTTAGTGGTGGCTGTTTAACAGTCTGATGGCCTTGAGATAGAAGCTGTTTTTCAGTCTCTCGGTCCCAGCTTTGATGCACCTGTACTGACCTCGCCTTCTGGATGATAGCGGGGTGAACAGGCAGTGGCTCGGGTGGTTGATGTCCTTGATGATCTTTATGGCCTTCCTGTAACATCGGGTGGTGTAGGTTTCCTGGAGGGCAGGTAGTTTGCCCCCGGTGATGCGTTGTGCAGACCTCACTACCCTCTGGAGAGCCTTACGGTTGAGGGCGGAGCAGTTGCCGTACCAGGCGGTGATACAGCCCGCCAGGATGCTCTCGATTGTGCATCTGTAGAAGTTTGTGAGTGCTTTTGGTGACAAGTTGAATTTCTTCAGCCTCCTGAGGTTGAAGAGGCGCTGCTGCGCCTTCTTCACGATGCTGTCTGTGTGAGTGGACCAATTCAGTTTGTCTGTGATGTGTATGCCGAGGAACTTAAAACTTGCTACTCTCTCCACTATCAAGACAACTAAAGGAGTTAACCCTCCACATCTATCAAGACAACTAGAGGAGTTAACCCTCCACATCTATCAAGACAACTGGAGGAGTTAACCCTCCACATCTATCAAGACATCTAGAGGAGTTAACCCTCCACATCTATCAAGACAACTAGAGGAGTTAACCCTCCACATCTATCAAGACAACTAGAGGAGTTAACCCTCCACATCTATCAAGACAACTAAAGGTGTTAACCCTCCACATCTATCAAGACAACTAAAGGAGTTAACCCTCCACATCTATCAAGACAACTAGAGGTGTTAACCCTCCACATCTATCAAGACAACTAGAGGAGTTAACCCTCCACATCTATCAAGACAACTAGAGGAGTTAACCCTCCACATCTATCAAGACAACTAGAGGAGTTAACCCTCCACATCTATCAAGACAACTAAAGGTGTTAACCCTCCACATCTATCAAGACAACTAAAGGAGTTAACCCTCCACATCTATCAAGACAACTAGAGGAGTTAACCCTCCACATCTATCAAGACAACTAAAGGAGTTAACCCTCCACATCTATCAAGACATCTAGAGGAGGTAACCCTCCACATCTATCAAGACATCTAGAGGTGTTAACCCTCCACATCTATCAAGACAACTAAAGGTGTTAACCCTCCACATCTATCAAGACAACTAAAGGAGTTAACCCTCCACATCTATCAAGACAACTAGAGGTGCTGTTCGGTTCTAATTGACTCAACGGACAAGTATATATATATCCTCCAATGTAGGCACTCCTCCTTCTCTCCAACCCTTTCAACTTTTATGGTTTGACAGGAAGACGAAGCGATAGAGTAATATTATGGTGACCTGACCTCAACCCCCTTGATGCCTAAACCAAAGCTCTCCACCCGTATCACCTATAGTTCTCCTGTGACTTCCTCTCATCCACCCAACACATTCCTACAGATAACCATTAACTTCTGATGTACCAACCAGTCTCAATCACCCCTCAGATACTATAGTATTACTACGACCAGTCTCTATCACCCCTCAGATACTATAGTATTACTACAACCAGTCTCTATCACCCCTCAGATACTATAGTATTACTACAACCAGTCTCAATCACCCCTCAGATACTATAGTATTACTACGACCAGTCTCTATCACCCCTCAGATACTATAGTATTACTACAACCAGTCTCTATCACCCCTCAGATACTATAGTATTACTACAACCAGTCTCTATCACCCCTCAGATACTATAGTATTACTACAACCAGTCTCTATCACCCCTCAGATACTATAGTATTACTGATGTAACAACCAGTCTCAATCACCCCTCAGATACTATAGTATTACTGATGTAACAACCAGTCTCAATCACCCCTCAGATACTATAGTATTACTACAACCAGTCTCTATCACCCCTCAGATACTATAGTATTACTGATGTACCAACCAGTCTCTATCACCCCTCAGATACTATAGTATTACTACAACCAGTCTCTATCACCCCTCAGATACTATAGTATTACTACAACCAGTCTCTATCACCCCTCAGATACTATAGTATTACTACAACCAGTCTCTATCACCCCTCAGATACTATAGTATTACTGATGTAACAACCAGTCTCAATCACCCCTCAGATACTATAGTATTACTGATGTAACAAACAGTCTCAATCACCCCTCAGATACTATAGTATTACTACAACCAGTCTCTATCACCCCTCAGATACTATAGTATTACTGATGTACCAACCAGTCTCTATCACCCCTCAGATACTATAGTATTACTACAACCAGTCTCTATCACCCCTCAGATACTATAGTATTACTACAACCAGTCTCTATCACCCCTCAGATACTATAGTATTACTACAACCAGTCTCTATCACCCCTCAGATACTATAGTATTACTGATGTAACAACCAGTCTCTATCTAGACAACTAGAGAAGTTAACCCTCCACATCTATCAAGACAACTAAAGGTGTTAACCCTCCATATCTATCAAGACAACTAAAGGAGTTGGACCAGCCACTCTTAAATATCACCTGGACCAGCCACTCTTAAATATCACCTGGGCCAGCCACTCTTAAATATCACCTGGGCCAGCCGCTCTTAAATATCACCTGGGCCAGCCACTCAAATATCACCTGGGCCAGCCGCTCTTTAATATCACCTGGGCCAGCCGCTCTTAAATATCACCTGGGCCAGCCACTCTTAAATATCACCTGGGCCAGCCACTCTTAAATATCACCTGGGCCAGCCGCTCTTAAATATCACCTGGGCCATCCACTCTTAAATATCACCTGGGCCAGCCACTCTTTAATATCACCTGGGCCATCCACTCTTAAATATCACCTGGGCCATCCACTCTTAAATATCACCTGGGCCAGCCACTCTTAAATATCACCTGGGCCAGCCGCTCTTAAATATCACCTGGGCCATCCACTCTTAAATATCACCTGGGCCATCCACTCTTTAATATCACCTGGGCCAGCCGCTCTTTAATATCACCTGGGCCAGCCACTCTTAAATATCACCTGGGCCAGCCACTCTTAAATATCACCTGGGCCAGCCACTCTTAAATATCACGTGGGCCAGCCGCTCTTAAATATCACCTGGGCCAGCCACTCTTAAATATCACCTGGGCCAGACACTTAAATATCACCTGGGCCAGCCACTCTTAAATATCACGTGGGCCAGCCGCTCTTAAATATCACCTGGGCCAGCCACTCTTAAATATCACCTGGGCCAGCCACTCTTAAATATCACCTGGGCCAGCCACTCTTAAATATCACCTGGGCCAGCCACTCTTAAATATCACCTGGGCCAGCCACTCTTAAATATCACCTGGGCCAGCCACTCTTAAATATCACGTGGGCCAGCCACTCTTTAATATCACCTGGGCCAGCCACTCTTTAATATCACCTGGGCCAGCCACTCTTAAATATCACCTGGGCCAGCCACTCTTAAATATCACCTGGGCCAGCCACTCTTAAATATCACCTGGGCCAGCCACTCTTTAATATCACCTGGGCCAGCCACTCTTAAATATCACCTGGGCCAGCCACTCTTAAATATCACCTGGGCCATCACAATTGAAGCAAATTCCAATGAATGAGATGGACAAGCCAGCACAGGTGTAACACATACTAACTAACGAGGTGACACCAATTGGTTGCCCCCACGTGCTAACATCCAACCTCGAAATACAAAAATATAATTAAACAGTCTGTAACACTTTTGCCAGTGTTGTGATGTAGGGAACAGCCACATTAGTACATTCCTGTGCAATAAAGGTCCAGACCTCTCAGCAGAGGCTTATACTGTATATGGAAGGTTTCTTTACTCTATCACCATGAACTGTGTTGTTTAATGCTGTCTGTTTTCTTTCTCTCTCTCTCTCTACCCCCCCTTCTCTCTATCCCTCTCTCTCTCCCTCCCCCAGGGATACCATGGTTCAAACATTGAACAATATGGAGGAGCTTAGAGATTCTTCGTTTGGTCGTCCCTCACCCAGGCACGGACTCAAGCTCCTTTTCTGGTTCGCCAAAGATCACATCGTCATCAGAAATGACAACCAGATGGTTGCAAATTGCGACCCCGAAGAGGGAGACTTTGGTTTCCATCACTTCCGCAACAGACTTGAGTGTGAAAACAATGTCTGCAAGAGGCTGCTTCCTGATGATGGCTACCCATTCTATGACGTGGGCAACCTCCACCGCCCAACATCTAAATCATTGCCTAAATATGTCCGTGAGGGCAACACTCATCACATAGATACCAGCAACATGGACCGCCTCATCATCAGTATGCGTCCAGACAGGATAGTGGATCAGGTCTATGTGACCCAGCACGAGGACCTGAGGAGCTTCGACCCGGTCAACACCTATTGCATCAGCAGGGGGTTGCTCATGATCATACGTCGCCATTCATTGAGTAACTTCCTGAAACAGGCGGGCTATTCCACCCATGAGCAAAATGTAATTATTGATCAGGGCACCACCCCCAGGGAGTCCAGGGATACCAGGATTGATATGGAAGGTGGATGCAGAGATGCACCCAGAGATGCACCAGGCTTCTGGGAAAGCTACTGTACCATACTGTAACCAGGCTTCTGGGAAAGCTACTGTACCATACTGTAACCAGGCTTCTGGGAAAGCTACTGTACCATACTGTAACCAGGCTTCTGGGAAAGCTACTGTACCATACTGTAACCAGGCTTCTGGGAAAGCTACTGTACCATACTGTAACCAGGCATCTGGGAAAGCTACTGTACCATACTGTAACCAGGCTTCTGGGAAAGCTACTGTACCATACTGTAACCAGGCTTCTGGGAAAGCTACTGTACCATACTGTAACCAGGCTTCTGGGAAAGCTACTGTACCATACTGTAACCAGGCTTCTGGGAAAGCTACTGTACCATACTGTAACCAGGCTTCTGGGAAAGCTACTGTACCATACTGTAACCAGGCTTCTGGGAAAGCTACTGTACCATACTGTAACCAGGCTTCTGGGAAAGCTACTGTACCATACTGTAACCAGGCTTCTGGGAAAGCTACTGTACCATACTGTAACCAGGCTTCTGGGAAAGCTACTGTACCATACTGTAACCAGGCTTCTGGGAAAGCTACTGTACCATACTGTAACCAGGCTTCTGGGAAAGCTACTGTACCATACTGTAACCAGGCTTCTGGGAAAGCTACTGTACCATACTGTAACCAGGCTTCTGGGAAAGCTACTGTACCATACTATAACCAGGCTTCTGGGAAAGCTACTGTACCATACTGTAACCAGGCATCTGGGAAAGCTACTGTACCATACTATAACCAGGCTTCTGGGAAAGCTACTGTACCATACTGTAACCAGGCTTCTGGGAAAGCTACTGTACCATACTGTAACCAGGCTTCTGGGAAAGCTACTGTACCATACTGTAAACAGGCTTCTGGGAAAGCTACTGTACCATACTGTAACCAGGCTTCTGGGAAAGCTACTGTACCATACTATAACCAGGCTTCTGGGAAAGCTACTGTACCATACTGTAACCAGGCTTCTGGGAAAGCTACTGTACCATACTGTAACCAGGCTTCTGGGAAAGCTACTGTACCATACTGTAACCAGGCTTCTGGGAAAGCTACTGTACCATACTGTAACCAGGCTTCTGGGAAAGCTACTGTACCATACTGTAACCAGGCATCTGGGAAAGCTACTGTACCATACTGTAACCAGGCTTCTGGGAAAGCTACTGTACCATACTGTAACCAGGCTTCTGGGAAAGCTACTGTACCATACTGTAACCAGGCTTCTGGGAAAGCTACTGTACCATACTGTAACCAGGCTTCTGGGAAAGCTACTGTACCATACTGTAACCAGGCTTCTGGGAAAGCTACTGTACCATACTGTAACCAGGCTTCTGGGAAAGCTACTGTACCATACTGTAACCAGGCTTCTGGGAAAGCTACTGTACCATACTGTAACCAGGCTTCTGGGAAAGCTACTGTACCATACTGTAACCAGGCATCTGGGAAAGCTACTGTACCATACTGTAACCAGGCATCTGGGAAAGCTACTGTACCATACTGTAACCAGGCTTCTGGGAAAGCTACTGTACCATACTGTAACCAGGCTTCTGGGAAAGCTACTGTACCATACTGTAACCAGGCTTCTGGGAAAGCTACTGTACCATACTGTAACCAGGCTTCTGGGAAAGCTACTGTACCATACTGTAACCAGGCTTCTGGGAAAGCTACTGTACCATACTGTAACCAGGCTTCTGGGAAAGCTACTGTACCATACTGTAACCAGGCTTCTGGGAAAGCTACTGTACCATACTGTAGATCAGTGTCCTTTAGTCCTGGTCCTGGGGACCCTGAAGGGGGGAACTGTTTAGTTTATTGCCCCAGCACTTTGCAGTTCATTTTGGTTTGTTAATTTTCACTAAAACATTTAGTCATTTATCAGACACTCTTATCCAGAGTGACTTCAGAGCATTAAACTAAAGGCAGGTAAACAACAACATCCTGTATCACAGTCAGAGCATTAAACTAAAGGCAGGTAAACAACAACTTCCTGTATCACAGTCAGAGCATTAAACTAAAGGCAGGTAAACAACAACATCCTGTATCACAGTCAGAGCATTAAACTCAAGGCAGGTAAACAACAACATCCTGTATCACAGTCAGAGCATTAAACTAAAGGCAGGTAAACAACAACTTCCTGTATCACAGTCAGAGCATTAAACTAAAGGCAGGTAAACAACAACATCCTGTATCACAGTCAGAGCATTAAACTAAAGGCAGGTAAACAACAACTTCCTGTATCACAGTCAGAGCATTAAACTAAAGGCAGGTAAACAACAACTTCCTGTATCACAGTCAGAGCATTAAACTAAAGGCAGGTAAACAACAACATCCTGTATCACAGTCAGAGCATTAAACTAAAGGCAGGTAAACAACAACATCCTGTATCACAGTCAGAGCATTAAACTAAAGGCAGGTAAACAACAACATCCTGTATCACAGTCAGAGCATTAAACTAAAGGCAGGTAAACAACAACATCCTGTATCACAGTCAGAGCATTAAACTAAAGGCAGGTAAACAACAACTTCCTGTATCACAGTCAGAGCATTAAACTAAAGGCAGGTAAACAACAACATCCTGTATCACAGTCAGAGCATTAAACTAAAGGCAGGTAAACAACAACATCCTGTATCACAGTCAGAGCATTAAACTAAAGGCAGGTAAACAACAACATCTTGTATCACAGTCAGAGCATTAAACTAAAGGCAGGTAAACAACAACTTCCTGTATCACAGTCAGAGCATTAAACTAAAGGCAGGTAAACAACAACATCTTGTATCACAGTCAGAGCATTAAACTAAAGGCAGGTAAACAACAACTTCCTGTATCACAGTCAGAGCATTAAACTAAAGGCAGGTAAACAACAACATCCTGTATCACAGTCAGAGCATTAAACTAAAGGCAGGTAAACAACAACATCCTGTATCACAGTCAGAGCATTAAACTAAAGGCAGGTAAACAACAACATCCTGTATCACAGTCAGAGCATTAAACTAAAGGCAGGTAAACAACAACTTCCTGTATCACAGTCAGAGCATTAAACTAAAGGCAGGTAAACAACAACATCCTGTATCACAGTCAGAGCATTAAACTAAAGGCAGGTAAACAACAACTTCCTGTATCACAGTCAGAGCATTAAACTAAAGGCAGGTAAACAACAACATCCTGTATCACAGTCAGGGCATTAAACTAAAGGCAGGTAAACAACAACTTCCTGTATCACAGTCAGAGCATTAAACTAAAGGCAGGTAAACAACAACTTCCTGTATCACAGTCAGTGCAAGTCAACTGTTTCTGTTACCATTACTGAGAGGGTTGTTGCTGTTGGGGCCTGCTACTGGTTAATGTACTTCTGTATTTTAAAATACAAAATACATGCATTTTAATTAAATACACTTGAAAATACACGTATCTTGTTGTTTCTTTTTCAAACATTGATCTTTATGTTATTTTGTCATTGTATTTTGACATTTTTCCCCTTTTCCTCTTCACTTCAACCCAGAACATGTGATGACATTAAATCAATGTAGTTTCCTCTTCACTTCAACCCAGAACATGTGATGACATTAAATCAATGTGGAAAGCTGATTGGCAAAACCAATCAACTACATAAGAGCATTTCATCTAGTGGCCGACAATGAATGCAACAAGTAATCATTCTCTAATTCTTTAGTGGCTAATTCATTGAGTCTATATACCAAATCTTGAGTCAATCTGATCTTTTACTAGGCAAGTCAGTTAAGAACAAATTTTTATTTTACAATGACTGCCTACCCCGGCCAAACCCGGACGACACTGGGCCAATTGTGCTATATAATAGACCCTGAGACCATGCTGACTACTCTACTGTGGTGTTATAGACCCTGAGACCACACTGACTGTTCTACTGTGGTGTTATAGACCCTGAGACCATGCTGACTGTTCTACTGTGGTGTTATAGACCCTGAGACCACGCTGACTACTCTACTGTGGTGTTATAGACCCTGAGACCACGCTGACTGTTCTACTGTGGTGCTATAGACCCTGAGACCACGCTGACTGTGGTGTTATAGATCCTGAGACCATGCTGACTGTGGTGTTATAGACCCTGAGACCATGCTGACTGTGGTGTTATAGACCCTGAGACCATGCTGAATGTTCTACTGTGGTGTTATAGACCCTGAGACCATGCTGACTGTTCTACTGTGGTGTTATAGACTCTGAGACCACGCTGACTGTGGTGTTATAGACCCTGAGACCATGCTGACTGTGGTGTTATAGACCCTGAGACCATGCTGACTGTTCTACTGTGGTGTTATAGACCCTGAGACTAGGCTGACTGTTCTACTGTGGTGTTATAGACTCTGAGACCATGCTGACTGTGGTGTTATAGACCCTGAGACCATGCTGACTACTCTACTGTGGTGTTATAGACCCTGAGACCATACTGACTGTTATGTGGTGTTATAGACCCTGAGACCATGCTGACTGTTATGTGGTGTTATAGACCCTGAGACCATGCTGACTGTTCTGTGGTGTTATAGACCCTGAGACCACGCTGACTGTTCTACTGTGGTGTTATAGACCCTGAGACCATGCTGACTGCTCTACTGTGGTGTTATAGACCCTGAGACCACGCCGACTGTTCTGTGGTGTTATAGACCCTGAGACCATGCTGACTACTCTACTGTGGTGTTATAGACCCTGAGACCATGCTGACTGTTCTACTGTGGTGTTATAGACCCTGAGACCATGCTGACTACTCTACTGTGGTGTTATAGACCCTGAGACCATGCTGACTGTTCTACTGTGGTGTTATAGACCCTGAGACCATGCTGACTACTCTACTGTGGTGTTATAGACCCTGAGACCATACTGACTACTCTACTGTGGTGTTATAGACCCTGAGACCATGCTGACTACTCTACTGTGGTGTTATAGACCCTGAGACCACGCCGACTGTTCTGTGGTGTTATAGACCCTGAGACCATGCTGACTACTCTACTGTGGTGTTATAGACCCTGAGACCATGCTGACTACTCTACTGTGGTGTTATAGACCCTGAGAACACACTGACTGTTCTACTGTGGTGTTATAGACCCTGAGACCATGCTGACTACTCTACTGTGGTGTTATAGACCCTGAGACCATGCTGACTACTCTACTGTGGTGTTATAGACCCTGAGACCACGCCGACTGTTCTGTGGTGTTATAGACCCTGAGACCATGCTGACTACTCTACTGTGGTGTTATAGACCCTGAGACCATGCTGACTACTCTACTGTGGTGTTATAGACCCTGATACCATGCTGACTACTCTACTGTGGTGTTATAGACCCAGAGACCATGCTGACTGTTCTACTGTGGTGTTATAGACCCTGAGACCACACTGACTGTTCTACTGTGGTGTTATAGACCCTGAGACCATGCTGACTATTCTACTGTGGTGTAATAGACCCTGAGACCATGCTGACTACTCTACTGTGGTGTTACAGACCCCGAGACCACACTGACTGTTCTACTGTGGTGTTATAGACCCTGAGACCATGCTGACTGTTCTACTGTGGTGTAATAGACCCTGAGACCATGCTGACTACTCTACTGTGGTGTTATAGACCCTGAGACCACACTGACTGTTCTACTGTGGTGTTATAGACCCTGAGACCATGCTGACTGTTCTACTGTGGTGTTATAGACCCTGAGACCACGCTGACTACTCTACTGTGGTGTTATAGACCCTGAGACCAAGCTGACTACTCTACTGTGGTGTTATAGACCCTGAGACCATGCTGACTGTGCTGTGGTGTTATAGACCCTGAGACCATGCTGACTATTCTACTGTGGTGTAATAGACCCTGAGACCATGCTGACTACTCTACTGTGGTGTTATAGACCCTGAGACCACACTGACTGTTCTACTGTGGTGTTATAGACCCTGAGACCATGCTGACTGTTCTACTGTGGTGTTATAGACCCTGAGACCACGCTGACTACTCTACTGTGGTGTTATAGACCCTGAGACCACGCTGACTACTCTACTGTGGTGTTATAGACCCTGAGACCATGCTGACTGTTCTACTGTGGTGCTATAGACCCTGAGACCATGCTGACTGCTCTACTGTGGTGTTATAGACCCTGAGACCATGCTGACTGTGGTGTTATAGACCCTGAGACCATGCTGACTGTTCTACTGTGGTGTTATAGACCCTGAGACCACGCTGACTACTCTATGGTGGTGTTATAGACCCTGAGACCATGCTGACTACTCTACTGTGGTGTTATAGACCCTGAGACCATGCTGACTGTTCTACTGTGGTGTTATAGACCCTGAGACCATGCTGACTGTTCTACTGTGGTGTTATAGACTCTGAGACCACGCTGACTCTGGTGTTATAGACCCTGAGACCATGCTGACTACTCTACGGTTGTGTTATAGACCCTGAGACCATGCTGACTGTTCTACTGTGGTGTTATAGACTCTGAGACCATGCTGACTGTTCTACTGTGGTGTTATAGACCCTGAGACCATGCTGACTGTTATGTGGTGTTATAGACCCTGAGACCATGCTGACTGTTCTGTGGTGTTATAGACCCTGAGACCACGCTCACTGTTCTACTGTGGTGTTATAGACCCTGAGACCATGCTGACTGTTCTGTGGTGTTATAGACCCTGAGACCACGCTGACTACTCTACTGTGGTGTTATAGACCCTGAGACCATGCTGACTGTTTTACTGTGGTGTTATAGACCCTGAGACCATGTTGACTGTTCTACTGTGGTGTTATAGACCCTGAGACCACGCTGACTACTCTACTGTGGTGTTATAGACCCTGAGACCATGCTGACTACTCTACTGTGGTGTTATAGACCCTGAGACCATGCTGACTACTCTACTGTGGTGTTATAGACCATGAGACCATGCTGACTACTCTACTGTGGTGTTATAGACCCTGAGACCATGCTGACTATTCTACTGTGGTGTTATAGACCATGAGACCATGCTGACTGTTCTACTGTGGTGTTATAGACCATGAGACCATGCTGACTACTCTACTGTGGTGTTACAGACCCTTAGACCACGCTGACTGTTCTACTGTGGTGTTACAGACCATGAGACCATGCTGACTACTCTACTGTGGTGTTATAGACCCTGAGACCACGCTGACTACTCTACTGTGGTGTTATAGACCATGCTGACTGTTCTACTGTGGTGTTATAAACCCTGAGACCATACTGACTATTCTACTGTGACGTATTTAACCATCCTGCTTCTCCTTACTTTCCGGGCCAGTTTCCCGGATACTGATTAAGCATGTGTAATGTGTTAATGTGGATCCTCGTTAGCCTTTAGCTTAGCAACATCACCTCCTCTACCTGAGGACGGCAACACACTGACACCCAGGCTCTATTCAATACGCTTAGCGGAAGTTCAGTGATTGAAATTGTAATGGCGATGTTCTCGAGTTACCCGGAGACCGTAGTCACGGTAACCGCTGCACCTGTTGGCTCAGGACATCAGTTCTACATATCTACAGTGTAAATCTGTCTCAGCCGATCCCCCATCTTCTTCCATGGGCTTCCAGTCTAACAGACAACTTCTGCCTCACGATCATCCTCTCGTTGTCCACTCGCTGTGTCTCAATCCCCTGGGATTCACCGAAGTCTGACACACTGGCGGTGTCCCAAATAGAACGTATTTCCCTATTTAGTGCACTGCTTTAGATCAGAGCCCTATGGGCAGTGGTCAAAAGTAGTGCACTTACTTTAGATCAGAGCCCTATGGGCGGTGGTCAAAAGTAGTGCACTACTTTAGATCAGAGCCCTATGGGCAGTGGTCAAAACTAGTGCACTACTTTAGATCAGAGCCCTATGGGCGGTGGTCAAAAGTAGTGCACTTACTTTAGATCAGAGCCCTATGGGCAGTGGTCAAAAGTAGTGCACTACATTAGATCAGAGCCCTATGGGCAGTGGTCAAAAGTAGTGCACTATATAAGAATTGTTGCTACTTGGGGATGCAATCAGTGTTTTTCTGGCAGTCCGCTAGGCCATGAGGGTTACTGGGGATCATGTTAAACTCATAAGGTACTGGATCATCCAAATAATCATTGACAACGTGATGGAAATACGTCTTCTGTCACTGAAATAGATCATGGATAGGTAACTGACAGCCCATGTGCCCCCCCTCTTTTGTACCCCCCTTTTGTAGCCCCCCCCTTTTGTAGCCCCCCCTTTGTAGCCCCCCTATTTTGTAGCCCCCCACCTTATTTTGTAGCCCCCCTTTGTAGCCCCCCCCGTCAGGGTCTCAACTTAACGTTGATGTTGAGATCTGGAGAAGCAGAATATTGTAAGGTGCAATTTCCAAATGTGGTTGTGCATCAGCAGTTTTTTCTTGTTAAGTCAGTCGTTCAATGGCCTACGTCAGCAACAAACATATATCTGGGTTAGTTATTCTGGTCTATTCATGTTTGATTTGTTTTCTAAGTCTTTGGGAGTCTGTGTGATCTGTGGGAAATATCTGGCTCTAATGCGATCATACATTTGGCAGGAGGTTGGGAACTGTAACTCGGTTTCCACTTCATTTTGTGGGCAGTGGACACATAGCCTGTCATCTCTCAAGAGCCAGGTCTGCCTATGGCGGCCTCTCTCAATAGCAAGGCTACGCTTGGTGAGTCACCGAGTCTCTCAATTAAATTCAACTGAATAGGCTTTATTGGCATGGGAAACTACAGGACAAAATACAAATTCCTCCAACCCAAAATGACCTGTAGGGTTGATGGTATCCTCAATGAAATGATAACATATACAGAGCACAAATTCCAATTGGCTATACTTAAACTCTTTAACATCATCCTCAGCTCTGGTATCTTCCCCAAAATTTGGAACCAAGGACTGATCGCCCCAATCTACAAAAGTGGAGACAAATTTGACCCAATAACTACTGTGGGATTTTGCGTCAACAGCAACCATGGGAAAATCCCCTGCATTATCATTAACAGCAGACTTGTACATTTCCTCAGTGAAAACAATGTACTGAGCAAATGTCAAATTGGCGTTTACCAAATGACCATACAACAGACCACGTATTTCTTTCCACGGGGTCGTGGGGTGAGACAGGGCGTAACGAATCGCCTCTTCTTCTGGCGAGGAGTAAGAGATGTCGAACCAATGCGCAGCGTGGTAACCATGGTGATAATTTATTTACATGATCACTAGAATACCAAAATAACCATGTGAATAACCAAAACAAACGAAACAGTCCCGTGTGGAACAAACACCGACACGGAAAACAATCACCCACAACTCAAACGTGAAACCAGGCTACCTAAGTACGGTTCTCAATCAGGGACAACAATTGACAGCTGCCTCTGATTCAGAACCATGCCAGGATTCCGGCAGCTCCTGGCTGACGGACAGCTCTGGCAGCTCAGGACAGACGGGCGGCTCTGGCAGCTCAGGGCAGACTGGCGGCTCTGGCAACTCAGGACAGACGGGAGACTCTGGCAGCTCAGGACAGACGGGAGACTCTGGCAGCTCAGGACAGACGGGAGACTCTGGCAGCTCAGGACAGACGGGAGACTCTGGCAGCTCAGGACAAATGATAGACTATGGCAGTTCAGGACAGAAGGGAGACTCTGGCAACTCAGGACAGACGGGAGACTCCTGCAGCTCAGGACAGACGGGAGACTCTGGCAGCTCAGGACAGACGGGAGACTCTGGCAGCTCAGGACAGACGGGAGACTCTGGCAGCTCAGGACAAATGATAGACTATGGCAGTTCAGGACAGAAGGGAGACTCTGGCAACTGGACAGAAGGGAGACTCTGGCAACTCAGGACAGAAGGGAGACTCTGGCAGCTCAGGACAGACGGGAGACTCTGGCAGCTCAGGACAGACGGGAGACTCTGGCAGCTCAGGACAGACGGGAGACTCTGGCAGCTCAGGACAAATGATAGACTATGGCAGCTCAGGACAGACGGGAGACTCTGGCAGCTCAGGGCAGACGGGAGACTCTGGCAGCTCAGGACAGACGGGAGACTCTGGCAGCACTGGACAGGCGGGAGCACCTGTAGGGAGGAGACGGAGAGACAGCCTGGTGTGGGGGGCTGCCACCGGAGGGCTGGTGCGTGGAGGTGGTACCGGACAGACCGGACCGTGGAGGCGCACTGGAGGTCTCGAGCACCGAGCCTGCCCAACCCTACCTGGCTGGATGCTCCCCGTAGCCAGGTCAATGCGGCGAGTTGGAATAGCCCACACTGGGCTGTGCTGGCGAACCAGGGACACCATGCGTAGGGCTGGTGCCATGTACCCTGGCCCGAGGAGACATACTGGAGACCAGATGCGCTGAGCTGGCTTCATGGCACCTGGCTCGATGGTCCCCTCTCTCCACGGTGAGCACGGGGAGTTGGCTCAGGTCTCCTACCTGACTTAGCCACACTCCCTGTGTGCCCCCCAATACATTTTTGGGGCTGCCTCTTGGGCTTCCAACCTCGCTGCCGTGCTGCCTCCTCATACCACCGCCTCTCGGCTTTCGCTGCCTCCAGCTCTGCCTTGGGGCGGCAATATTCTCCCGGCTGTCCCCAGGGTCCCTTGCCATCCAGGATCTCATGTCCAGGAGTCTGGAGATCGCTGCTGCTGCCGGGTAAGTGTACATAACAATACTTTATTTACATGTACACTAAAATACCAAAATAACGTGAATAACCGAAACAAACTAAACAGTCCCGTGTGGAACAAACACTGTCATGGAAGATAATCACCCACAACTCAAAAGGTGACAGGGTCAGGGTCAGGGTCAGGGTTGACAGGCAGGGTCAGGGTCAGGGTCCTCTTATTGAGAACCATAGGGTCCAGGGTCAGGGTCAGGGTCAGGGTCAGGATCAGGTTCAGGGTCAGGATCATATTTAAATTTGTATATTCTTTTATAACTTTTGTGAGTGTAATGTTTACTTATATTTGCCTTGTTTATTTCCCTTTTGTTAATTGTCTATTCCATGGAAACATATGTTTCACTTGACAATAAAGCCCTTTGAATTGAGAGAGAGAGAGACAGAGAGAGAGACAGAGAGAGAGAGAGAGAGAGAGAGAGAGAGAGAGGGAGGGAGGGAGGGAGGGAGGGAGGGGGAGAGAGACAGACAGAGAGAGAGAGAGAGACAGAGGGAGAGAGAGAGAGAGAGAGTGAGTGAGTGAGAGAGAGACAGAGAGAGAGAAAGACAGAGGGAGAGAGAGAGAGAGAGAGAGAGAGAGAGAGGTAAAGCCCTTTGAATTGAATTGAGTCTCAGTGAATCATGAGATGAACTAGATGTGACTCATGGAGGGATGCAGGTCAATGGTAAAAACAATCATCACTTCCCTCAGTCAATCAGCATACACATACAGCTGTCTCCCTTCATCCATCTCTCCACCTCTCTGTTCATGGTCTGTCTCATAAACCTACCGTCCTCTCTCATAAACCTACCGTCCTCTCACATAAACCTACCGTCCTCTCTCATAAACCTACCGTCCTCTCACATAAACCTACCGTCCTCTCACATAAACCTACTGTCCTCTCACATAAACCTACCGTCCTCTCACATAAACCTACTGTCCTCTCTCATAAACCTACCGTCCTCTCTCATAAACCTACCGTCCTCTCACATAAACCTACCGTCCTCTCACATAAACTACCGTCCTCTCACATAAACCTACTGTCCTCTCACATAAACCTACTGTCCTCTCACATAAACCTACCGTCCTCTCACATAAACTACCGTCCTCTCACATAAACCTACCGTCCCTCTCATAAACCTACCGTCCTCTCTCATAAATCTACCGTCCTCTCACATAAACCTACCGTCCTCTCACATAAACCTACCGTCCTCTCACATAAACCTACCGTCCTCTCACATAAACCTACCGTCCTCTCACATAAACCTACCGTCCTCTCATAAACTACCGTCCTCTCTCATAAACCTACCGTCCTCTCACATAAACCTACCGTCCTCTCTCATAAACTACCGTCCTCTCTCATAAACCTACCGTCCTCTCACATAAACCTACCGTCCTCTCACATAAACCTACCGTCCTCTCACATAAACCTACCGTCCTCTCACATAAACCTACCGTCCTCTCACATAAACCTACCGTCCTCTCTCATAAACCTACCGTCCTCTCACATAAACCTACCGTCCTCTCACATAAACTACCGTCCTCTCACATAAACTACCGTTCTCTCACATAAACCTACCGTCCTCTCTCATAAACTACCGTCCTCTCACATAAACTACCGTTCTCTCACATAAACCTACTGTCCTCTCTCGCTCTCTCTCCTTCATTCACTCTCTCTCTCTCTCTACCTGTATATATTTCTCCTTCATTCTCTCTCTCTAGCTCAATCTCTTTCTGTCTCTCATTCATTCTCTCTCTAGCTCTCTCTTTCTGTCTCTCATTCATTCTCTCTCTAGCTCTCTCTTTCTGTCTCTCATTCATTCTCTCTCTCACTAACTCTATCTCTTGGTCTCCATTCATTCTCTCTCTACCTCTATCTCTCTCTTTCACTCCTTCATTCTCTCTCTCTCTACCTCTCCTTCAATCTCTCTCTCTCTAGCTCTATCTCTTTCTGTCTCTCTTTCATTCTCTCTCACTACCTCTCTCTCTCTCTCTCTCTCTCTCTCTCTCTCTCTCTCTCTGGTACAGTAGGTCACTCACCCATAGTGGATCCAGTACACTGAGGCTGCACAGATTGTCCATCCTGCCTTCTGTTTTCTTTCTCCTTTTCTTAAATATTGTTTTCCTCTCAGTAAATCCAGATTGTCCCGGTAAGGAAGTGAATCACTCTTGTCCTCTTCCCCCCCCCCCCCTCCGTTTCTCAAGGTGTTGGTCTTATGTTTGGTGAATCTCTTCTTCTCTCTTTTTCTGTGTGTCTGGTAAGAAAACTAATTCCCCTCCTGCATCCCTTTCTCTCCCAGGGATGTGTGTTATTCTCAGCTCTTCTGCCAAGTTCCACTCGGTGAGTCAGGTTCTTCTGTCACAGACTCTGCTCAGTCTCCACTCAGTCTCCACTCTGTTCTGCTCAGTCTCCACTCAGTCTCCACTCTGTTCTGCTCAGTCTCCACTCAGTCTCCACTCTGTTCTGCTCAGTCTCCACTCAGTCTCCACTCTGTTCTGCTCAGTCTCCACTCAGTCTCCACTCTGTTCTGCTCAGTCTCCACTCAGTCTCCACTCTGTTCTGCTCAGTCTCCACTCAGTCTCCACTCTGTTCTGCTCAGTCTCCACTCAGTATCACACTCTGTTCTGCTCAGTCTCCACTCAGTCTCCACTCAGTCTCCACTCAGTCTCACACACTCAGTCTCCACTCAGTCTCCACTCAGTCTCCACTCTGTTCTGCTCAGTCTCCACTCTGTTCCGCTCAGTCTCACACACTCAGTCTCCACTCAGTATCACACTCTGTTCTGCTCAGTCTCACACACTCAGTCTCCGCTCAGTCTCCACTCAGTCTCCACTCTGTTCTGCTCAGTCTCCACTCTGTTCCGCTCAGTCTCACACACTCAGTCTCCACTCTGTTCTGCTCAGTCTCACACACTCAGTATCACACTCTGTTCTGCTCAGTCTCACACACTCAGTCTCCACTCTGTTCTGCTCAGTCTCACACACTCAGTCTCCACTCTGTTCTGCTCAGTCTCCACTCAGTCTCCACTCTGTTCTGCTCAGTCTCCACTCTGTTCTGCTCAGTCTCACACACTCAGTATCACACTCAGTCTCCACTCTGTTCTGCTCAGTCTCACACACTCAGTCTCCACTCTGTTCTGCTCAGTCTCCACTCAGTATCCACTCTGTTCTGCTCAGTCTCACACACTCAGTCTCCACTCTGTTCTGCTCAGTCTCACACACTCAGTCTCCACTCAGTCTCCACTCTATCCACTCAGTCTCCACTCTGTTCTGCTCAGTCTCACACACTCAGTATCACACTCTGTTCTGCTCAGTCTCACACACTCAGTATCACACTCTGTTCTGCTCAGTCTCACACACTCAGTATCACACTCTGTTCTGCTCAGTCTCACACACTCAGTCTCCACTCTGTTCCGCTCAGTCTCACACTCTGTTCTGCTCAGTCTCACACACTCAGTCTCCACTCTGTTCTGCTCAGTCTCACACACTCAGTATCACACTCTGTTCTGCTCAGTCTCACACACTCAGTATCACACTCTGTTCTGCTCAGTCTCACACACTCAGTCTCCACTCTGTTCCGCTCAGTCTCACACTCTGTTCTGCTCAGTCTCACACACTCAGTCTCCACTCTGTTCTGCTCAGTCTCACACACTCAGTCTCCACTCTGTTCTGCTCAGTCTCACACACTCAGTCTCCACTCAGTCTCCACTCTGTTCCGCTCAGTCTCCACTCTGTTCTGCTCAGTCTCCACTCTGTTCCGCTCAGTCTCCACTCTGTTCTGCTCAGTCTCCACTCTGTCTCAAACAAACTCCAGTGTCTCTGAGCTCAGTCTCACAGTGTGGGTCCTGTTTTTGAGTGCAAGTCAGCCAACAACTCTCCCTCCTTGTAGGTGGGGGGAAAGACAACTCTTCTATCTCTCTCTCTCTCCTACTCTCTCTCTCTCTTTCCTAACTCTCTCTCCTGCTCTCTCTCTCTCTTTCCCTCTCTCTCCTGCTCTCTCTCCTGCTCTCTCTCCCTCTCTCTCCTGCTCTCTCCTGCTCTCGCTCTCTTTCCCTCTCTCTCCTGCTCTCTTTCCCTCTCTCTTTCCCTCTCTCTCCTGCTCTCTCTCCCGCTCTCTATTGCTCTCTCTCCTGCTCTCCCTCTACTGACTCTCTGCTCTCTCAACTATCTCTGTGATTTCACTAGTTCTCCTTCTCTCTGTGTGTTTTGACTCTCCCCTCCTCTCTTTCCTCCACCTCCCTCCTTCCTACATGTACAATGGTCACCTCACCACAGCTACTTCCCTGGAAGAGATGGGAACACCCCACCCTAATCCCTTCCTCCCTCTCGCTACCACCCTAATCCCCATCCCTCTATCCCACCCCTCCTTCTCTCTCCTCTCTCCCTCTCTCTCTACCACCTGAACCCCTCCTCTCCTCTCCCTGTCTCTCCCTCCTCCCTCTCTCTCTACCACCTAAACCCCTCCTCTCCTCTCCCTGTCTCTCCCTCCTCCCTCTCTCTCTACCACCTAAACCCCTCCATTCCTCTCCTTCTCTCCCTCCTCCCTCTCTCTCTACCACCTAAACCCCTCCTTTCCTCTCCCTGTCTCTCCCTCCTCCCTCTCTCTCTACCACCTAAACCCATCATTTCCTCTCCCTGTCTCTCCCTCCTCCCTCTCTCTTTCCTTTCCTCCCTGTCTCTCCCTCCTCCCTCTCTCTCTACCACCTAAACCCCCCCTTTCCTCTGCCTGTCTCTCCCTCCTCCCTCTCTCTCTACCACCTGAACCCATCATTTCCCCTCCCTGTCTCTCCTCTCTCCCCCCTACCTCCTCCAAACATATAGCTAATGTGTGTGTGTGTGTGTGTGTGTGTGTGTGTGTGTGTGTGTGTGTGTGTGTGTGTGTGTGTGTGTGTGTGTGTGTGTGTGTGTGTGTGTGTGTGTGTGTGTGTGTGTGTGTGTGTGTGAAAGAAACATATCTTTTGACATCCATGTGTCTAGTTAGGGACGACACATGTTGTTTTAACAGATCTGTGTGTCTAGTTAGGGACAACACATGTTGTTTTAACAGATCTGTGTGTCTAGTTAGGGACGACACATGTTGTTTTAATAGATCTGTGTGTCTAGTTAGGGACGACACATGTTGTTTTAACAGATCTGTGTGTCTAGTTAGGGACGACACATGTTATTTTTACAGATCTGTGTGTCTAGTTAGGGACGACACATGTTGTTTTAACAGATCTGTGTGTCTAGTTAGGGACGACACATGTTGTTTTAACAGATCTGTGTGTCTAGTTAGGGACGACACATGTTGTTTTAATAGATCTGTGTGTCTAGTTAGGGACGACACATGTTGTTTTAATAGATCTGTGTGTCTAGTTAGGGACGACACATGTTGTTTTTACAGATCTGTGTGTCTAGTTAGGGACGACACATGTTGTTTTAATAGATCTGTGTGTCTAGTTAGGGACGACACATGTTGTTTTAATAGATCTGTGTGTCTAGTTAGTGACGACACATGTTGTTTTTACAGATCTGTGTGTCTAGTTAGGGACGACACATGTTGTTTTAACAGATCTGTGTGTCTAGTTAGGGACGACACATGTTGTTTTAACAGATCTGTGTGTCTAGTTAGGGACGACACATGTTGTTTTAATAGATCTGTGTGTCTAGTTAGGGACGACACATGTTGTTTTTACAGATCTGTGTGTCTAGTTAGTGACGACACATGTTGTTTTTACAGATCTGTGTGTCTAGTTAGGGACGACACATGTTGTTTTAACAGATCTGTGTGTCTAGTTAGGGACGACACATGTTGTTTTAACAGATCTGTGTGTCTAGTTAGGGACGACACATGTTGTTTTAATAGATCTGTGTGTCTAGTTAGGGACGACACATGTTGTTTTTACAGATCTGTGTGTCTAGTTAGGGACAACACATGTTGTTTTAACAGATCTGTGTGTCTAGTTAGGGACGACACATGTTGTTTTAATAGATCTGTGTGTCTAGTTAGGGACGACACATGTTGTTTTTACAGATCTGTGTGTCTAGTTAGGGACGACACATGTTGTTTTAACAGATCCGTGCGACATCTGAAAGATGTGCCAAAGTGATTGAAAAAAACTAATCTCACAGACACTGCTCCCTAACTAGACTCTGGGAAAACAAAAACACACACGCAAGGACACACACACACACAAACACACACAGACACTACTCCCTAACTGGACTCTAGGAAAACACGCGCACACACAGATTTCCAGAAGAGAGCATTGACTTGTTGCATTCCCCATGCCACTGACAGAGGTCAGAGGTTATTGTTGTCTACTATGCTCATAGTGACAAGTTCTGAAGTCCTGGAGGCACTGATTGGTACAGCCTTTGGTTCATTCAACCTATTCTATTCCATTTGTCTGACAATTTGACAGATGGGTTTTTTAAATTTAATAAATGTTTTTTAAATTGGGGGGCAGTGTAGCGGCAGCAGCCTATCAGAAGAGAAGGTGTGGCTTATTTGGTGGCGTGGCTTTCATTATATATATTTTTTGCCACTAGTGAGAGTGTATGTCATTCAAGTTAATCTGTCTTTTGTATTCAACATGCAGAGTTTTGCTTGTACACTACCTGCACTTCTCTAGGGTAGGCGTCCCACCTGGCCAACATCCGGGGAAATTGCAGATCGCCAAATTCAAATTACAGAAATAGTATAAGTAATAAACATTCATAATGATACAAGTGTTATACATCGACTTAAAGACTAACTTCTTGTTAATCCAATGGTGTCAGATTTCAAAAAGGCTTTACGGCAAAGCATAGCATGCGATTATCTGAGGACAGCGCCCAGCTTACAAAAGCATACAAACATTTCCCAGCCAAGTAGAGGAGTCACAAAAGTCAGAAATAGCGATAAAATTAATGACTTACCTTTGATGATCTTCATATAGTTGCACTAACAAGACTCCCTGTTACACAATAAATTTTGGGTTTGTTTGATAAAGTCCCTCTTTATGTCCCAAAAACTCAGATTTGTTGGCGCGTTTTGATCAGTAATCCACTGGCTCAAAGACTGTCAAAACATGCAGACGAATACATCCTAATAGCACCGGTAAAGGTTGTTGAAACATGTCAAACGATGTTTATAATTAATCCTCATGGTGTCTATTGTCTAAATAATCAATAATGTAATGTACTCCCTGTTCACCCACGACTGCACGGCCAGGCACGACTCAAACACCATCATTAAGTTGGGGCGGCAGGGTAGCCTAGTGGTTAGAGCGTTGGACTAGGAAGGCTGCAAGTTCAAACCCCCGAGCTGACAAGGTACAAATCTGTCATTCTGCCCCTGAACAGGCAGTTAACACACTGTTCCTAGGCCGTCATTGAAAATAAGAATTTGTTCTTAACTGACTTGCCTGGTTAAATAAAGGTAAAATAAAATAAAAAATAAATAAAAAAGTTTGCAGATGACACAACATTGGTAGGCCTGATCACCGACAATGACGAGATAGCCTATAGAGAGGAGATCAGAGACCTGGCCAGAATAACAACCTATCCCTCAACGTAACAAAGACTAAGGAGATGATTGTGGACTACAGGAAAAAGAGGACCGCAGTGGAGAAGGTGGAACGTTTTAAGTTCCTTGGTGTACACATCACTGACAAACTGAAATGGACCACACACACAGACAGTGTGGTGAAGAAGGCACAAGAGAGCCTCTTCAACCTCAGGAGGCAAAATAAATTTGGCTTGTCACCTAAAACCCTCACAAACCTTTACAGATGCACAATTAAAAGCATCCTGTCAGGCTGTATCACCGCCTGGTATGGCAACTGCTACCGCCTGCAACCGCAAGAGTCTCCAGAGGGTGTGTGTGCGTGTGCGTGCGTGCGCTCACTACATACGGTTCTGTTTATTTCAACCTTCAGGCTGTAACCCCATGGCAGTCCAGTAACAACACTGTCTAGAGCTTTGTAGTCTGGGCCACGGGGACATTTCCTCTTGATCCCAGGGCTGATAATGATTTTGAAGTGGCAGGGAAGGCTACCTCATCACCAGCCCATGAGCCTGACTCATGCCTGATAAAGGGGCATAACGTAGGTCATCAACTATTTTCCTTACAGACAGACTGACTGGCAGACTGACATACAGGCAGAGAAAAGGACAGACTGACTGGCAGACTGACATACAGACATACAGACAGACTGACTGGCAGACTGACATACAGGCAGAGAAAAGGACAGACTGACTGGCAGACTGACATACAGGCAGAGATAAGGACAGACAGACAGACAGACAGACAGACAGACAGACAGACAGACAGACAGACAGACAGACAGACAGACAGACAGACAGACAGACAGACAGACAGACAGACAGACAGACTGACATATAGGCAGAGATAAGGACAGACTGACAGCGAAAAGGACAGAGACTGAAATACAGACAGACAGACAGACAGACAGACAGACAGACAGACAGACAGACAGACCCTAGCAGATAGATGATGATGAGTTCTCACAGGCAGCAGGCTTTGTTTAGTGTCTTGGCCAAAATGGCCGCCACAACAATGAGCTGTTGTTGAGCTGAAAACAGACCAGTGTCCAACTGGCAAAAAAATGGAAGCTCTAGGAAATTTCTGGAAGCTCTAGGACTTTACTCTTCTCTTCAGAGAGAGACAGACTGCATCATGAAAACTAAGTAATGAAGCGATCAACAGACAGCCTTCTTCTGTTTCACTCCCCAATGGCACCCTATTCCCTACATAGTGTACTACTTTTGACCAGAACCACACGCGCACTATTCCCTTTTATTGTGCACTTCTTTTGAATTAGTCCACACTCTATTCCCGATGTCGTGCACTTTTTTTTTTGGACCAGAGCCCATACAGAGTGTCATTTGGGTCTGAAGCAGAATATTGTTCCAGGTTCTCTGTTGATCTCTTCATTACTTCGTTGTCATGGTGACATTCATAAAACTGGGATGCTAGTTGGAGCGCCACCCTGAAATGCCAACGCGTTTCAAATTGAACTCAAAGTCAATGTAAAGTCATTAGTACTTGTTTACGTGGTACTGTGGTATGTTATGTGGTACTGTGGTATGTTACGTGGTACTGTGGTATGTTACATGGTACTGTGGTATGTTATGTGGTACTGTGGTATGTTACGTGGTACTGTGGTATGTTACGTGGTACTGTGGTATGTTACATGGTACTGTGGTATGTGATGTGGTACTGTGGTATGTTACGTGGTACTGTGGTATGTTATGTGGTACTGTGGTATGTTACTGTGGTATGTTATGTGGTACTGTGGTATGTTATGTGGTACTGTGGTATGTTACGTGGTACTGTGGTATGTTATGTGGTATGTTTACGTGGTACTGTGGTATGTTTACGTGGTACTGTGGTATGTTACGTGGTACTGTGGTATGTTATGTGGTACTGTGGTATGTTATGTGGTATGTTATGTGGTACTGTGGTATGTTACGTGGTATATTTACGTGGTACTGTGGTATGTGGTACTGTGGTATGTTTACGTGGTACTGTGGTATGTGGTACGTGGTATGTTACATGGTACTGTGGTATGTGTGGTACTGTGGTATATTTACGTGGTACTGTGGTATGTTACGTGGTATGTTTACGTGGTACTGTGGTATGTTACATGGTATGTTTACGTGGTACTGTGGTATGTTACATGGTATGTTTACATGGTACTGTGGTATGTTACGTGGTATGTTTACATTACTGTGGTATGTGGTATGTTACGTGGTACCGTGGTATGTTATGTGGTATGTTACGTGGTACTGTGGTATGTTATGTGGTATGTTTACGTGGTACCGTGGTATGTTACGTGGTATGTTTACGTGGTACTGTGGTATGTTATGTGGTATGTTTACGTGGTACCGTGGTATGTTGTTACGTGGTATGTTTACGTGGTACTGTGGTATGTTACGTGGTACTGTGGTATGTTATGTGGTACCGTGGTATGTTACGTGGTATGTTTACATTGTACTGACTCAAAATGAAATGATTATTATAACAAATTCACTTTTTTTCCCAGCTTGCTCTACTGCAGGTTCATTTTTAGGAATTATTTTTAATATCTGTGTTTTTGATTGATTAATCTCATGCTACACAAAGATAAATAACATACATTGTTACATTTTTAAAAAAGTAGAATTTTAACACCCATTACTGAAATGGCTGTTCCAGTCTCCTCCCACTGTTCCTCACCCTGGATGTTGCGGGTGAAAACACAGTTTAACTGTTTGATATACTCTGACTGGATTCCAATAGGGATTACACATCACTTTACCAGCCAGCATAATGTGACTTGCAGGAAGGGTTGCAAATATCTTTTCCCAGGTTTTCCAGTAATCCTGGTTGGAAGGTTCCAGGAAATCGTTCAACCAGGTTTTCCAGTAATCCTGGTTGGAAGGTTCCAGGAAATCGTTCAACCAGGTTTTCCAGTAATCCTGGTTGGAAGGTTCCAGGAAATCGTTCAACCAGGTTTTCCAGTAATCCTGGAAGGTTCCAGGAAATTGTTCAACCAGGTTTTTTTTTTTATCTGAGAATTTGGGGAAAGTTACCGGGTTTTTGGAACCTTACTTGCAGGCCTGATGTGGCCTGTAAACCACGACTTTCATGCCACTGTATTAGGTTACAGCTAGGCCTCAAAATAAGGCCTTATGAGATATTTAATGTAATAAAGCGTTTAATTATAATGATAACATTCACCAAGGAAGTCACTTACAGAAGGCTACAGTACTGAAAATGAATGAATTCAACAAGCATGTCTCTGTCACTAACAAATACAGTCATGGGTGGTAACTCTACGATATATATTTTTAAAAAGCCAAGGTACACTGGGAAATGATATTGGAGGCGTGGCTTAGTGGGGGCATTAATCACAATGTTCCAGCTCAACAACTCAACCCGGACCCCCATACAGGGTCACAGTGACTCTATCAGTTTGAGTAATGACTAAATCATCACTTTATGTAACTGCACTGAGATATATTTAGTTCACCAGGTTTCCTCAGAAGGTTTTGAGTAATGACAGCACTTTGGGGTTTTACAGTGAGGGGAGACGGGGGAGGGAGAGAGAGGGCAGGGACACTGCTGGCCGATCAACTACGTAAACGTTACTCGTGTCTCAACCTCTCCCGGCTCTCTCTCTGAGCTCTCGTCAACGCAAAGGAAGACCGAACGCTTCTGAACTTTTTCTTTTTGAGTGTAGTTAACTAACTGTTTTTTATTTACTGATTATATGTAAAGTTAAGGCTAATTGATACAATTTAGGTCATCAGTTTCACGCCCCAAAATTAAGTGAACTTACAGTTATATTTGAGTCATGGTAAATTATAATTTGTAAGTAAGGTGGACTTTGTTAAACTCAAACAGTTGGAGTATTCAAATCAAAAATCAAATCAAATGTATTTATATAGCCCTTCGTACATCAGCTAATATCTCAAAGTGCTGTACAGAAACCCAGCCTAAAACCCCAAACAGCAAGCAATGCAGGTGTAGAAGCACGGTGTCTAGGAAAATCTCCCTAGAAAGGCCAAAACCTAGGAAGAAACCTAGAGAGGAACCAGGCTATGAGGGGTGGCCAGTCCTCTTCTGGCTGTGCCGGGTGGAGATTATAACAGAACATGGCCAAGATGTTCAAATGTTCAAAAATGACCAGCATGGTCCAATAATAATAAGGCAGAACAGTTGAAACTGGAGCAGCAGCATGGCCAGGTGGACTGGGGACAGCAAGGAGTCATCATGTCAGGTAGTCCTGAGGCATGGTCCTAGGGCTCAGGTCCTCTGAGAGAGAGAAAGAAAGAAAGAGAGAAAGAGAGAATTAGAGAGAGCATTGCAACTTATACTTGTTAAGTGACTTTGACCTAAAAAAAAAAATATTATGTTGTGTTCACATCAACATATTGATTTAATTTAACGAGTGTTTTTAAGGTAAAGAGAAATGAAAATAACTAAGTTGATTTACATGAAAAAATGTGAATATACCTTATTAACTCAAAAAAACTGCATTGTTTTACTCATATGAAGATAGTACTGCTCACTTCAGTTTCTTAACATGTTGTTGTTGTTGAGTTAATCAGATCCCAAAATGTTTTGAGTAACCAGAACGTATCCAGTTTTACAGTGTGTAACAGATCCGAATCAAATGTGCCAGTGCTGTATGGTAGGCCGGAGGGAGACGTCTATATGACACACAGACATACACACCGATCACACACACACACACACAACAATAACAAAACAAGAGAGGGAGGGAGGAGAAGAGCGGGGAGAGAACGAAAGGAAAGAAAGACGAGGGATGAAGAACGAGGGATGAAGAGAGATTTTGAGGGTTTTGAAGTGTAGGTTTAGAGTTGATTTTTGGATGATCCAGAGTGTCGTTTATCTCTGACCACTAACCAGAGGTGAAGAAAGTAGAGGAATGTCATAACAGCAGGGTGTCATAAAGACGTGTATGTCTGTCTACCGGACCCAGCCGGAGAGGGGGTGTCGTGGACCGCCGAGGACAAGTCGTAGGGAACCAAAGCTGGGTCAGCTTCTCTCTCCTGATTTGAGAAAGAACCTAGTGTCACGAAGTGGTGTCTGATTTGAGAAAGAGCCCAGAGCCCAGAAGTGGTGTCTGATTTGAGAAAGAACCCAGAGCCCAGAAGTGGTGTCTGATTTGAGAAAGAACCCAGAGCCCAGAAGTGGTGTCCCTGATATGAGAAAGAACCCAGAGCCCAGAAGTGGTGTCTGATTTGAGAAAGAACCCAGAGCCCAGAAGTGGTGTCTGATTTGAGAAAGAGCCCAGAGCCCAGAAATTGTGTCTGATTTGAGAAAGAGCTCAGAGTCCAATAATGGTGTCAGATCTGAGAAAGAGCTCATAGCTCATAAGTGGTGTCCTGACTCAAACACAGACATGTCATGACAGACCAGTGTTTAGTTGGTGCCTCCTGACTCAAACACAGACATGTCATGACAGACCAGTGTTTATCAGGTGCCTCCTGACTCAAACACAGACATGTCATGACAGACCAGTGTTTAGTTGGTGCCTCCTGACTCAAACACAGACATGTCACTCAAACACAGACATGACAGACCAGTGTTTATCAGGTGCCTCCTGACTCAAACACAGACATGTCATGACAGACCAGTGTTTATCAGGTGCCTCCTGACTCAAACACAGACATGTCATGACAGACCAGTGTTTATCAGGTGCCTCCTGACTCAAACACAGACATGTCATGACAGACCAGTGTTTATCAGGTGCCTCCTGACTCAAACACAGACATGTCATGACAGACCAGTGTTTATCAGGTGCCCCCTGACTCAAACACAGACATGTCATGACAGACCAGTGTTTATCAGGTGCCCCCTGACTCAAACACAGACATGTCATGACAGACCAGTGTTTAGTTGGTGCCTCCTGACTCAGACACAGACATGTCATGACAGACAAGTGTTTAGTTGGTGCCTCCTGACTCAAACACAGACATGTCATGACAGACCAGTGTTTATCAGGTGCCTCCTGACTCAAACACAGACATGTCATGACAGACCAGTGTTTATCAACTCCTGACTCAAACACAGACATGTCATGTCATGACAGACCAGTGTTTATCAGGTGCCCCTCAGACTCAAACACAGACATGTCATGACAGACCAGTGTTTATCAGGTGCCTCCTGACTCAAACACAGACATGTCATGACAGACCAGTGTTTATCAGGTGCCCCCTGACTCAAACACAGACATGTCATGACAGACCAGTGTTTATCAGGTGCCCCCTGACTCAAACACAGACATGTCATGACAGACCAGTGTTTAGAAACAATACTCAGACACAGACATGTCATGACAGACAAGTGTTTAGTTGGTGCCTCCTGACTCAAACACAGACATGTCATGACAGACCAGTGTTTATCAGGTGCCTCCTGACTCAAACACAGACATGTCATGACAGACCAGTGTTTACAGGTGCCTCCTAGTACTGGACAAAACACAGACATGTCATGACAGACCAGTGTTTATCAGGTGCCTCCTGACTCAAACACAGACATGTCATGACCACCAGTGTTTATCAGGTGCCATCCTGATTCAAACACAGACATGTCAACAGACCAGTGAGTTAGTGCCTCCTGACTCAAACACAGACATGTCATGACAGACCAGTGTTTATCAGGTGCCCCCTGACTCAAACACAGCATGTCATGACAGAAGTGTTTAACAGGTGCCCTCCTGTGATCAAACACAGACATGTCATGACAGACCAGTGTTTAGTTGGTGCCTCCTGACTCAAACACAGACATGTCATGACAGACCAGTGTTTATCAGGTGCCTCCTGACTCAAACACTGACATGGCTGTATTTTATACATACAAAGACCTTGGAAGTCATCAGCCACTCAGGCATGTTAAACTACTCCAAACAAGGTGGCAGTAGCTTTGTTTGGCACATCAGGGATGTTGCTATTTCATTAGAAAGTCCTTGTTGATAGTAGCCTGATGGCCACAGCTAGATAACTACCGCTGTGAGATGAAAAATAAACCATTTCATTCACTTTCCATAATCCCAAACTGCCAGCCGGAGCCCATAGCCAAATGTTTAGTGAGCTAACTAAGGTGTTAGCCTTCCACTATGCTAGCACAGCATACTCTACAAGGTGCTGCAAAGTGTTGGCAGGGATGCTGGCCCATGTTGACTCTACAAGGTGTTGAAAGTGTTCCACAGGGATGCTGGCCCATGTTGACTCTACAAGGTGTTGAAAGTGTTCCACAGGGATGCTGGTCCATGTTGACTCTACAAGGTGTTGAAAGCGTTCCACAGGGATGCTGGCCCATGTTGACTCTACAAGGTGTTGAAAGTGTTCCACAGGGATGCTGGCCCATGTTGACTCTACAAGGTGTTGAAAGTGTTCCACAGGGATGCTGGCCCATGTTGACTCTACAAGGTGTTGAAAGGGTTCCACAGGGATGCTGGCCCATGTTGACTCTACAAGGTGTTGAAAGTGTTCCACAGGGATGCTGGCCCATGTTGACTCTACAAGGTGTTGAAAGTGTTCCACAGGGATGCTGGCCCATGTTGACTCTACAAGGTGTTGAAAGTGTTCCACAGCGATGCTGGCCCATGTTGACTACAAGGTGTTGAAAGCGTTCCACAGAGATGCTGGCACATGTTGACTCTACAAGGTGTTGAAAGTGTTCCACAGGGATGCTGGCCCATGTTGACTCCACAAGGTGTTGAATGCGTTCCACAGGGATGCTGGCCCATGTTGACTCTACAAGGTGTTGAAAGTGTTCCACAGGGATGCTGGCCCATGTTGCCTCCACAAGATGTTGAAAGCGTTCCACAGGGATGCTGGCCCATGTTGACTCCAATGCTTCCCACAGTTGTGTCCAGTTGGCTTTACGTCCTTTAGGTGGTGGTCCATTCTCGATACACACAGGAAACTGTTGAGCGTGAAAAACCCAATCAGCTCTGCAGCACCCTCTGAATGGCCACACATACACAATCCATGTCTCAATTGTCTCAAGGCTTAAAAATCCTTCTTTAACCTGTGAAACTCCCCATCCCGGATCCATCTGACTGGAAAGCCATCCTCAGGCTCATTAGCATAACCTGGACGTTAACGTCATTTCTGTGTCATGGAAATAAAATGAAAATAATGCTTTCTTTCTCAAGCTTAGCCTTTTCTTAACAACACTGTCATCTCAGATTTTCAAAATATGCTTTTGAACCATAGAAATTGATAATTTTTAGGTACTAAGCTAGCTTAGCATTTTGAGTAGCATTTAGCACGCAACATTTTCACAAAAACCAGATAACCAAATAAATAAAATCATTTCCCTTTGAAGAGCACGGATGTTTTCAATGAGGAGACTCTCAGTTACATACCAAATGCGCAGTTTTTCCTGAAAGCGTCTGTGTGTAGGAGAAATCGTTAGTTTTGTACATCACATTTGGCTATGAACCGAAAATTCAGTTTACAACCAAACCTTTTGAATTAACATAATATCAACCGAAACATGGCAAACGTTGTTTGGAATCAATCCTCAAGGTGTTTTTTCACATAGGGGATTTCAGATATCTCTTCATTGATATAGAGTAGGGAAGCCTGCATTCTCCTCTGAAGGACAGTGGACCTACTATGCATGACTTTTACAACCAATATTTACAGGACACCAGGCGGACTATGTAAATGTGGTCTCTTATGGTCAATCTTCCAATGATATGCCTACAAATGACGTCACAACAGACACCTTGGGGAAACGACAGAAAGGACAGACTTTCCTCTCGCATTCACAGCCATATAAGGAGACAATGGAAAACAGAGCCTCAAAAATCCTGCTCATTTCCTGGATGCCGTCTCATCTTGGTTTTATGAAACGTTCTAGGGCACAGAAAATATCTTTACAGTTCTGGACACTAGTGTTTGAATGATCAATTATACAAGTGGAGCATCTTTTTGTGACAAAATATCTTGTTTAAAACGGGAACGTTTTTCATCCAAAAATGATATAGCGCCCCTAGAGTTTCAAGAGGTTAACCAGGTCTCCTCCCCTTCATCTACACTGATTGAAGTGGATTTAACAGGTGACATTAATAAGGGATCATATCTTTCACCTGGATTCACCTGGTCAGTCTGTGTCATGGAAAGATGAGGGACAATTTTTTTTTTCATGAGCCTGGCCTTATTTCTAGTACACCATATTGGATCACTGTCTTTCATATTCCATTCACCCAGATCAATGTAACATCAATAGGTTTAGGCTACTACATGATACTGTCATTTTCCCACTACCCATCATGAGGTTGCTACAACCGAGCTTATGAAGGACAGTTCACAACATAGACGCACATGTTGAGATACATTTGAGTAATCAAGGGGACAGACATTGACACATTCAATACCGGCATGCACAATCTTGCCTGCATCTCGCTGATCTAGGGTGTAACCATTAGTCCAACTGATGCAAACAACAATTTAGTTTAATTTGTTTCCGTTTAAGAAACGCTTTTCAACTTATCGTGAAATAAATACACCCCTGTTCACACAGAAAAATATAAAATGAACTTTCATTTAGAGTACCACCGTATCGGTCACAATA
>NC_088225.1:32666074-32698574 GCF_036934945.1 Oncorhynchus masou masou
ATAAAGCCTCTCTTGAAAAAGCCAAACCTTGACCCAGAAAATGTTTAAAAAATATCGGCCTATTTCGAATCTTCCATTCCTCTCAAAAAAAATGAAAAAACTGTTCACTGCCTCCCTGAAGACAACAATGTATACGAAATGTTTCAGTCTGGTTTTAGACCCCATCATAGCACTGAGACTGCACTTGTAAGGTGGTAAATGACCTTTTAATGACGTCAGACCGAGGCTCTGCATCTGTCCTCGTGCTCCTAGACCTTAGTGCTGCTTTTGATACCATCGATCACCACATTCTTTTGGAGAGATTGGAAACCCAAATTGTCAACACGGACAAGTTCTGGCCTGGTTTACATCTTATCTGTCGGAAAGATATCAGTTTGTCTCTGTGAATGGTTTGTCCTCTGACAAATCAACTGTACATTTCGGTGTTCCTCAAGGTTCCGTTTTAGGACCACTATTGTTTTCACTATATATTTTACCTCTTGGGGATGTTATTCGAAAACATAATGTTAACTTTCACTGCTATGTGGATGACACACAACTGTACATTTCAATGAAACATGGTGAAGCCCCAAAATTGCCCCCGCTAGAAACCTTTGTTTCAGACATAAGGAAGTGGATGGCTGCAAACTTTCTACTTTTAAACTCGGACAAAACAGAGATGCTTGTTCTAGGTCCCAAGAAACAAAGAGTTGAGTTCTGTTGAATCTGACAATTAATCTTGATGGTTGTACAGTCGTCTCAAATAAAACTGTGAAGGACCTCGGCGTTACTCTGGACACTGATCTCTCTTTTGACGAACATATCAAGACTGTTTCAAGGACAGCTTTTTTCCATCTACGTAACATTGCAAAAAACAGAAACTTTCTGTCCAAAAATGATTAATACATGAAAAATTAATCCATGCTTTTGTCACTTCTAGGTTAGACTACTGCAACGCTCTACTTTCCGGCTACCTGGATAAAGCACTAAATAAACTTCATTTAGTGCTAAATACGGCCGCTAGAATCCTGACTAGAACCCAAACATTTGATCATATTACTCCAGTGCTAGCCTCCCTACACTGGCTTCCTGTTAAGGCAAGGGCTTATTTCAAGGTTTTACTGCACACCTACAAAGCATTACATGGGCTTGCTCCTACCTATTTTTCAGATTTGGTCCTGCTGTACATACCTACACGTACGCTACGGTCACAAGACGCAGGCCTCCTATTTGTCCGTAGAATTTCTAAGCAAACAACGGCCCAGGAGTGGGAAGGTGAACGGAAAGGCTCTGGAGCAACGAACCGCCCTTGCTGTCTCTGCCTGGCCGGTTCCCCTCTCTCCACTGGGATTCTCTGTCTCTAACCCTATTACAGGGGCTGAGTCACTGGCTTACTGGTGCTCTTCCATGCCATCCCTAGGAGGGGAGCGTCACTTGAGTGGTTTGAGTCACTGACGTGATTTTCCTGTCTGGGTTGGCGCCCCCCCTTGGGTTGGGCCGTGGTGGAGATCTTTGTGGTCTATACTCGGCCTTGTCTCAGGATGGTAAGTTGGTGGTTTAAGATATCCCTCTAGTGGTGTGGGGGCCGTGCTTTGGCAAAGTGGGTTGGGTTATATCCTGCCTGTTTGGCCCTGTCCGGGGGTATCATCGGATGGGGCCACAGTGTCTCCTGACCCCTCCTGTCTCAGCCTCCAGTATTTATGCTGCAGTTGTTTATGTGTCTCAGCTGGGGCTAGGGTCAGTCTGTTATATCTGGAGTACATCTTCTGTCTTATCAGGTGTCCTGTGTGAATTTAAGTATGCTCTCTCTAATTCTCTCTTTCTCTCTTTCTTTATTTCTCTCTCTCGGAGGACCTACGCCCTAGGACCATGCCTCAGGACTATCTGGCATGATGACTCCTTGCTGTCCCCTGTCCATCTGGCCGTGCTGCTGCTCCAGTTTCAACTGTTCTGCCTGTGGCTATGGAACCCTGACCTGTTCACCAGATGTGCTACCTGTCCCGGACCTGCTGTTTTCAACTCTCTAGAGACAGCAGGAGCGGTAGAGGTACTCTTAATGATCGGCTATGAAAAGCCAACTGACATTTACTCCTGAGTTGCTGACTTGCTGCACCCTCGACAACTACTGTGATTATTATCATTTGACCATGCTGGTCATTTTTGAACATTTGAACATCTTGGCCATGTTCTGTTATAATCTCCACCCGGCACAGCCAGAAGAGGACTGGCCACCCCTCAAAGCCTAGTTCTTCTCTAGGTTTCTTCCTAGGTTTTGGCCTTTCTAGGGAGTTTTTCCTAGCCACCGTGCTTGTTCACTTGCATTGCTTGCTGTTTGGGGTTTTAGGCTGGGTTTATGTACAGCACTTTGAGATATCAGCTGATGTACGAAGGGCTATATAAATGCATTTGATTTGATTTGATTTGAAAATGTTCGTTGGCAGGGCTCTTTAGTTTAGAACTAGGCTTAATCAATGTCTGGAAAACCATCCCGTGGTGGACAGGTGAGCTCCGGGGTGAAGTTTCCCCTCCCATCAGTTTGCCCCCAATCCTAAATTTAACCATTTGTGGGTAAAATGCTAAACTGGCCCAGTATCAGCGTCTAGGGGCAACTTCACTCTACACCGTACAGGTTTATACCACGGACCACAGGGTTAACCAAGGTTGCATCCCAAATGGAACACTGTTCCCTATATAGTGCACTACTTTTGACCAGAGCCATATTCTCCTAATATACTAAAACTATTAAATAAACTCAGTCCCCAACCCTCAGGGACAGTTTCCCAGACACAGACGAAGCCTAACCCTGGATTGAAACAACTCTTTCAGCTGAGATTCTCCACAGACCATGCTTTTGTCCAGAACTAAGCTTAATTAGTGTCCGGGAAACTGCTAAGGCTCAGATGTGATCACTGACAATTAATATAAACATTAGAGAAGCCTATAAATATCTATGTTTTTGCTGTAAATTACCTTTGAATTCTGAGCTGGTTCGTATAATCCAGCTGGTTCATATAATACAGCCTGTTCATACAGTTGGTTCATATAATCCAGCTGGTTCATATAATCCAGCTGGTTCATATAGTACAGCTGGTTCATATTGTACAGCTGGTTCATATAATCCAACTGGTTCATATAATCCAACTGGTTCATATAATCCAGCTGGTTCATATAGTACAGCTGGTTCATATAATACAGCTGGTTCATATAATACAGCTGGGTCATATAGTACAGCTGGTTCATACAGCTGGTTCATATAGTACAGCTGGTTCATATAGTACAGCTGGTTCATATAATACAGCTAGTACAGCTGGTTCATATAATACAGCTGGTTCATATAGTACAGCTGGTTCATATAGTACAGCTGGTTCATATAATACAGCTGGTTCATACAGCTGGTTCATATAATACGGCTGGTTCATAGTTCATATAATACAGCTGTTTCATATAATACAACTGGTTCATATATAAGCTGGTTCCAGCTGGTTCATATAATCCAGCTGGTTCATATAATACAGCTGGTTCATATTGTACAGCTGGTTCATATAATACAGCTGGTTCATATAATACAGCTGGTTCATATAATACAGCTGGTTCATACAGCTGGTTCATATAATCCAACTGGTTCATATAATCTGTTTCATATAATACAGCTGGTTCATACAGCTGGTTCATATAATTCAACTGGTTCATATAGTACAGCTGGTTCATATAATAAGCTGGTTCATATAGTACAGCTGGTTCATACAGCTGGTTCATACAATACAGCTGGTTCATATAATACAGCTGGTTCATATAATACAGCTGGTTCATACAGCTGGTTCATATAGTACAGCTGGTTCATATAATACAGCTGGTTCATTAAGTACAGCTGGTTCATACAGCTGGTTCATATAATACAGCTGGTTCATATAATACAGCTGGTTCATATAATACAGCTGGTTCATATAGTACAGCTGGTTCATATAGTACAGCTGGTTCATATAATACAGCTGGTTCATACAGCTGGTTCATATAATACAGCTGTTTCATACAGCTGGTTCATATAATACAGCTGGTTCATATAGTAAAGCTGGTTCATATAATACAGCTGGATCATATAGTACAGCTGGTTCATACAGCTGGTTCATACAGCTGGTTCATATAATACAGCTGGTTCATACAGATGGTTCATATAATACAGCTGTTTCATATAATACAGCTGGTTCATACAGATGGCTCATATAATACAGCTGTTTCATATAATACAGCTGGTTCATATAGTACAGCTGGTTCATATAGTACAGCTGGTTCATATAATACAGCTGGTTCATATAATCCAGCTGGTTCATATAATCCATACACTGGTTCATATAATACAACTGGTTCATATAATACAGCTGGTTCATATAATACAGCTGGTTCATATAATACAGCTGGTTCATATAATACAGCTGGTTCATATAATACAGCTGGTTCATATAGTACAGTTCATACAGATGGTTCATATAATACAGCTGTTTCATATAATACACTGGTTCATAATACAGCTGGTTCATATAGTACAGCTGGTTCATATAATACAGCTGGTTCATACAGCTGGTTCATACAGCTGGTTCATATAATACAGCTGGTTCATACAGATGGTTCATATAATACAGCTGTTTCATATAATACAGCTGGTTCATATAGTACAGCTGGTTCATATAGTACAGCTGGTTCATATAATACAGCTGGTTCATATAATACAGCTGGTTCATACAGCTGGTTCATATAATACAGCTGGTTCATACAGATGGTTCATATAATACAGCTGGTTCATATAATACAGCTGGTTCATATAGTACAGCTGGTTCATATAATACAGCTGGTTCATACAGCTGGTTCATATAATACAGCTGGTTCATATAATACAGCTGGTTCATACAGCTGGTTCATATAATACAGCTGGTTTCAGCTGTTTCATATAATACAGCTGGTTCATATAATACAGCTGGTTCATATATACAGCTGGTTCATATAATACAGCTGGTTTACAGCTGGTTCATATAATAAGCTGGTTCATATAATACAGCTGGTTCATACAGCTGGTTCATATAATACAGCTGGTTCATATAATACAGCTGGTTCATATAATACAGCTGGTTCATATAATACAGCTGGTTCATACAGCTGGTTCATATAATACAGCTGGTTCATACAGCTGGTTCATACAGCTGGTTCATATAATACAGCTGGTTCATATAGTACACAGCTGGTTCATATAATACAGCTGGTTCATACAGCTGGTTCATATAATACAGCTGGTTCATATAATACAGCTGGTTCATATAATACAGCTGGTTCATATAATACAGCTGGTTCATATAATACATCTGGTTCATACAGCTGGTTCATATAATACAGCTGGTTCATATAATACAGCTGGTTCATATAATACAGCTGGTTCATATAATACAGCTGGTTCATATAATACAGCTGGTTCATATAGTACAGCTGGTTCATATAGTACAGCTGGTTCTTATAATACAGCTGATTCATATAATACAGCTGGTTCATACAGCTGGTTCATATAATACAGCTGTTTCATACAGCTGGTTCATATAACAGTAAAGCTGGTTCATATAATACAGCTGGATCATTCATACAGCTGGTTCATACAACTGGTTCATATAATACAGCTGGTTCATATAGTACAGCTGGTTCATATAATACAGCTGGTTCATACAGCTGGTTCATACAATACAGCTGGTTCATACAGCTGGTTCATACAGCTGGTTCATATAATACAGCTGGTTCATACAGCTGGTTCATACAGCTGGTTCATATAATTCAACTGGTTCATATAGTACAGCTGGTTCATATGGCTGGCTCATGTAATACAGTAGTCTGAACTCGATGAGAGTACAAGAGAATGTGTGGATAAAACATCTATGTACAAAACGTTTATTTGTGCAAGACTGCCCTCTGCAGTTTTACTCTGATTAATGCAGACTATTGGTTTGATTCTGACCGGATCAACAACTGGAATGATTCATTTCAACATCAGTTCGTCCTTTTAAGATAATGGATTTTATAATACATTTTTTCTGTTAGCAATTAGATTGAACTTGCATGTTTTGTCAGAGGGTGACTATTATCAAATAGCTTTTGAAACAAGGTTGTCGTCAAAGCTGTGTTGTATTCAGTAGGTCAGTCTTAGCTCATTTTCAAAAATGCATTGTTATACATTACAAGCTAAAAACAAAAGTGACAATCAATGACAGTAACTGTGGCCCTTTGCAAGACAATTCATTGGAAGCCAGCCGCACCAACGTGTCGGAGGAAACATTGTACAACTGGCCACTGAGTCAGCGTGCATGCATCCGGCCTGCCACAGGGAGTCGCTAGAGCACGTTGGGACAAGGACATCCCGGCCAGCCAAACCCTCCCCTAACCCGGATGACGCTGGGCTAATTGTGCCCTGCCTCATGGGTCTCCAGGTCGCGGCCGGGCTGCGACACAGCCTGGGATCGAACCCGGGTCTGTGATGCCGTACCTTAGACTGCTGTGCCACTCGGGAGGCAGTCCCAATCCTAAACTTAACCATTAGTGGGTAAAATGCTAAACTGACCCAAGATCAGTGTCAAGGGACAACTTCACCCTAAAGGCTTAGGATCGTGCAGTAAGATGTGATGCATATGCATGTATTCACCACTAAAGGGCAGCATTACTGTAGACTACTAGCACTGACTGACCAGCTGGACCAGCTGAAAACACTGTACTGTAGAATCCCACCACTGACTGACCAGCTGGACCAGCTGAAAACACTGTACTGTAGAATCCCACCACTGACTGACCAGCTGAGAACACTGTCCTGTAGAATCCCACCACTGACTGACCAGCTGAGAACACTGTACTGTAGAATCCCACCACTGACTGACCAGCTGAGAACACTGTCCTGTAGAATCCCACCACTGACTGACCAGCTGAGAACACTGTACTGTAGAATCCCACCACTGACTGACCAGCTGAGAACACTGTACTGTAGAATCCCACCACTGACTGACCAGCTGAGAACACTGTACTGTAGAATCCCACCACTGACTGACCAGCTGAGAACACTGTCCTGTAGAATCCCACCACTGACTGACCAGCTGAGAACACTGTACTGTAGAATCCCACCACTGACAGACCAGCTGAGAACACTGTACTGTAGAATCCCACCACTGACTGACCAGCTGAGAACACTGTACTGTAGAATCCCACCACTGACTGACCAGCTGAGAACACTGTACTGTAGAATCCCACCACTGACTGACCAGCTGAGAACACTGTACTGTAGAATCCCACCACTGACTGACCAGCTGAGAACACTGTACTGTAGAATCCCACCACTGACTGACCAGCTGAGAACACTGTACTGTAGAATCCCACCACTGACTGACCAGCTGAGAACACTGTACTGTAGAATCCCACCACTGACTATTTAGTTCTAGAACCCATTTACTGTAGATTCCCACTCAGTTTTGACTGACCAGCTGAGAACATTTACCAGGAATCTGCACCTCTCAGTTTTGACTATTTAGTTCTAGAACCCATTTACCAGGATCCTGTACACTCAGTTTTGGACTATTTAGAAACCCATCCACTGAACCTGACTCAGTTTTGGACTATTTAGTTCTAGAACCCATTTACCAGGATCCTGTACCTCTCAGTTTTGGACTATTTAGTTCTAGAACCCATTTACCAGGACTGTACCCTCAGTTTTGAACTATGTAGTTCTAGAATCCCACCAGGACTGACCTCTCAGTTTTGGAACATTGTTTAGAACCCATTTACCAGGATTCTGACCAGTTTTGGACTAGAGAACCCTTTACCAGGATTCTGCACCACTGTTTTGAACTATTTAGTTCTAGAACCCATTTACCAGATTCTGCACCTCTCAGTTTTGGACTATTTAGTTATAGAACCCATTTACCAGGATCCTGTACCTCTCAGTTTTGGACTATTTAGTTCTAGAACCCATTTACCAGGATTCTGTACCTGACCAGTTTTGGAACTATTTAGTTCTAGAACCCATTTACCAGGAACCTGTACCTCTCAGTTTTGGACTATTTAGTTCTAGAACCCATCTACCAGGAACCTGTACCAGTTTTGGAACTATTTAGTTCTAGAACCCACCACCAGGATTCTGCAACTCAGTTTTGGACTATTTAGTTCTAGAACCCATTTACCAGGAACCTGTACCTCCAGTTTTGGATTTAGTTCTAGAACCCATTTACCACTGATTCTGACCAGTTTTGAACTATTTAGTTCTAGAACCCATTTACCACTGATTCTGACCAGTTTTGGACTATTTAGTTATAGAACCCACCAGGATCCTGTACCAGTTTTGGACTATTTAGTTCTAGAACCCACCAGGATTCTGTACCAGTTTTGGACTATTTAGTTCTAGAACCCATTTACCAGGATTCTGTACCTCTCAGTTTTGGACTATTTAGTTCTAGAACCCATTTACCAGGAACCTGTACCAGTTTTGGACTACCTCTAGAACCCATTTACCAGGATTCTGACTCAGTTTTGAGAACATTTAGTTCTAGAACCCATTTACCAGGACTGACCTCTCAGTTTTGAACTATGTAGTTCTAGAACCCACCAGGACTGACCAGAACTATTTAGAGAACCCATTTACCTGATTCTGACCTCTCAGTTTTGGACTATTTAGTTCTAGAACCCATTTACCAGGACTGTACCTCTCAGAGGACTATTTAGTTCTAGAACCCATTTACCAGGACTGACCAGTTTTGGACTATTTAGTTCTAGAACCCATTTACCAGGACTGACCAGTTTTGGAACATTTAGTTCTAGAACCCATTTACCACTGATCCTGACCAGTTTGAGAACTACTTCTAGAACCCATTTACCAGGATCCTGTACCAGTTTTGGAACATTTAGTTCTAGAACCCACCAGGATCCTGACTGACCAGTTTTGGACTATTTAGTTCTAGAACCCACAGGACTGACCAGTTTTGGACTAGTTCTAGAACCCTGATACTGTACCTCCAGTTTTGGACTATTTAGTTCTAGAACCCATTTACCAGGATCCTGACCAGTTTTGGACTATTCAGTTCTAGAACCCATTTACCAGGACTGTACCAGTTTTGGACTATGTCTGTTCTAGAACCCATTTACCACTGACTGACCAGTTTTGGACATTTAGTTCTAGAACCCATTTACCAGGATCCTGTACCTCTCAGTTTTGGACTATTCAGTTCTAGAACCCATTTACTATTCTGCACCTTAGAACTATTTAGTTAGAACCCATTTACCAGGATTCTGCACTGACCAGTTTTGGACTATACTGTAGAACCCACCACTGACTGACCAGCTGGAACATTTAGTTCTAGAACCCACCAGGACTGACCAGCTCAGTTTTGAACATTTAGTTCTAGAATCCCACCATTCTGCACTGACCAGCAGAACATTTAGTTTAGAACCCATTTACCAGGAACTGACCAGTTGAGAACATTTAGTTCTAGAACCCACCACTGACTGACCAGCTGAGAACACTGTTAGTTCTAGAACCCATTTACCATTCTGACTGACCAGTTGAGAACATTTCTAGAACCCATTTACCAGGATTCTGACTCAGTTTTGGACTATTTAGTTCTAGAACCCATTTACCAGGACTGACTCAGTTTTGGAACTATGTACTAGTTCTAGAACCCATTTACCAGGATCCTGTACCTCTCAGTTTTGGACTATTTAGTTCTAGAACCCATTTACCACTGACTGACCAGTTTTGGACTACACTAGAACCCATTTACCAGGATCCTGTACCTCTCAGTTTTGGACTATTCAGTTCTAGAACCCATTTACCACTGATTCTGACCAGTTGAGGACTATTTAGTTGTAGAACCCATTTACCAGGAACACTGTTTTGGACTATTTGTTCGAGAACCCACCATTCTGCACTGACCAGTTTTGGACTATTTAGTTCTAGAACCCACCACTGACTGACCAGTTTTGGAACACTGTACTCTAGAACCCATTTACAGGACTGACCAGTTTTGGACTACTTTAGTTCTAGAACCCATTTACCAGGAATCTGTACCTCTCAGTTTTGGACTATTTAGTTCTAGACCATTGAGAACACTCAGTTTTGGACTATTTAGTTCTAGAACCCATTTACCATTCTGACTGACCAGTTTTGGACTACTGTAGTTCTAGAACCCATTTACCAGGATTCTGACTGACCAGTTGAGAACATTTAGTTCTAGAACCCATTTACCAGGATCCTGACCAGTTTTGGACTATTTAGTTCTAGAACCCATTTACCAGGATCCTGACTCAGTTTTGGACTATTTAGTTCTAGAACCCACCAGGATTCTGACTGACCAGTTTTGGACTATTTAGTTCTAGAACCCACCACTGTACTGACCAGTTTTGGACTATTTAGTTCTAGAACCCATTTACCAGGATTCTGTACCTCTCAGTTTTGGACTATTTAGTTCTAGAACCCATTTACCAGGACTTACCAGCTGGATGAACACTGTTTGCAATGTAACAATTCCCACCACTAACTCAGTGACTCCACTTAATTCTCCTGGCTCCCCAAAAACAAAAACTTTAGAAAGCGTGTCTGATAGAATGTGACCACTGTTGACCAGCTGAGAACGGATTGCTACATTGTAGAATCCCACCACTGACTGACCAGCTGAGAACACGCGCCTAAATCTCCACAGAACTGACCAGCTGAGAACACTGTACTGTAGATCCCCCACTCTGAAAGACATGAGCATGAGAACACTCGTAATCGTGATTTCCTCATAGAATAATAGGCCAGGTTGCTGGAGGTGTCGCAGCATCCATGATACATTCAAATACAATTGCCAAAGTTATAGAATTACTGCTGTCTGTTCAGATATAAAGAATTATTCCGAGGACTACACCAGGAGTAGGACTATAATTTCTATAATCCCACCACAGATCATGGAATAGTTTATTATTTTAGAACCCATACCAGCTGTGGATTGTGTGTAGCCCAATCCCAGGCACTGACTGACCATTTTTGAACAGCTGTGGATTGTGTAGAACCCAATCACAAGGCATTATTTTAAAATACTACTGTATTGTGTGTAGAATCACCATGTCTGACCAGCTGGAACACAGCAAATCTGTCAGTGAACCGCACACTAGCCAAAACAGTCCTTTTGAGATATTTCAAATACAATGTAGAACCCACTGATCCTTACCAGAGAACACCTGTCTGAATCCCACCACTGACTGACCAGTTTTGAGAACATATAGCTTTTGTAGAATCCCACAGTCACTGACTGACCAGCTGAGAACACTGTAGTGAGTTTTGACCAGCTGAGAACACTGTAGTTAGAATCCCAAACTGACTGACCAGCTTACTGTAGAACCCATTTACCACTGACACCTGTCCAGCTGATGGAACACTGTCAGTTGAATCTCACCACTAAGTTTGTCAGTGTCTGAGAACCTGTCACATTGGTTCAAAAGATTCTGACTGACCAGTCTGAGAACACTGATGTAGAATCCCACCACTGATGACCAGTTTTTCTGAGAACCCTATGTACAAGAATCCCACACTGTGCACTGACTGTCAAAATCCTTTAAATTGAGAAAAGTGTTAGGCTAGAATCCCACCACTGATTTAGCTAGAGAACACTGTACTGTAGAACCACCACGGATGACCAGCTGGACCACACTGTATGTTAGAATCCCACCACTGACTGACCAGCTAGGAACACGGTATGTTGACTGACCAGCTGAGAACACTGTATTTAGACCAGGACCACTGACTGACCAGCTGAGAACACTGTACTGTTAGAATCCCACCACTGACTGACCAGCTGGAACACTGTACTGTTCCCACCACTGACTGGACTGAGAACACTGTACTGTTAGAACCCCCATGACTGACCAGCTGAGAACATGTACTAGGACCACCGACCAGTGAGAACATGTAGACTAGGACCAGCTGAGTTACTAGAATCCCACCATGACTTACCAGGACCACCTGTACTGTAGAATCCCACTAGGACCACCAGTATGTTGACTAGGACACTGTATGTTAGAGAACACCGGTATGTTAGACTAGGACCATTGGAACATGTTAGACTAGAATCCCACCACCAGGACTGACCAGACTGGAACATGTATGTTGACTAGAACACCATGTTAGACTAGGACCAGGTATGTTAGACTAGGACCACCGGTATGTTAGACTAGGACCAGTTTTGGAACTATGTTAGACTGGAATAGGACCACCGGTTACCAGACTAGGACCATGTATGTTAGAACTAGGACCACCACTAGACTGACCAGTATGTTGAGGACATGTATGTTAGACTAGAATCCCACCACTGACTGACCAGCTAGAACCAGTATGTTAGAATCTAGGACCACCCTAGACTGACTGACCAGTTTTGACTAGGACATGTAGTTCTAGAATCCCACCATGTTAGACTAGGACCAGCTGGATGTTACTAGAATCCCACCACTGTACTGACCAGCTGAGACATTTAGTTGTTAGAACACCATTAGACTAGGACCACTGGATGTTACTAGGACCACTGTACTGACCAGCTAGGACACGGTATGTTCTAGAACCCATTGACCAGGACCACCGGTATGTTAGACTAGGACCACCAGTTTTGGACACGGTATGTTAGACTAGACCACCATTGACTGACCAGACTGGAACCTGTACTGTTAGTATGGACCACCGGACTATGTTAGTTCTAGAACACTGTATGTAGGATAGGACCACTGTATCTCAGACTAGGACACTGTATGTTAGACTACTGTAGAAGAACCACCATGTTAGACTAGGACCACTGTATGTTAGAACTAGGACCACCAGGATGACCAGACTAGAACACTGTATGTTAGACTAGAATCCCACCAGGACTGACCAGTTTTGGACACTGTATGTTAGACTAGAACCCACCAGGATGTTAGCTAGGACACTGTATGTTAGACTAGAACCACCACTGACTGACCAGACTAGAACATGTATGTTGACTAGGAACCCAGTATACCAGGACTGACCACCAGTATGTTAGACACTGACTGTAGAATCCCACCACTGACTTTGAGAACATGTTAGACTAGAACCACCAGTATGTTAGACCAGGAGAACGGTATGTTAGACTAGAACCCACCAGTATGTTGACTAGGACCACCTGAGAATGTTAGACTAGGACCACCAGTACTGACTGACCAGCTGAGTATGTTAGACTAGAATCCCACCAGTACTGACTGACCAGCTGAGTATGTAGTTGTAGAATCCCACCACTGACCACCAGCTGAGAACACTGTATGTTAGACTAGAATCCCACCCACCAGATGTTAGACTGACTGACCAGCTGAGACACTGTGTTGTTAGAATCCCACCACTGGTATGTTAGCTGGAACACCGGTATGTTGCTAGGACCACTGATGACCAGCTGAGAACACGGTATGTTAGAATCCCACCACTGACTGACCAGCTAGAGAACCTGTATGTTAGGCTAGGACCACTGACTGACCAGCTGGAACCACTGTATGTTAGAATCCCACCACTGACTGACCAGCTGGACCACTGTATGTTAGACTAATCCCACCAGTATGACCAGACTGAGAACACGGTATGTTAGGCTAGGACCACCGGATGACCAGACTGAGAACACTGTACTTAGAATAGGACCACCTGTATGACCAGCTGGAACACTGTATGTTAGAATCCCACCACCTGTATGACCAGACTGGACCACACTGTATGTTAGAATTGACCTGACCAGTATGTTAGAACACTAGGACCACCGGAATCCCACCACTGACTGACCAGCTGAGAACCTGTATGTTAGACTAGGACCACGGTATGTTAGCTGAGAACACGGTATGTTAGACTAGGACCACTGTATGTTAGCTAGAACACTGTATGTTATTTATGTTAGACTAGAGACCACCTGTATGTTAGAACCCATCCCACCAGGACCCAAGGCATGTCTGACTAGAACCACCAGTATGTTTGTACTGACCACCATATTTAGTTCTAGAACCCAGTATTAGATCCTGGACCACTCAGTTTTGGACTATTTAGACCTCTCAGTTTTGGACTATTTAGTTCTAGGAACCCACCAGTATGTTCGAGCACTAAGGTCTTATCTAGAAATGCCATTCCATACCAGTCATGCCTGTCTGGCTCAGTACTGTAGATTCTAGAACCCACCAGGCACCTGTACCTCAGTTTACTATTTAGTTGGGGAACCCATTTACCAGGATTCTGCACCTCTCAGTTTATAACTATTTAGTTCTAGAACCCATTTACCAGATCCTGTACCTCTCAGTTTTGGACTATTTAGTTCTAGAACCCATTTACCAGGATTCTGCACCTCTCAGTTTTGGACTATTTAGTTCTAGAACCCAACCTCTCAGTTTTGAACTATTTAGTTCTAGAACCCATTTACCAGGATTCTGGACTATTTAGTTCTAGAACCCATTTACCAGGATTCTGCACCTCTCAGTTTTGGACTATTTAGTTCTAGAACCCATTTACCAGGATCCTGTACCTCTCAGTTTTGGACTATTTAGTTCTAGAACCCATTTACCAGGATTCTGCACCTCTCAGTTTTGGACTATTTAGTGGAGAACCTCTCAGTTTTGGACTATTCAGTTCTAGAACCCATTTACCAGGAGTTTTGGACTATTTAGTTCTAGAACCCATTTACCAGGATCACCTCTCAGTTTTGGACTATTTAGTTCTAGAACCCATTTACCAGGATTCTGCACCTCTCAGTTTTGGACTATTTAGTTCTAGAACCCATTTACCAGGATTCTGCACCTCTCAGTTTTGGACTATTTAGTTCTAGAACATTTACCAGGATTTACCAGTTTTATCCAAACTATTTATTCTGAACCCACCTCCAGTTTTGGACTATTTAGTTCTAGAACCCATTTACCAGATCCTGCAAACCTCTCAGTTTTGGACTATTTAGTTCTAGAACCCATTTACCAGGATTCTGCACCTCTCAGTTTTGGACTATTTAGTTCTAGAACCCATTTACCAGGATTCAACCTCTCAGTTTTGGACTATTTAGTTCTAGAACCCATTTACTATCCAGGATTCTGCACTTCTCAAGTTTTGGACTATTTAGTTCTAGAAAGGCCAGTTTTGGATTCTGAACCCATTTACCAGATTCTTTGGACTATTTAGTTCTAGAACCCATTTACCAGGATTCTCAGTTAAATTGAACCCTTTACAATGTCTACCTCTTAAAGAACATCATCCTCAGTTTTGGACTATTTAGTTCTAGAACCCATTTACCAGGATTCTGCACCTCTCAGTTTTGGACTATTTAGTTCTAGAACCCATTTACCAGGATTCACCTCTCAGTTTTGGACTATTTAGTTCTAGAACCCATTTACCAGATCCTGACCTCAGTTTTGGACTATTTAGTTCTAGAACCCATTTACCAGGATTCACCTCTCAGTTTTGGACTATTTAGTTCTAGAACCCATTTACCAGGATCCTGTACCTCTCCTGGCATGACTTTTTTTCACTGTTTGCAATGTAACAATTCTAATAAAGGTAATCAAATTGAACTAGGATGTTGACTCCTCTGTAATTCTCCTGGCTGCTCCCCAAAAACAAAAAAAGAAAACGTAATGTGAAAGCGTGTCTGATATTGTAAGAAGTGATTTGTGTTGGTCCGGCCCGGGTTTACGGATTGCGCTACATTGTAGCCAATATAGACCGAGGCGTGGCCATTTCTGCGGCGAGAGAGAGAGAAGCGCGCCTAAATCTCTCACAGAACTAGAGTGGGATTCACTTTACATGATCTCTCTCCCACTCTCTGCTCTGAAAGACATGAGCATGGAACTGAACTCTCGTAATTGTGTATTTCCTCATAGAATAATAGGCGCTGGAAGGTTGCTAGAGGTGTCGCAGCATCCATGATACATTCAAATACAATTGCCAAAGTTATAGAATTACTGCTGTCTGTTCAGATATAAATGAAATTATTCCGAGAACTACACCAGGAGTAGGACTATAATTTCTATAATTTAGCCACAGATCATCAATAGTTTATTATTTTAAAATAGCCAAGCTGTGGATTGTGTGTAGCAGACCAGATCCCAAGGCATTATTTTAGACCAGCTGTGGATTGTGTGTAGCCCAATCACAAGGCATTATTTTAAAATAGCCTGGCTGTGGATTATGTGTAGCCCAATCACAAGGCATGTCTACAATCACAAGGGAAGTCGGGAACCAGCAAATCTGTCAGTGAACAGCACGTAGCCAAAACAGTCCTTTCGTGATATTTCAAATACAATCGTGGGAAAACACTGATCCTGCTAAAAAGAGAAGACCTGTCTGGAGCCTACCACTTTATGAACTTCCAAATATACCTATTGAACGAGCAGCATTGTTTTAGAAAGTAAATCAACAGAGAGATAAGCTTTTGGTACGAGCTCATCGGCCATCGCCTGCGAGTCAGCTGCATCGTTGGGTTCGTTAGTGAAACTGGAAAGCTGTTTTACTACAAAAATGTCCTCATATTGTACAATGCATGCCTCCACACACCTAGGTCTAGGCTGTTGATGGATTCAAGACGAGGTCGTTTTTTGATTGATCTCAGATACTAAGTTTGTCAGTGTCAAATTATAGCCTGTCATTTCGGTCATTGGTGAGGTATTACAAAAGATTCTGCTGAAGTCTCTCTTCATGGAAACTGATGTAGAATCGCATCAAATGCCTTTGGAAAGGCCATTTTTCCCAGAACCCTATGCTACAAAAATGTCCCACGTGTGCAACTTCCTTGTCAAAATGCTTTAAATTGACCACAAAGTGTTAGGCTAGGAATGGACCACCGGTATGTTAGGCTAGGACCACCGGAATGTTAGACTAGGACCACCGGTATGTTAGACTAGGACAGTATGTTAGACTAGGACCACCGGTATGTTAGACTATGTTAGACCACCAGTATGTTAGACTAGGACCACCTAGTATGTTAGACTAGGACCACCAGTATGTTAGACTAGGACCACCGGTATGTTAGACTAGGACCACCGGTATGTTAGACTAGGACACCGGTATGTTAGACTAGGAGTATGTTAGGCTAGGACCACCGGTATGTTAGACTAGGACCCGGTATGTTAGACTAGGACCATATGTTAGGCTAGGACCAGTGTATGTTAGACTATGTTAGACTGGACCACCAGTATGTTAGACTAGGACCACCGGTATGTTAGACTAGGACCAGGGTTAGTTAGTATGTTAGACTAGGACCAGGGAGTATGTTAGACTAGGGGACCAGTGGTAATATAGACTAGGAGTGTTAGACTAGGACCAGGGGTATGTTAGACTAGGACCACCGGTATGTGTAGTAGTTAGTGTTAACTAGGACCAGTGTGTAATATAGACTAGGACCAGTATGTTAGACTAGGACCAGGGAGTATGTTAGACTAGGACCAGGGAGTATGTTAGACTAGGACCACCGGTATGTTAGACTAGGACCACCGGTATGTTAGACTAGGACCACCGGTATGTTAGACTAGGACCACCGGTATGAGTTATGTTAGGACCACGGTATGTTAGACTAGGACCACCGGTATGTTAGAGTTATGTTAGACTAGACTAGGACCACCGGTATGTTAGACTAGGACCAGGGGTATGTTAGACTAGGACCAGGGGTATGTTAGACTAGGACCACCGGTATGTTAGACTAGGACCAGGTATGTTAGACTAGGACCACCGGTATGTTAGACTAGGACCACCGGTATGTTAGACTAGTATGTAGTTAGACTAGGACCACCGGTATGTTAATATAGGACCAGTATGTTAGACTAGGACCACCGGTATGTTAGACTAGGACCAGACCGGTATGTTAGACTAGGACCACCAGTATGTTATGTATGTTAGACTAGGACCACCAGTATGTTAGACTAGGACCACCGGTATGTTAGACTAGGACCACCAGTATGTTAGACTATGTTAGACTAGGACCAGGGAGTATGTTAGACTAGGACCACCAGTATGTTAGACTAGGACCACCAGTATGTTAGACTAGGACCACCGGTATGTTAGACTAGGACCAAGTATGTTAGACACCAGTGTGTTAGATATAGGACCACCGAGTATGTTAGACTAGGACCAGGGAGTATGTTAGACTAGGACCACCAGTATGTTATACCTAGGACTAGGACCACCAGTATGTTAATATAGGACCACCGGTATGTTAGACTAGGACCACCAGTATGTTAGACTAGGTATGAAGGACCACCAGTATGTTAGACTAGGACCACCGGTATGTTAGACTAGGACCACCGGTATGTTAGACTAGGACCACCAGTATGTTAGACTAGGACCAGGGGTTATGTTAGACTAGGACCAAGTATGTTAGACTAGGACCACCCTAGGACCAGTATGTTAGACTAGGACCACCGGTATGTTAGACTAGACTATGGACCACCGGTATGTTAGACTAGGACCACCGGTATGTTAGACTAGGACCACCAGTATGTTAGACTAGGACCACCGGTATGTTAGACTACCGGTATGTTAGACTAGGACCACCGGTATGTTAGCTAGGACCATAGTTAGACTAGGACCACCAGTATGTTAGACTACCGGTATGTAGACTAGGACCACCAGTATGTTAGGACCAGGGAGTATGTTAGACTAGGACCACCGGTATGTTAGACTAGGACCACCGGTATGTTAGTGAAGGAGTATGTTAGACTAGGACCAGGGAGTATGTTAGACTAGGACCAGGGAGTATGTTAGACTAGGACCACCAGTATGTTAGACTAGGACCTAGGGGGTATGTTAGACTAGGACCACAGTATGTAATATAGGGAAGGACCACCGGTATGTTAGACTAGGACCACCAGTATGTTAGACTAGGACCACCGGTATGTTAGACTAGGACCACCGGTATGTTAGACTAGGACCACCGGTATGTTAGACTAGGACGTGACCACCAGTATGTGAAGTCGAGCATGCCAAAGGTCTTATCTAGAAATGCCAAGCCTTCCATACCAGTCATGCTTGTCTGGCTTTTATCACATGGGGGGGGGGCATGCCTGCCTTGGTCTTACCACATGGGGATAACGTGGTTATAAGATTCTGAAGAGAAGAGTAAGTATTCTTATTCGTGAAATGGAGAGAGATAGCAGGATACAAACATTGAGTTTTTCTTCAATGAGCCATCCTCATGATCCTATCAATTCTATATATTGATGTCAGGAGAGAAAGAGATAGGTAGTGTGTGTGTGTGTGTGTGTGTGTGTGTGTGTGTGTGTGTGTGTGTGTGTGTGTGTGTGTGTGTGTGTGTGTGTGTGTGTGTGTGTGTGTATGTGAAGGTGTGTGTGTGTGTGTGTGTGTGTGTGTGTGTGTGTGTGTGTGTGTGTGTGAGAGAGAGAGAGAGAGAGGTTTGATGAAGAATGCAAAAATCTAAGATGGAGATGGAGAAACCTAGCCAACCAGAAACAGAATCAGCTCAATGTAATTGGAGAATCTGTAGACTCTAACCACTTCTGGGAAAATTAGAAAACACTAAACAAACAACAACACAAATAATTATCTATCCAAAATGGAGATGTATGGGTAAACCACTTCTCCAATCTTTTTGGCTCTTTAACAAAGAACAGAAAGCAAAAACATTTACATGATCATATACAAATCTTAGAATTAACTTTTAAAGACAACCATTGCACACTAGATTCTCCAATTATATTGGCAGAACTACAGGACAAAATACAAACTCTCCAACCTAAAAAGGCCTGTGGGGTTGATGGTATCCTTTATGAAATGTTAAAATATACAGTCGACAAATTCCAATTGGCTATATTTAAACTCTTTAACATCATCCTCAGCTTTGGCATCTTCCCCAATATTTGGAAACAAAGACTGATCACCCCAATCCACAAAAGTGGAGACAAAATTGACCCCAATAACAACCTAGGGAAAATCCCCTGCATTATCATTAACAGCAGACTCGTACATTTCCTCAGTGAAAACAATGTACTGAGCAAATGTCAAATTGGCTTTTTACCAAATTACCGTACGACAGAGTTACGTATTCACCCTGCACATCCAAATTGGCAAACAAACAAACCAAAACAAAGGCTTTTGACTCAATTTGGCATGAGGGTCTGCTATACAAATTGATGGAAAGTGGTGTTGTGGGAAAAACATACAACATTATAAATTCACAACATTATATAATCCATGTACAGAAACAACAAGTGTGTAGTTAATATTGGCAAAAAACAAACACACATTTCTTTCCACTGGGCCGTGGGACAGTGATGCAGCTTGAGCCTCACCCTCTTCAACATATATATCAACGAATTGGCGAGGGCACTAGAACAGCCTGTAGCACACGGCCTCACCCCAACCAACCAACCACCCGGCTTCTGTCCCCAACCAAGGAAAGCCTACAGCAGGACCTAGATCTTCTGCACAGATTATGTCAGACCTGGGCCCTGACAGACCTGTGCCCTGATAGTAAATCTCAGTAAGACAAACAATAATGGTGTTCTAAGAAAAGATCCAGTTTCCAGGACTAGAGCTGCAAATTCCATCTAGACACCGTTGCCCTAGAGCAAATAAAACACACACCTCTGACTTAACATCATCGCAACAGGTATGAACAGGCAAGAAGGGCCTTCTCTGCCATCAAAACGAACATCAAATTTGACATCCCAGTCAGTGTATGGCAAAAAAAGACTTGAATGCAGTTATAGAATCCATTGCCCTTCGTGGTTGTGAGGTCTGAGGTCCGCTCACCAAACAATAATTCACAAAACGGGACAAACACCAAATCGAGACTCTGCATGCAGAATTCTGCCAAAACATCCTCCGTGTACAACGTAGAACACCACATAATGCACGCAGAGCAGAATTATAACTATTCCTGCTTATTGTAAACATCCAGAAAAGAGACGTTAAACTCAACAACCACCTAAAAGGAAGCGATTCCCAAACCTTCCATATCAAAGCCATAACCTACAGAGAGATGAACCTGGAGAAGAGTCCCCTAAGCAAGCTGGTCTTGGGGCTCTGTTCACAAACACAAACAGACCCCCACAGAGCCCCAGGACAGCAGCACAATTAGACCCAACCAAATCATGAGAAAACAAAAAGAAAATTACTTGACACATTGGAAATAATTAACACCAGAGCACCAAGACCAACTTGCTTAGGGACTCTTCTCCAGGAGTAGGTGAATATATGGAAGGAGTTGGGAATGTGTAATTTGGGTGGTTATTTGGCCTTTTCTGGAAACAATCACACAGTACAAGATTTGTGACCTGGCCACAAGAAGGGCAACCAGTGAAGACCACATTGTGACTGACCCATATTTATGTTTATTTAGTACTTTAAAGCACATCATTATAACATGTATATAGACTCATTTGTGTCTTTATGTCTTTATAATAGCCTGTGTGATATTGACTTGCTTTGACATGTTTCCCAATGCCAATAAAGCCCCTTGAATTGAATTGAAAGAGGGTGATAGAGAGATGGAGAGATGTAGCAGCTGAGCTAGGCCTAGGTCCTGGTTCTCAAGATGAAGACAGGATATGTGGATACTATAGCCTTTGATAAACTCCATGTCCATTTGGGACAGTTATCTCTTTTGGTGACACACACACACACACACACACACACACACACACACAACACACACACACAGTGTGTTTAGGTTAGCTGTTGAGCACAGGAGGAGTGGAGGACTGTGTGTGTAATATAGTGAAGGGACTAATATAGGGAAGGGAGTTAGTTTGTGAAGTATTCTTAGGAAGGGAGTTAGTGGTAATATAGGGAAAGTTAGTTAATATAGGGTGTCAGTTATGGGTGGTTGTGAATTTAACGTTCTTTAATATGGGAGTTAGTGTGTAATATAGCTGAAGATTTGTGAGTATAGCCACAAGAAAAGGGCAATATAGTGAAGGGAGTTAGTGTGTAATATAGGGAATTGTAATTACAAGGGAGTTAGTTTATGTAGGGAAGGGAGTTATTTATTTTCTGAAGGGAGTTAGTGTTAACTGTGTAATATAGGAAGGGAGTTAGTTGTAATATTATAAGTTAGTGTGTAATATAGAAGGGAGTTAGTGTGTAATTTGAAATGGAGTTAGTGTGTAATATAGTGAGTATTGTTTGTGTAATATAGGGAAGGGAGTTTTGTAATATAGGGAAGGGAGTTTGTGTAATATAGGGAAGGGAGTTAGTGTGTAATATAGGGAAGGGAGTTAGTGTGTAATATGAAGGGAGTTAATTAGGGATGTTAATAGGGAAGGAGTTAGTGTGTAATATAAGAAGGGAGTTGTTTCCCAATATAGGAAGGGAGTTAGTGTGTAATATTGAAGGGAGTTAGTGTGTAATAGAGAGATGGAGTTAGTAATATAGGGAAGGGAGTTAGTGTGTAATATAGGGAAGGGAGTTAGTGTGTAATATGAAAGTTATCCCCTATGAAGGGAGTTAGTGTGTAATATAGGGAAGGGAGTTGTGTGTAATATAGGAAGGGAGTTAGTGTGTAATATAGGGAAGGGTTAGTGTGTAATATAGTGAAGGAGGTGTAATATTGGGACATAGTGTGGGGAAGGGTTAGTGTGTAATATCCCTGGGAGTTATGTGTAATCTCTTTGTAATATAGGAAGGGAGTTAGTGTGTAATATAGTGAAGGGAGTTAGTGTGTAATATAGGGAAGGAGTTAGTGTGTAATATAGGGAAGGGAGTTAGTGTGAAGCCAGGAAGGGAGTTAGTGTGTAATATAGGGAAGGGAGTTAGTGTGTAATATAGGGAAGGGAGTTAGTGTGTAATATAGGGAAGGAGTTAGTGTGTTAGGGAGTGTGTGTGTGTAATATAGGAAGGAGTGTGTAATATAGGAAGGGAGTGTGTGTAATATAGGGAAGGAGTTAGTAATATAGGGAAGGGAGTTAGTGTGTAATATAGGGAAGGGAGTTAGTGTGTAATATAGGGAAGGGAGTTAGTGTGTAATATAGTTAGTGTGAAGGGAGTTAGTGTGTAATATAGGGAAGGGAGTTAGTGTGTAATATAGGGAAGGGAGTTAGTGTGTAATATAGGGAAGGGAGTTAGTGTGTAATATAGTGAAGGGAGTTAGTGTGTAATATAGTGAAGGGAGTTAGTGTGTAATATAGGGAAGGAGTTAGTGTGTAATATAGGGAAGGGAGTTAGTGTGTAATATAGGGAAGGGAGTTAGTGTGTGTAATATAGTGAAGGGAGTTAGTGTGTAATATAGTGAAGGGAGTTAGTGTGTAATATAGGGAAGGAGTTAGTGTGTAATATAGGGAAGGGAGTTAGTGTGTAATATAGGGAAGGGAGTTAGTGTGTAATATAGTGAAGGGAGTTAGTGTGTAATATAGTGAAGGGAGTTAGTGTGTAATATAGTGAAGGGAGTTAGTGTGTAATATAGGGAAGGGAGTTAGTGTGTAATATAGGGAAGGGAGTTAGTGTGTAATATAGGGAAGGGAGTTAGTGTGTAATATAGGGAAGGGAGTTAGTGTGTAATATAGGGAAGGGAGTTAGTGTGTAATATAGGGAAGGGAGTTAGTGTGTAATATAGTGAAGGGAGTTAGTGTGTATATATAGGGAAGGGAGTTAGTTGTGTAATATAGGGAAGGGAGTTAGTGTGTAATATAGTGAAGGGAGTTAGTGTGTAATATAGGAAGGGAGTTAGTGTGTAATAGTTAGTGTGTAATATAGGGAAGGGAGTTAGTGTGTAATATAGGGAAGGGAGTTAGTGTGTAATATAGGGAAGGGTTAGTAATATTGAAGTGTGTAATATAGTGAAGGGAGTTAGTGTGTAATATAGTAATATAGGAAGGGAGTTAGTGTGTAATATAGGGAAGGGAGTTAGTGTGTAATATAGGGAAGGGAGTTAGTGTGTAATATAGGGAAGTGTGGGAGTTAGTGTGTAATATAGTGAAGGGAGTTAGTGTGTAATATAGGGAAGGGAGTTAGTGTGTAATATAGGAAGGGAGTTAGTGTGTAATATAGGGAAGGGAGTTAATATAGGGTGTGTAATATAGGGAAGGGAGTTAGTGTGTGTAATATAGGGAAGGGAGTTAGTGTGTAATATAGTGAAGGGAGTTAGTGTGTAATATAGTGAAGGGAGTTAGTGTGTAATATAGTGAAGGGAGTTAGTGTGTAATATAGGGAAGGGAGTTAGTGTGTAATATAGTGAAGGGAGTTAGTGTGTAATATAGTGAAGGGAGTTAGTGTGTAATATAGTGAAGGGAGTTAGTGTGTAATATAGGGAAGGGAGTTAGTGTGTAATATAGGGAAGGGAGTTAGTGTGTAATATAGGGAAGGGAGTTAGTGTGTAATATAGTGAAGGGAGTTAGTGTGTAATATAGGGAAGGGAGTTAGTGAAGGAAGGGAGTTAGTGTGTAATATAGGGAAGGGAGTTAGTGTGTAATATAGGGAAGGGAGTTAGTGTGTAATATAGTGAAGGGAGTTAGTGTGTAATATAGGGAAGGGAGTTAGTGTGTAATATAGGGAAGGGAGTTAGTGTGTAATATAGGGAAGGGAGTTAGTGTGTAATATAGGGAAGGGAGTTAGTGTGTAATATAGGGAAGGGAGTTAGTGTGTAATATAGTGAAGGGAGTTAGTGTGTAATATAGTGAAGGGAGTTAGTGTGTAATATAGGGAAGGGAGTTAGTGTGTAATATAGGGAAGGGAGTTAGTGTGTAATATAGGGAAGGGAGTTAGTGTGTAATATAGGGAAGGGAGTTAGTGTGTAATATAGTGAAGGGAGTTAGTGTGTAATATAGGGAAGGGAGTTAGTGTGTAATATAAGGAAGGGAGTTAGTGTGTAATATAGGGAAGGGAGTTAGTGTGTAATATAGTGAAGGGAGTTAGTGTGTAATATAGTGAAGGGAGTTAGTGGTAATATAGGGAAGGGAGTTGTGTAATATAGTGTGGGAAGGGAGTTAGTGTGTAATATAGTGAAGGGAGTTAGTGTGTAATATAGTGAAGGGAGTTAGTGTGTAATATAGGGAAGGGAGTTAGTGTGTAATATAGTGAAGGGAGTTAGTGTGTAATATAGGGAAGGGAGTTAGTGTGTAATATAGGGAAGGGAGTTAGTGTGTAATATAGGGAAGGGAGTTAGTGTGTAATATAGGGAGTTAGTGGAAGAGGGGAGGAGTTAGTGTGTAATATAGGGAAGGGAGTTAGTGTGTAATATGAAGGGAAGGGAGTTAGTGTGTAATATAGTGAAGGGAGTTAGTGTGTAATATAGGGAAGGGAGAGTTAGTGTGTAATATTGAAGGGAGTTAGTGTGTAATATAGGGAAGGGAGTTAATATAGGGAAGGGAGTTAGTGTGTAATATAGGAAGGGAGTTAGTGTGTAATATAGGGAAGGGAGTTAGTGTGTAATATAGGAAGGGAGTTAGTGTGTAATATAGGGAAGGGAGTTAGTGTGTAATATAGGGAAGGGAGTTAGTGTGTAATATAGGGAAGGGAGTTAGTGTGTAATATAGGGAAGGGAGTTAGTGTGTAATATAGGGAAGGGAGTTAGTGTGTAATATAGGGAAGGGAGTTAGTGTGTAATATAGGGAAGGGAGTTAGTGTGTAATATAGGGAAGGGAGTTAGTGTGTAATATAGGGAAGGGAGTTAGTGTGTGTAATATAGGGAAGGGAGTTAGTGTAAATAGGAAGGGATATAGGGAAGGGAGTTAGTGTGTAATATAGGGAAGGGAGTTAGTGTGTAATATAGGGAAGGGAGTTAGTGTGTAATATAGGATAGGGGGAGTTAGTGTGTAATATAGGGAAGGGAGTTAGTTAGTTGTGTAATATAGTTAGTGTGATAGGGGGAGTTAGTGTGTAATATAGGAAGGGAGTTAGTGTGTAATATAGGGAAGGGAGTTAGTGAAGGGAGTGTGTAATATAGGGAAGGGAGTTAGTGTGTAATAATATAGGGAAGGGAGTTAGTGTGTAATATAGGGAAGGGAGTTAGTGTGTAATATAGGGAAGGGAGTTAGTGTGTAATATAGGGAAGGGAGTTAGTGTGTAATATAGTGAAGGGGGAGTTAGTGTGTAATATAGGAAGGGAGTTAGTGTGTAATATAGGGAAGGGAGTTAGTGTGTAATATAGGGAAGGGAGTTAGTGTGTAATATAGGGAAGGGAGTTAGTGTGTAATATAGGGAAGGGAGTTAGTGTGTAATATAGGGAAGGGAGTTAGTGTGTAATATAGGTGAAGGGAGTTAGTGTGTAATATAGTGAAGGGAGTTAGTGTGTAATATAGGAAGGGAGTTAGTGTGTAATATAGGGAAGGGAGTTAGTGTGTAATATAGGGAAGGGAGTTAGTGTGTAATATAGTGAAGGGAGTTAGTGTGTAATATAGGGAAGGGAGTTAGTGTGTAATATATAGGGAGAAGAAGGGAGTTAGTGTGTAATATAGGGAAGGGAGTTAGTGTGTAATATAGGGAAGGGAGTTAGTGTGTAATATAGGGAAGGGAGTTAGTGTGTAATATAGGGAAGGGAGTTAGTGTGTAATATAGGGAAGGGAGTTAGTGTGTAATATAGGGAAGGGAGTTAGTGTGTAATATAGGAAGGGAGTTAGTGTGTAATATAGGGAAGGGAGTTAGTGTGTAATATAGGAAGGGAGTTAGTGTGTAATATAGGGAAGGGAGTTAGTGTGTAATATAGGGAAGGGAGTTAGTGTGTAATATAGGGAAGGGAGTTAGTGTGTAATATAGGGAAGGGAGTTAGTGTGTAATATAGGAAGGGAGTTAGTGTGTAATATAGTGAAGGGAGTTATAATATAGGGAAGGGAGTTAGTGTGTAATATAGGAAGGGAGTTAGTGTGTAATATAGGGAAGGGAGTTAGTGTGTAATATAGGGAAGGGAGTTAGTGTGTAATATAGGAAGGAGGAGTGTGTAATATAGGGAAGGGAGTTAGTGTGTAATATAGGAAGGGAGTTAGTGTGTAATATAGGAAGGGAGTTAGTGTGAAGGGAGTTAGTGTGTAATATAGGAAGGGAGTTAGTGTGTAATATAGGAAGGGAAGGTAATATAGAAGGGAGTTAGTGTGTAATATAGGGAAGGGAGTTAGTGTGTAATATAGGGAAGGGAGTTAGTGTGTAATATAGGGAAGGGAGTTAGTGTGTAATATAGGAAGGGAGTTAGTGTGTAATATAGGGAAGGGAGTTAGTGTGTAATATAGGGAAGGGAGTTAGTGTGTAATATAGGGAAGGGAGTTAGTGTGTAATATAGGGAAGGGAGTTAGTGTGTAATATAGTGAAGGGAGTTAGTGTGTAATATAGGGAAGGGAGTTAGTGTGTAATATAAGGAAGGGAGTTAGTGTGTAATATAGGGAAGGGAGTTAGTGTGTAATATAGTGAAGGGAGTTAGTGTGTAATATAGTGAAGGGAGTTAGTGTGTAATATAGGAAGGGAGTTAGTGTAATATAGGGAAGGGAGTTAGTGTGTAATATAGGGAAGGGAGTTAGTGTGTAATATAGGGAAGGGAGTTAGTGTGTAATATAGGGAAGGGAGTTAGTGTGTAATATAGTGAAGGGAGTTAGTAATATGTGAAGGGAGTTAGTGTGTAATATAGGGAAGGGAGTTAGTGTGTAATATAGGGAAGGGAGTAATATAGTGTGTAATAGGGAAGGGAGTTAGTGTGTAATATAGGGAAGGGAGTTAGTGTGTAATATAGGGAAGGGAGTTAGTGTGTAATATAGGGAAGGGAGTTAGTGTGTAATATAGGGAAGGGAGTTAGTGTGTAATATAGGGAAGGGAGTTAGTGTGTAATATAGGGAAGGGAGTTAGTGTGTAATATAGGGAAGGGAGTTAGTGTGTAATATAGGGAAGGGAGTTAGTGTGTAATATAGGGAAGGGAGTTAGTGTGTAATATAGGGAAGGGAGTTAGTGTGTAATATAGGGAAGGGAGTTAGTGTGTAATATAGGGAAGGGAGTTAGTGTGTGTAATATAGGGAAGGGAGTTAGTGTGTAATATAGGGAAGGGAGTTAGTGTGTAATATAGTGAAGGGAGTTAGTGTGTAATATAGGGAAGGGAGTTAGTGTGTAATATAGGGAAGGGAATATATAGGAAGGGAGTTAGTGTGTAATATAGTGAAGGGAGTTAGTGTGTAATATAGTGAAGGGAGTTAGTGTGTAATATAGTGAAGGGAGTTAGTGTGTAATATAGTGAAGGGAGTTAGTGTGTAATATAGGGAAGGGAGTTAGTGTGTAATATAGGGAAGGGAGTTAGTGTGTAATATAGTTAGTGTGTAATATAGGGAGTTAGTGTGTAATATAGGGAAGGGAGTTAGTGTGTAATATAGGGAAGGGAGTTAGTGTGTATATATAGTGAAGGGAGTTAGTGTGTAATATAGGGAAGGAGTTAGTAGGAAGGGAGTGTGTAATATAGTGAAGGGAGTTAGTGTGTAATATAGGGAAGGGAGTTAGTGTGTAATATAGGGAAGGGAGTTAGTGTGTAATATAGGGAAGGGAGTTAGTGTGTAATATAGTGAAGGGAGTTAGTGTGTAATATAGGGAAGGGAGTTAGTGTGTAATATAGTGAAGGGAGTTAGTGTGTAATATAGTGAAGGGAGTTAGTGTGTAATATAGGGAAGGGAGTTAGTGTGTAATATAGGGAAGGGAGTTAGTGTGTAATATAGGGAAGGGAGTTAGTGTGTGTAATATAGGGAAGGGAGTTAGTGTGTAATATAGGGAAGGGAGTTAGTGTGTAATATAGGGAAGGGAGTTAGTGTGTAATATAGGGAAGGGAGTTAGTGTGTAATATAGTGAAGGGAGTTAGTGTGTAATATAGTTAGGAAGGGAGTTAGTGTGTAATATAGTGAAGGGAGTTAGTGTGTAATATAGTGAAGGGAGTTAGTGTGTGTAATATAGGGAAGGGAGTTAGTGTGTAATATAGTGAAGGGAGTTAGTGTGTAATATAGTGAAGGGAGTTAGTGTGTAATATAGGGAAGGGAGTAATATAGGGAAGGGAGTTGTGTAATATAGGGAAGGGAGTTAGTGTGTAATATAGGGAAGGGAGTTAGTGTGTAATATAGTGAAGGGAGTTAGTGTGTAATATAGTGAAGGGAGTTAGTGTGTAATATAGGGAAGGGAGTTAGTGTGTAATATAGGGAAGGGAGTTAGTGTGTAATATAGGAAGGGAGTTAGTGTGTAATATAGGAAGGGAGTTAGTGTGTAATATAGTGAAGGGAGTTAGTGTGTAATATAGGGAAGGGAGTTAGTGTGTAATATAGGGAAGGGAGTTAGTGTGTAATATATAGTTAGGGAAGGGAGTTAGTGTGTAATATAGGGAAGGGAGTTAGTGTGTAATATAGGAAGGGAGTGTGTAATATAGGGAAGGGAGTTAGTGTGTAATATAGGGAAGGGAGTTAGTGTGTAATATAGGGAAGGGAGTTAGTGTGTAATATAGTAGGAAGGGAGTTAGTGTGTAATAATATAGGAAGGGAGTTAGTGTGTAATATAGTGAAGGGAGTTAGTGTGTAATATAGGGAAGGGAGTTAGTGTGTAATATAGTGAAGGGAGTTAGTGTGTAATATAGGAAGGGAGTTAGTGTGTAATATAGGAAGGGAGTTAGGGAAGGGAGTGTGTAATATAGTGAAGGGAGTTAGTGTGTAATATAGTGAAGGGAGTTAGTGTGTAATATAGTGAAGGGAGTTAGTGTGTAATATAGGGAAGGGAGTTAGTGTGTAATATAGGGAAGGGAGTTAGTGTGTAATATAGTGAAGGGAGTTAGTGTGTAATATAGGGAAGGGAGTTAGTGTGTAATATAGTGAAGGGAGTTAGTGTGTAATATAGTGAAGGGAGTTAGTGTGTAATATAGTGAAGGGAGTTAGTGTGTAATATAGTGAAGGGAGTTAGTGTGTAATATAGGGAAGGGAGTTAGTGTGTAATATAGTGGAAGGGAGTGTGTAATATAGTGTGTAATATAGGGAAGGGAGTTAGTGTGTAATATAGTGAAGGGAGTTAGTGTGTAATATAGTGAAGGGAGTTAGTGTGTAATATAGTGAAGGGAGTTAGTGTGTAATATAGGGAAGGGAGTTAGTGTGTAATATAGTGAAGGGAGTTAGTGTGTAATATAGGAAGGGAGTTAGTGTGTAATATAGGGAAGGGGAGTTAGTGTGTAATATAGGGAAGGGAGTTAGTGTGTAATATAGGGAAGGGAGTTAGTGTGTAATATAGGGAAGGGAGTTAGGGAAGGGAGTTAGTGTGTAATATAGTGAAGGGAGTTAGTGTGTAATATAGGGAAGGGAGTTAGTGTGTAATATAGGGAAGGGAGTTAGTGTGTAATATAGTGAAGGGAGGGAAGGGAGTTGTGTAATATAGGGAAGGGAGTTAGTGTGTAATATAGGGAAGGGAGTTAGTGTGTAATATAGGGAAGGGAGTTAGTGTGTAATATAGGGAAGGGAGTTAGTTAGTGTGTAATATGGGGGAGGGAGTTAGTGTGTAATATAGGGAAGGGAGTTAGTGTGTAATATAGGGAAGGGAGTTAGTGTGTGTATATAGGGAAGGGAGTTAGTGTGTAATATAGTGAAGGGAGTTAGTGTGTAATATATAGTAATATAGGGAAGGGAGTTAGTGTGTAATATAGTGAAGGGAGTTAGTGTGTAATATAGTGAAGGGAGTTAGTGTGTAATATAGGGAAGGGAGTTAGTGTGTAATATAGAAGGGAGTTAGTGTGTAATATAGTTAGGAAGGGAGTTAGTGTGTAATATAGGGAAGGGAGTTAGTGTGTAATATAGTGAAGGGAGTTAGTGTGTAATATAGGGAAGGGAGTTAGTGTGTAATATAGGAAGGGAGTTAGTGTGTAATATAGGGAAGGGAGTTAGTGTGTAATATAGGGAAGGGAGTTAGTGTGTAATATAGGGAAGGGAGTTAGTGTGTAATATAGGGAAGGGAGTTAGTGTGTAATATAGGGAAGGGAGTTAGTGTGTAATATAGGGAAGGTAATATATATAGGGAAGGGAGTTAGTGTGTAATATAGGGAAGGGAGTTAGTGTGTAATATAGGGAAGGGAGTTAGTGTGTAATATAGGGAAGGGAGTTAGTGTGTAATATAGTGAAGGGAGTTAGTGTGTGTATAATATAGTGAAGGGAGTTAGTGTGTAATATAGTGAAGGGAGTTAGTGTGTAATATAGTGAAGGGAGTTAGTGTGTAATATAGTGAAGGGAGTTAGTGTGTAATATAGTGAAGGGAGTTAGTGTGTAATATAGTGAAGGGAGGGAGTTAGTGTGTAATATAGTGAAGGGAGTTAGTGTGTAATATAGTGAAGGGAGTTAGTGTGTAATATAGTGAAGGGAGTTAGTGTGTAATATAGGGAAGGGAGTTAGTGTGTAATATAGTGAAGGGAGTTAGTGTGTAATATAGTGAAGGGAATATAGGGAAGGGAGTTAGTGTGTAATATAGGGAAGGGAGTTAGTGTGTAATATAGGGAAGGGAGTTAGTGTGTAATATAGTGAAGGGGAGTTAGTGAAGGGAGTTAGTGTGTAATATAGTGAAGGGAGTTAGTGTGTAATATAGTGAAGGGAGTTAGTGTGTAATATAGTGAAGGGAGTTAGTGTGTAATATAGTGAAGGGAGTTAGTGTGTAATATAGTGAAGGGAGTTAATATAGGAAGGGAGTTAGTGTGTAATATAGTGAAGGGAGTTAGTGTGTGTAATATAGTGAAGGGAGTTAGTGTGTAATATATAGTAATATGAAGGGAGTTAGTGTGTAATATAGGAGAAGTGGAGTTAGTGTGTAATATAGTGAAGGGAGTTAGTGTGTAATATAGTGAAGGGAGTTAGTGTGTAATATAGTGAAGGGAGTTAGTGTGTAATATAGTGAAGGGAAGGGAGTTAGTGTGTGTAATATAGTGAAGTGGGAGTTAGTGTGTAATATAGTGAAGGGAGTTAGTGTGTAATATAGTGAAGGGAGTTAGTGTGTAATATAGTTAGTGTGAAGTGAAGGGAGTTAGTGTGTAATATAGTGAAGGGAGTTAGTGTGTAATATAGTGAAGGGAGTTAGTGTGTAATATAGTGAAGGGAGTTAGTGTGTAATATAGTGAAGGGAGTTAGTGTGTAATATAGTGAAGGGAGTTAGTGTGTAATATAGGGAAGGGAGTTAGTGTGTAATATAGTGAAGGGAGTTAGTGTGTAATATAGTGAAGGGAGTTAGTGTGTAATATAGTGAAGGGAGTTAGTGTGTAATATAGTGAAGGGAGTTAGTGTGTAATATAGTGAAGGGAGTTAGTGTAGTGAATATAGTGAAGGGAGTTAGTGTGTAATATAGTGAAGGGAGTTAGTGTGTAATATAGTGAAGGGAGTTAGTGTGTAATATAGTGAAGGGAGTTAGTGTGTAATATAGTGAAGGGAGTTAGTGTGTAATATAGTGAAGGGAGTTAGTGTGTAATATAGTGAAGGGAGTTAGTGTGTAATATAGTGAAGGGAGTTAGTGTGTAATATAGGGAAGGGGAGTATAGTGTGTAATATAGTGAAGGGAGTTAGTGTGTAATATAGTGAAGGGAGTTAGTGTGTAATATAGTGAAGGGAGTTAGTG
>NC_088225.1:32703574-32711074 GCF_036934945.1 Oncorhynchus masou masou
CTAGTCAAAAGTAGTGCACTACCCAGGGCCCTAGTCAAAAGTAGTGCACTACCCAGGGCCCTAGTCAAAAGTAGTGCACTACCCAGGGCCCTAGTCAAAAGTAGTGCACTACCCAGGGTGTAGCGTACCATGTGGGACTTAGGCACCACCCTCCCATTCATTCATTCATTCATTCATTCAGACGTCAGAATAGAGAAGCATTGTCAGAAGACAACAGTTAGTTTAATAATGTATGTCTCTGACCACAGTTAGATTAATAATGTATATCTGTGACCACAGTTAGTTTAATAATGTATATCTGTGACCACAGTTAGTTTAATAATGTATATCTGTGACCACAGTTAGATTAATAATGTATGTCTCTGACCACAGTTAGATTAATAATGTATATCTGTGACCACAGTTAGTTTAATAATGTATATCTGTGACCACAGTTAGTTTAATAATGTATGTCTCTGACCACAGTTAGATTAATAATGTATATCTGTGACCACAGTTAGATTAATAATGTATATCTGTGACCACAGTTAGTTTAATAATGTATATCTGTGACCACAGTTAGTTTAATAATGTATATCTGTGACCACAGTTAGATTAATAATGTATATCTGTGACCACAGTTAGTTTAATAATGTATATCTGTGACCACAGTTAGTTTAATAATGTATATCTGTGACCACAGTTAGATTAATAATGTATATCTGTGACCACAGTTAGTTTAATAATGTATATCTGTGACCACAGTTAGTTTAATAATGTATATCTGTGACCACAGTTAGATTAATAATGTATATCTGTGACCACAGTTAGTTTAATAATGTATATCTGTGACCACAGTTAGATTAATAATGTATATCTGTGTATAACAGTTAGTTTAATAATGTATATCTGTGACCACAGTTAGTTTAATAATGTATATCTGTGTATAACAGTTAGTTTAATAATGTATGTCTCTGACCACAGTTAGATGAATAATGTATATCTGTGGCCACAGTTAGTTTAATAATGTATATCTGTGACCACAGTTAGTTTAATAATGTATATCTGTGGCCACAGTTAGTTTAATAATGTATATCTGTGTATAACAGTTAGTTTAATAATGTATGTCTCTGACCACAGTTAGATGAATAATGTATATCTGTGGCCACAGTTAGTTTAATAATGTATATCTGTGTATAACAGTTAGTTTAATAATGTATGTCTCTGACCACAGTTAGATGAATAATGTATATCTGTGACCACAGTTAGTTTAATAATGTATATCTGTGTATAACAGTTAGTTTAATAATGTATGTCTCTGACCACAGTTAGATGAATAATGTATATCTGTGGCCACAGTTAGTTTAATAATGTATATCTGTGACCACAGTTAGTTTAATAATGTATATCTGTGGCCACAGTTAGTTTAATAATGTATATCTGTGACCACAGTTAGTTTAATAATGTATATCTGTGGCCACAGTTAGTTTAATAATGTATATCTGTGACCACAGTTAGTTTAATAATGTATATCTGTGGCCACAGTTAGTTTAATAATGTATATCTGTGTATAACAGTGTTTAGTTTATCTGTAGAGAGTGGTATAATAATATTTTATAAACCTCTCCCACACTTCACTGTAGGGCACTGGGAACTCATCATCAGAATGTGTCCCAAGTGGAATCATATTCCCTATATAGTGCACTGCTTTAGACCAGGGCCCTATTCCCTATATAGTGCACTACTTTAGACCAGAGCCCTATTCCCTATGTAGTGCACTACTTTAGACCAGAGCCCTATTCCCTATGTAGTGCACTACTTTAGACCAGAGCCCTATTCCCTATATAGTGCACTACTTTAGACCAGAGCCCTATTCCCTATGTAGTGCACTACTTTAGACCAGAGCCCTATTCCCTATATAGTGCACTACTTTAGACCAGAGCCCTATTCCCTGTATAGTGCACTATTTTAGACCAGAGCCCTATTCCCTGTATAGTGCACTACTTTAGACCAGAGCCCTATTCCCTATGTAGTGCACTACTTTAGACCAGAGCCCTATTCCCTATGTAGTGCACTACTTTAGACCAGAGCCCTATTCCCTATGTAGTGCACTACTTTATACCAGAGCCCTATTCCCTATATAGTGCACTACTTTAGACCAGAGCCCTATTCCCTATGTAGTGCACTACTTTAGACCAGAGCCCTATTCCCTATATAGTGCACTACTTTAGACCAGAGCCCTATTCCCTGTATAGTGCACTATTTTAGACCAGAGCCCTATTCCCTGTATAGTGCACTACTTTAGACCAGAGCCCTATTCCCTGTATAGTGCACTACTTTAGACCAGAGCCCTATTCCCTGTATAGTGCACTACTTTAGACCAGAGCCCTATTCCCTGTATAGTGCACTACTTTAGACCAGAGCCCTATTACCTATGTAGTGCACTACTTTAGACCAGAGCCCTATTCCCTGTATAGTGCACTACTTTAGACCAGAGCCCTATTCCCTATGTAGTGCCCTACTTTAGACCAGAGCCCTATTCCCTCTATAGTGCCCTACTTTAGACCAGAGCCCTATTCCCTCTATAGTGCACTACTTTAGACCAGGGCCCTATTCCCTATATTGTGCCCTACTTTAGACCAGAGCCCTATTCCCTCTATAGTGCCCTTATTTAGACCAGAGCCCTATAGGGCACTAGGGTGCCATTTGGGATGCAGACATCCAGCCCAGGACAGACCTTAGTCAGAGGTGTGGTCCAGTTTAGCTAAACAAGGACCCATTGAGTCACTCACTGAGGGAGTACTGTACACACACCCACATGTATGCACACACACACACGCTCACACACGCTCACACACACACACACACACACGCACGCACACACACGCACACACACACGCTCACATACACACACACACACACACACACACACACACACACACACACACACACGCACACACATATACTCCCAGGCAGAGGTTCGCCACAATAAGCCCTGGCATTAGTGTTGACCGGAGCGTGACCTGTGAAATCCATCATCAGTACGACCCTTAACCCCTGTCCCCTGAGAGGAGGACCCAGTGACGTGCCGGAGACTAACAACAAACAAACAAAACAACAACTTTTAAATCTTGTCCGTGTTTTCATTTTGCCGTCATCTGCTTATTTATGTATGACTGAACACACAACCACAGTCATAATGAAGTTGGAGAATCACTTATTTATGTATGACTGAACACACAACCACAGTCATACTGAAGTTGGATAATCACTTATTTATGTAGGACTGAACACACAACCACAGTCATCCTGTAGTTGGAGAATCACTTATTTATTTAGGACTGAACACACAACCACAGTCATCCTGAAGTTGGAGAATCACTTATTTTTATGAACACACACCACAGTCATCCTGAAGTTGTAGAATCACTTATTTATGAGGACTGAACACACAACCACAGTCATACTGAAGTTGTAGCTTATTTAACATTTTATATACTATAATAAGTTCATATATTCTCTTAGCTTTTACAAAGTAGTCTGTCTGTCCTCACAATAACTTTCCAAGGCTGTTAGCTTTGTTACCAGCGTATGACATTATGCCCTTTCCATGACACAGACTGACCAGGTGAATCCAGGTGAAAGATATGGTCCCTTATTGATGTCACTTGTTAAATCCTCTTCAATCAGTGTAGATGAAGGGGAGGAGACCAGGTTAAAGATGAAGGGGAGGAGACCTGGTTAAAGAGGAAGGGGAGGAGACCTGGTTAAAGATGAAGGGGAGGAGACCTGGTTAAAGATGAAGGGGAGGAGACCTGGTTAAAGATGAAGGGGAGGAGACCTGGTTAAAGATGAAGGGGAGGAGACCTGGTTAAAGATGAAGGGGAGGAGACCAGGTTAAAGATGAAGGGGAGGAGACCTGGTTAAAGATGAAGGGGAGGAGACCTGGTTAAAGATGAAGGGGAGGAGACCTGGTTAAAGATGAAGGGGAGGAGACCTGGTTAAAGATGAAGGGAGGAGACCTGGTTAAAGATGAAGGGGAGGAGACCTGGTTAAAGATGAAGGGGAGGAGACCTGGTTAAAGATGAAGATGGGAGGAGACCTGGTTAAAGATGAAGGGGAGGAGACCTGGTTAAAGATGAAGGGGAGGAGATAAAGATGGGAGGAGACCTGGTTAAAGATGAGGGGAGGAGACCAGGTTAAAGATGAAGGGGAGGAGACCTGGTTAAAGATGAAGGGGAGGAGACCAGGTTAAAGATGAAGGGGAGGATACCTGGTTAAAGATGAAGGGGAGGAGACAGGTTAAAGATGAAGGGGAGGAGACCTGGTTAAAGAGGAAGGGGAGGAGACCTGGTTAAAGATGAAGGGGAGGAGACCTGGTTAAAGACCTGGTTAAAGAGGGGAGGAGACCTGGTTAAAGAGGAAGGGGAGGAGACCTGGTTTAAAGAGGAAGGGGGAGGAGACCAGGTTAAAGAGGAGAGGAAGGGGAGGAGACCTGGTTAAAGAGGAAGGAGAGGAGACCTGGTTAAAGATGAAGGGGAGGAGATCTGGTTAAAGAGGACAATTGAGACCTGGATTGTGAAGGGGAGGAGACCAGGTTAAAGAGGGTGAATGGGCAGGAGACCAAAAGATGAAGTGGGAGGAGACCTGGTTAAAGAGGAAGGTGGAGGAGACCAGGTTAAAGATGAAGGAGAGGAGACCTGGTTAAAGAAGGTTTTTAAGCCTTGAAACAATTGAGACACGGATTGTGTATGTGTTGTATCAGAGGGTGAATGGGCAAGACAAAAGACATCCAGTGCCTTTGAATGGGGGTTGGAGTCAACATGGGCCAGCGCCCTGTTTGTGTCAAGAACTGCAACACCTTGTAGAGTCAACATGGGCACAGTTTCCAGTGTGGAATGCTTTCCCCACCCAAATGACATCCAGCCAACTTGATACTGTGGGAAGCATTGGAGTCAACATGGGCCAGCATCCCTGTGGAACGCTTTCAACACCTTGTAGAGTCAACATGGGCCAGCATCTCTGTGGAATGCTTTCAACACCTTGTAGAGTCAACATGGGCCCAGTATCCCCGTGGGAACGCTTTCAACACCTTGTAGAGTCAACATGGGCCCAGTATCCCTGTGGAACGCTTTCAACACCTTGTAGAGTCAACATGGGCCAGCATCCCTGTGGAACGCTTTCAACACCTTGTAGAGTCAACATGGGCCAGCATCTCTGTGGAACGCTTTCAACACCTTGTAGAGTCAACATGGGCCAGCATCTCTGTGGAACGCTTTCAACACCTTGTAGAGTCAACATGGGTCCATTGAGGCTGTTGTAGAGAGTCCATTGAGGCTGTTGAAGAGTCCATTGAGGCTGTTGTAGAGTCATTGAGGCTGTTGTAGAGTCCATTGAGGCTGTTGTAGAGTCCATTGAGGCTGTTGTAGAGTCCATTGAGGCTGTTTTAGAGTCCATTGAGGCTGTTGTAGAGTCCATTGAGGCTGTTGTAGAGTCCATTGAGGCTGTTGTAGAGTCCATTGAGGCTGTTGTAGAGTCCATTGAGGCTGTTGTAGAGTCCATTGAGGCTGTTGTAGAGTCCATTGAGGCTGTTGTAGAGTCCATTGAGGCTGTTGTAGAGTCCATTGAGGCTGTTGTAGAGTCCATTGAGGCTGTTGTAGAGTCCATTGAGGCTGTTGTAGAGTCCATTGAGGCTGTTGTAGAGTCCATTGAGGCTGTTGTAGAGTCCATTGAGGCTGTTGTAGAGTTCATTGAGGCTGTTGTAGAGTCCATTGAGTCTGTTGTAGAGTCCATTGAGGCTGTTATAGAGTCCATTGAGGCTGTTGTAGAGTCCATTGAGGCTGTGGTAGAGTCCATTGAGGCTGTTATAGAGTCCATTGAGGCTGTTGTAGAGTCCATTGAGGCTGTTGTCGAGTTCATTGAGGCTGTTGTAGAGTCCATTGAGGCTGTTTTAGAGTTCATTGAGGCTGTTGTAGAGTCCATTGAGGCTGTTGTAGAGTCCATTGAGGCTGTTGTAGAGTCCATTGAGGCTGTTGTAGAGTCCATTGAGGCTGTTGTAGAGTCCATTTGAGGCTGTTGAGGAATCCATTGAGGCTGTTGTAGAGTCCACGCTACGACGGATTGAAGCTGGGCAAAATGAGGGGTGCAACTCAATATTAGGAAAGTGTTCTTAATGTTTTGTACACTCAGTTTGCAAGTATAAATCAAATCACTCAAATGCAATTGAATAACTTTTATTGTCCATGCTGCTACAGTAACTGTCATAGCCTTTGTGTACAAAAATGGTACCCTATTCCCTATATAGTGCACTTACTTTCAACAAGGGTCCATAGGGCTCTGGTCAAAATTAGTGCACTATACAGGGAATAGGGTCCCAGTTGGGACATGGCCCTGAGTCCCCTTTTGAATGTAATGTTGAGATGTGAAACAATGTCTTTGTCTCTTTAAGAGGTGGGAGGAGAGTGTTGCCGCACAGTCTCCTCCTCCTCCTCCCCCTCTTTTTTTTAAAAACTAAAATTCCTCTCTCAAGAGTTTGGCATTTCCTCTGAGCTCAGAAAGAGAGAGAGAGAGAAAGAGACCGGGAAAAAGAGAAGACAAGAGAGAGAGAGAACAAGAGGACAAGAGAGAGAGAGAGAACCTGTTGGAGAGGAGTCTTCACAAAGACAGATTAACCTGACATCATACAGCACTGAAAGAGGAAAAACAGGAGGGACAGATTGAAGAAGAGAGGAGGAGAAGGAGGGGCAACATCTGAAGAGGAACTTCAACTGACTTTAAACTGAACAAACAAGCTGGAGAGGAGAAGAAGAATAAAAAGTGGGAGTTCTGTTACAAGGAGGAAGGAGAGGAGACAACGGAGAGAAGAACGTTGAGGCGCAGAGGAGGGAAAAGAGAGAGAGAGAGAGAGAGAGAGAGAGAGAGAGAGAGTCAGCGTGTGTGTGTCAGCGTGTGTGTCATGATGGGTTAGCCTTCCCTGACCCTGTCTCAGTTCTATGGCATCGCTAGAGAACAAGTCCTAGACAGACAAGAAGAAGAGAAAGAACGAAGGAACCTCGGAGCAACAGAAAGAAGGAGAGAAGGGGAACGAGAAGAGAGAGAGGGAACGAGAAGAGAGAGGGAACGAGAAGAGAGAGAGGAGGATGAGTGTGTACACTCTGAACCTGCGAGTGTTCTGGCCTCTGTTGACCTGTGTGTTGACAGGTCTGGTTTTCCACCACCACATAACCCACTGGCTAAGCCCAGAATCAGGCCCAGAATCAGGCCCTGATCCCGGATACGAGGCTGGGACAGGGCCCTGCTCTGACCAGGGCCCTCCTGTCTTTTTCTCACTCATCAAACTACTACTGGCCTGTGTCCTCTGCTACCTCTTCATAAGGTACACAGTCCACACACATCAAATCTTCTCTCTTTCTCTATCTTACTCTCGCTCTCTCTCTCTCTCTCTGTCTGTCTCTCTCTCTCCCACTCGCTCTCAATTCAGTTAAATTCAATTCAAAGGGATTTATTGGCATGGGAAACATG
>NC_088225.1:32716074-32723574 GCF_036934945.1 Oncorhynchus masou masou
GAGCAACGCTGTACGCTGAGTCTGGCACTCGCCGACGACCGCGTGCAGCTCCGCCTCACACCGCGTTCCGACTACGTCTGCTGTCACATCTCCATGGCAATACGGCTCCTCCCTGCCATCCCCCTCGGAGACGGGGTCTACCTGGTTCCCATGGAATCGACGGCCTCAGTGGCGATGTCAAATACAGGTGTGTTCTGGTGATCAGGGATAACTATATGATCTAGTTTACAAATTCAATAAACTGTATTACTCTTTCTTCATTACTCTCCTTTCTTTGATCATTAATTCATTATTCATTCATTATTTAATTCACTAAATCATTAATTCCCTGTCTCCTTTTTCCTTCCCTACTTCCTTCCTTACTACTTTTCTACTTCCTTCTGTCCATCCATCCATCCATCCATCCATCCATCCATCCATTCTCTCCTTTCATTCTCATCCATTCATTCCAGACCAGCACCAGAACCAGCAGAGCGAGGAGAGGGACCTGTGGACTTTGTTCTTCCCCCGCCAGGAGCAGCGTCTGCTGGGCTGGCTCCGTGGCCGCTCACCACAGCACTCCTGCCACCTCAAGGTGCTCCAGCTGACCAAGGCCCTGCGTGACCTGGGGGGCCAGGCACTGGACAGCCACCGGGGGGCGCTCTGGAGGTCAGTCCTCTCCTCCTACACACTGAAGACGGCCTGGCTGCGTCTGCTACTCAGCTCTCCTGCAGAGGTAGGAAACACCATACCTTTAATAGGTACTACAGGTTACACCATGCCTTTAATAGGTACTACAGGTTACACCCTACCTTTAATAGGTACTACAGGTTACACCATACCTTTAATAGGTACTACAGGTTACACCATGCCTTTAATAGGTACTACAGGTTACACCCTACCTTTAATAGGTACTACAGGTTACACCATACCTTTAATAGGTACTACAGGTTACACCATACCTTTAATAGGTACTACAGGTTACACCATACCTTTAATAGGTACTACAGGTTACACCATGCCTTTAATAGGTACTACAGGTTACACCATACCTTTAATAGGTACTACAGGTTACACCTACCTTTTAATAGGTACTACAGGTTACACCATGCCTTTAATAGGTACTACAGGTTACACCATACACCTTTAATAGGTACTACAGGTTACACACCATACCCTTTAATAGGTACTACAGGTTACACCATACCTTTAATAGGTACTACAGGTTACACCATGCCTTTAATAGGTACTACAGGTTACACCTTTAATGTACAGGTTACACCATACCTTTAATAGTACTACAGGTTACACCCTACCTTTAATAGGTACTACAGGTTACACCATGCCTTTAATAGGTACTACAGGTTACACCATGCCTTTAATAGGTACTACAGGTTACACCATACCTTTAATAGGTACTACAGGTTACACCCTACCTTTAATAGGTACTACAGGTTACACCCATACCTTTAATAGGTACTACAGGTTACACCATGCCTTTAATAGGTACTACAGGTTACACCATGCCTTTAATAGGTACTACAGGTTACACCATGCCTTTAATAGGTACTACAGGTTACACCATGCCTTTAATAGGTACTACAGGTTACACCTTTAATGTACTACAGGTTACCTTTAATAGGTACTACAGGTTACACCATGCCTTTAATAGGTACTACAGGTTACACCATGCCTTTAATAGGTACTACAGGTTACACCATACCTTTAATAGGTACTACAGGTTACACCATGCCTTTAATAGGTACTACAGGTTACACCATGCCTTTAATAGGTACTACAGGTTACACCCTACCTTTAATAGGTACTACAGGTTACACCATGCCTTTAATAGGTACTACAGGTTACACCATACCTTTAATAGGTACTACAGGTTACACCATACCTTTAATAGGTACTACAGGTTACACCATGCCTTTAATAGGTACTACAGGTTACACCCTACCTTTAATAGGTACTACAGGTTACACCTACAGGTTACACCACCTTTAATAGGTACTACAGGTTACACCATACCTTTAATAGGTACTACAGGTTACACCATGCCTTTAGGTATAGGGTACTACAGGTTACACCATGCCTTTAATAGGTACTACAGGTTACACATGCCTTTAATAGGTACTACAGGTTACACCACCTTTAATAGGTACTACAGGTTACACCACCTTTAATACTACAGGGTACTACAGGTTACACCATGCCTTTAATAGGTACTACAGGTTACACCATGCCTTTAATAGGTACTACAGGTTACACCATGCCTTTAATAGGTACTACAGGTTACAGGTTACACCATACCTTTAATAGGTACTACAGGTTACACCATGCCTTTAATAGGTACTACAGGTTACACCCTACCTTTAATAGGTACTACAGGTTACACCATGCCTTTAATAGGTACTACAGGTTACACCATGCCTTTAATAGGTACTACAGGTTACACCCTACCTTTAATAGGTACTACAGGTTACACCATACCTTTAATAGGTACTACAGGTTACACCATGCCTTTAATAGGTACTTTTCTTCTCTTACTTTAATAGGTTTATTTACATGTTATTTTTGCTGAATATTTTTTAAATAGGTACTACAGGCTCCACTGTTAATAGGCCTTTTGCTACAGGTTACACCACACCTTTAATAGGTATTTCAGTGTACTGTGTACACTACCTCAGTAGTGTATTTTGTAACAAGGTTACACCATTAGAGAGCTTTAATTTGTACCTTTTAGGTTAAGGTTATACAAAATACTTCTCTGTACCATTTTTAGGTTTATAGGTTCACCATTTTATGTCCCCCTTTAATTACTGCACTGGTATCAGAAGTCTGATGGCACTGTGGTGCCTTTAATAGGTACTACAGAGTGTCTAAATTACCAAAATAGGTAAAGGTTGAAAATGAACACTACTTTAATAGGCAAAACATGCTGGGTATTAATTCTAATGAGCTCTGCCCACAAACAAGGCCAATGCCTTTAATAGGTATAATAACATGCCTTTAATAGGTACTACAGGTTACACCATGCCAGTCTGTTTTTTTATTTTTACATTTACATGTTACTCGTTTAGCAGATACCTCTTATCTACAGGGACATTTTTTAAATTCATTTATTTAACCTTTTATTTAACTAGGTACTACAGGTTACACCAAATTCTTATTTACAAGGTACTACAGGTTACACCCCCTTTAACCCTAGGTACCAGGTTACACCATGCCTAGGTACTACAGGTCAATTGTGTTACACCCTTTAATAGGCCCTTTAATAGGTACTACTCCCAATCACGGCCTTTAATGATACAGCCTGGAACCAACCTTTAATAGGTCTACAGGTTACAGCCTTTAGCACTGAGACGGTATGCCTTTAATAGGTTACACCACTGCACCACTAGGTACCAGTTCAGGGCATTAAACTAAGGAGCACCTGCCTTTAATAGACAGGTTACACCACACCTTTAATAGTACTACAGGTTACACCCTTTAATAGGTTACACCACTGCACCACTTTAATAGGACCAGTACCAGGGTACTAAACTCAAGCAGGTTTACTGACTACAGGTTACAGGCCTTTAATAGGTCCACTGCACCACAGGTTACACCTGGGACCAGTCAGGGTAGGTTACACCATGCCTTTAAACTAAGGAGCACTGAGTACTACAGGGTAGGGCTTTAGTTCACTTGCCAGTCAGGGTATTACTACAGGTTACCAGAGGGACTCGTACTACAGGTTACACCAGTCAGGGTATTAAACTAAGGAGCACTGAGACAGTAAGTTACACCATGCCTTTTAGTTCACTGCTTTAATAGGTACTCAGGGACCAGTCAGGGCATTAAACCTAAGGAGCCTGAGCCAATAGGTAGGTTACACCATGCCTTTTAGTTCACTGCATGCCTTTAATAGGACTACAGTCAGGGTACTACATTAAACTACACCATGCCTTTAATAGGGTTACACCATGCCTTTAAGTACTACAGGTTACACTGAGACATGATACTAGGGTACAGGTTACACCATGCCTTTAATAGGTACAGCACTACCAGTCAGGGCATTATAACTAAGGAGCACTGAGACAGGTTACACCATGGGTACTACAGGTTCACTGCACCACTAGGTACTACAGGGACCAGTCAGGGTGCCTTTTAAACTAAGGAGCACTGAGACGGTAGGGCCTTTAAAGGTTCACTGCACCACTCGGGACCAGTTCACCATGCCATTAAACTAACCTTTAATAGGACAGGCACTGAGACAGGTTACACCCTGCCTTTAATAGGGCCTACTACAGTTACACTGCACCACAGGTTACACCGGGACCAGTCAGGGTACTACATTAAACTAAGGAGCACTAATAACACTCGGGACCAGTCAGGGTATTAATAGGTAGCACAGGGCCTTAGTCCACTGCACCACGGGACCAGTCAGGGTATTAAACTAAGGAGCACTGAGGGCCTTAGTCCACTGCAACACTCGGGACCAGTCAGGGTATTAAACTAAGGGAGCACTAGGGCCTTTAATAGGTTAGTCCACTGCACCACTCGGGACCAGTCAGGGTATTAAACTAAGGAGCACTGCCTTTAATAGACAGGAGGGCTTTAGTCCACTGCACCACTCATGGGACCAGTCAGGGCATTAAACTAAGGAGCACTGAGGGCCTTAGTCCACTGCACCACTCGGGACCAGTCAGGGTATTAAACTAAGGAGCACTGAGACAGATACTCTTATCTAGAGGGACATTTTTTTAAATTCATTTATTTAACCTTTTATTTAACTAGGGCGGTTAAGTCCACTGCACCACTCGGGACCAGTCAGGGCATTAAACTAAGGAGCACTGTAGGGCCTTAGTCCACTGCACCACTCGGGACCAGTCAGGGCATTAAACTAAGGAGCACTGAGACAGTAGGGCCTTAGTCCACTGCACCACTCGGGACCAGTCAGGGTATTAAACTCGGGACCAGTCAGGGTATTAAAGGAGCACTGAGGGCCTTAGTCCACTGCACCACTCGGGACCAGTCAGGGCATTAAACTAAGGAGCACTGAGACTGTAGGGCCTTAGTCCACTGCACCACTCGGGACCAGTCAGGGTATTAAACTAAGGAGCACTGAGGGCCTTAGTCCACTGCACCACTCGGGACCAGTCAGGACATTAAACTAAGGAGCCCTGAGACTGTAGGGCCTTAGTCCACTGCACCACTCGGGACCAGTCAGGGCATTAAACTAAGGAGCACTGAGACTGTAGGGCCTTAGTCCACTGCACCACTCGGGACCAGTCAGGGTATTAAACTAAGGAGCACTGCCTTTTAGAGGGCCATTTAGTCCACTGCACCACTCGGGACCAGTCAGGGCATTAAACTAAGGAGCACTGAGGGCCTTAGTCCACTGCACCACTAAGGAGCACGGGACCAGTCAGGGTATTAAACTAAGGAGCACTGAGGGCCTTAGTCCACTGCACCACTCGGGACCAGTCAGGGCATTAAACTAAGGAGCACTGAGACGGTAGGGCCTTAGTCCACTGCACCACTCGGGACCAGTCAGGGTATTAAAATAAGGAGCAGTGAGGGCCTTAGTTCACTGCATACTTTGCAAACATATTTTTGTAATTTATTTTGATACATTAGTCTTTAGGGTATTTTGCTATTGTAATTTGTAATTATAATTTCTAATTGTAATTTCTAATTTTTGCCCATCCTTTCACATGACAGTAAACTTTGATTTGATTGGAGGCCTGTTATCCATCCTGCTTTATTGTCCTCTATAGGGCTGATCTGCTCTATCATATATACACGTATGTTTGGAATCATTTGTAAATATGTTACTAAGGTTTTTGTCTTTCTTTTTTAGGCCTGGGAGGATCGCCACCTGGTGGCCAGGATGGAGGAGCTGGTCCGCAGCCTGAGGGAGAGCCTCCAGAACCGGGCTCTGGATCACCTCTTTCTGGGGAGCGACAGCAGCTCCATCTTACCTGACTCTGTGGCTCTACCTAAGTTGGTCAAGGAGGTGGTGGGAGCTCCAGTGGAGGGTTCAAGGGGATGTTTGGGGGGTTCGACAGGGAACCTCTGGGCAGGTTTGGACCCAGCCTCGTTGGACCTAGTGTCTGGCCGGTTGGCGTATGCCTGGAGCCATCTCCACCGGCTGATCAGGTTGGGCCGACCCCAGAGGAGTAGCTTGGGGCTGGGCAGGGCAGGCAACATCAACTGCCAGCATCTGCAACCTGGAGAGTAACACACTTAAAAGGATTACAGGTGAAAACAGAGATTCACAGCAAATATCCTCCAACAACGGGCCGAGTCAAACACAGAAACATAGACAGACGGGATGGATGAAACATCAGGCTACTTGCACATCCAAAGGTTGTTCAGGAGCTACTGGTCTAGAATAAAACGAAAGCCTATAACAGTGTTGGGACGTTCTCTGAGTCATCCCTCTTAACCAGTCACGAATGGAAATCACAGGGAATGTGTGAATTTGTAATTTATGAATTTGTAATTTATGAATTTGTAATGAATACATGTGTAATTTTTCCCTGGTACCTAATGAATGAGGTTTCATTCAAAACCAAAGTGATTGTATGTCTGCTTCTGTCTGTGTCCCTATTGGCACCCTATTCCGTATTGAGTGCACTACTTTCCCATAGGACTCTGGTCCAAAGTAGTGCACTAGGCAATAGGGTACCTTTTGGGATGCACTTCTGTGTTCTATGCAGGGTACACTAGTTATCAGACAGTGAATAGGCAGGGTACACTCCCAGTTCAGAGACAGACAGTGTAATAGGCAGGGTACACTCCCAGTTCAGAGACAGACTGTGTAATAGGCAGGGTACACTCCCAGTTCAGAGACAGACAGTGTAATAGGCAGGGTACACTCCCAGTTCAGAGACAGACAGTGTAATAGGCAGGGTACACTCCCAGTTCAGAGACAGACAGTGTAATAGGCAGGGTACACTCCCAGTTCAGAGACAGACAGTGTAATAGGCAGGGTACACTCCCAGTTCAGAGACAGACAGTGTAATAGGCAGGGTACACTCCCAGTTCAGAGACAGACAGTGTAATAGGCAGGGTACACTCCCAGTTCAGAGACAGACAGTGTAATAGGCAGGGTACACTCCCAGTTCAGAGACAGACTGTGTAATAGGCAGGGTACACTCCCAGTTCAGAGACAGACAGTGTAATGCCAGGGTACACTCCCAGTTCAGAGACAGAGAGTGTAATAGGCAGGGTACACTCCCAGTTCAGAGACAGACAGTGTAATAGGCAGGGTACACTCCCAGTTCAGAGACAGACAGTGTAATAGACAGGGTACACTCCCAGTTCAGAGACAGACAGTGTAATAGGCAGGGTACACTCCCAGTTCAGAGACAGACAGTGTAATGACAGGGTACACTCCCAGTTCAGAGACAGACAGTGTAATAGACAGGGTACACTCCCAGTTCAGAGACAGACAGTGTAATAGGCAGGGTACACTCCCAGTTCAGAGACAGACAGTGTAATAGGCAGGGTACACTCCCAGTTCAG
>NC_088225.1:32728574-32743574 GCF_036934945.1 Oncorhynchus masou masou
TTGACAGTTGAGGGCAGTCTCTCTACCACGTCATGGCCTTGCTATACTGACTTTATTATGACAGCAACACACACATATGCAGGTACCCACACACACACACACACACACACACACATTTATTAAGACACCAGTTGCTCTCCTGTTGAGAAGAGAGTCACAGTGAGTCATAGTGTGGACTCACAGTGATGTCACTTAGTGTGTTATCCATTAGACTGCTGCTGTAACAGTGATGTCACTTAGTGTGTTATCCATTACACTGCTGCTGTAACAGTGATGTCACTTAGTGTGTTATCCATTAGACTGCTGCTGCAACACAGTGATGTCACTTAGTGTGTTATCCATTAGACTGCTGCTGTAACAGTGATGTCACTTAGTGTGTTATCCATTAGACTGCTGCTGTAACACAGTGATGTCACTTAGTGTGTTATCCATTAGACTGCTGCTGTCACAGTGATGTCACTTAGTGTGTTATCCATTAGACTGCTGCTGTCAACACAGTGATGTCACTTAGTGTGTTATCCATTACACTGCTGCTGTAACACAGTGATGTCACTTAGTGTGTTATCCATTAGACTGCTGCTGTAACAGTGATGTCACTTAGTGTGTTATCCATTAGACTGCTGCTGTAACACAGTGATGTCACTTAGTGTGTTATCCATTAGACTGCTGCTGTAACACAGTGATGTCACTTAGTGTGTTATCCATTAGACTGCTGCTGCAACACAGTGATGTCACTTAGTGTGTTATCCATTAGACTGCTGCTGTAACAGTGATGTCACTTAGTGTGTTATCCATTAGACTGCTGCTGTAACAGTGATGTCACTTAGTGTGTTATCCATTAGACTGCTGCTGTAACACAGTGATGTCACTTAGTGTGTTATCCATTAGACTGCTGCTGTAACAGTGATGTCACTTAGTGTGTTATCCATTAGACTGCACTGTAACACAGTGATGTCACTTAGTGTGTTATCCATTAGACTGCTGCTGTAACACAGTGATGTCACTTAGTGTGTTATCCATTAGACTGCTGCTGCAACACAGTGATGTCACTTAGTGTGTTATCCATTAGACTGCTGCTGTAACAGTGATGTCACTTAGTGTGTTATCCATTAGACTGCTGCTGTAACACAGTGATGTCACTTAGTGTGTTATCCATTAGACTGCTGCTGTAACACAGTGATGTCACTTAGTGTGTTATCCATTAGACTGCTGCTGTAACACAGTGATGTCACTTAGTGTGTTATCCATTAGACTGCTGCTGCAACACAGTGATGTCACTTAGTGTGTTATCCATTAGACTGCTGCTGTAACACAGTGATGTCACTTAGTGTGTTATCCATTAGACTGCTGCTGTAACAGTGATGTCACTTAGTGTGTTATCCATTAGACTGCTGCTGTAACACAGTGATGTCACTTAGTGTGTTATCCATTAGACTGCTGCTGTAACACAGTGATGTCACTTAGTGTGTTATCCAGACTGCTGCTGTAACAGTGATGTCATCCTTAGTCTGTTATCCATTAGACTGCTGCTGTAAACAGTGATGTCACTTAGTGTGTTATCCATTAGACTGCTGCTGCAACACAGTGATGTCACTTAGTGTGTTATCCATTAGACTGCTGCTGTAACAGTGATGTCACTTAGTGTGTTATCCATTAGACTGCTGCTGCAACACAGTGATGTCACTTAGTGTGTTATCCATTAGACTGCTGCTGCAAACAGTGATGTCACTTAGTGTGTTATCCATTAGACAGTGATGTCACTGTGTGTTATCCATTACTGCTGTAACACAGTGATGTCACTTAGTGTGTTATCCATTAGACTGCTGCTGTAACACAGTGATGTCACTTAGTGTGTTATCCATTAGACTGCTGCAACACAGTGATGTCACTTAGTGTGTTATCCATTAGACTGCTGCTGTAACAGTGATGTCACTTAGTGTGTTATCCATTAGACTGCTGCTGCAACACAGTGATGTCACTTAGTGTGTTATCCATTAGACTGCTGCTGTAACACAGTGATGTCACAGTGTTATGTCACTTGATGTCACAGTGTTATCCATTAGACTGCTGCTGTAACAGTGATGTCACTTAGTGTGTTATCCATTAGACTGCTGCTGAAAACACAGTGATGTCACTTAGTGTGTTATCCATTAGACTGCTGCTGAACAGTGATGTCACTTAGTGTGTTATCCATTAGACTGCTGCTGTAACAGTGATGTCACTTAGTGTGTTATCCATTAGACTGCTCAGAAACAGTGATGTTTAGTGTGTTATCCATTAGACTGCTGCTGCAACACAGTGATGTCACTTAGTGTGTTATCCATTAGACTGCTGCTGCAACACAGTGATGTCACTTAGTGTGTTATCCATTAGACTGCTGCTGCAACACAGTGATGTCACTTAGTGTGTTATCCATTAGACTGCTGCTGCAACACAGTGATGTCACTTAGTGTGTTATCCATAGACTGCTGCTGCAACACAGTGATGTCACTTAGTGTGTTATCCATTAGACTCTGCTGTAACACAGTGATGTCACTTAGTGTGTTATCCATTAGACTGCTAAAAACAGTGATGTCACTTAGTACATTATCCATTAACTGCTGCTGTAAACAGTGATGTCACTTAGTGTGTTATCCATTAGACTGCTGCTGTAAACAATGTCACAGTGTGTTATCCATGGGTGATGCTCACAGTGATGTCACTTAGTGTTATCCATTAGACTGCTGCTGTAACACAGTGATGTCACTTAGTGTGTTATCCATTAGACTGCTGCTACAACACAGTGATGTCATTTTAGTGTGTTATCCATTAGACTGCTGCTGCAAACAGTGATGTCATAGTGTGTTATCCATTAGACTGCTGCTGTAAACAGTGATGTCACTCAGTGTGTTATCCATTAGACTGCTGCTGTAACACAGTGATGTCACTTAGTGTGTTATCCATTAGACTGCTGCTGTAACACAGTGATGTCACTTAGTGTGTTATCCATTAGACTGCTGCTGTAACACAGTGATGTCACTTAGTGTGTTATCCATTAGACTGCTGCTGTAACACAGTGATGTCAGACTGCTGCTGTAACAGTGATGTCACTTAGTGTGTTATCCATTAGGCTGCTGTAACACAGTGATGTCACTTAGTGTGTTATCCATTAGACTGCTGCTGCAAACAGTGATGTCACTTAGTGTGTTATCCATTAGACTGCTGCTGTAACACAGTGATGTCTTTAGTGTGTTATCCATTAGACTGCTGCTTTACATGATGTCACTTAGTGTGTTATCCATTAGACTGCTGCTGTAAAAGTGATGTCACTTAGTGTGTTATCCATTAGACTGCTGCAACACAGTGATGTCACTTAGTGTGTTATCCATTAGACTTTTAAAGTGATGTCACTTAGTGTGTTATCCATTAGACTGCTGCTAAACAGTGATGTCACTTAGTGTGTTATCCATTAGACTGTGCTGCAACACAGTGATGTCACTTAGTGTGTTATCCATTAGACTGCTGCTGCAACACAGTGATGTCACTTAGTGTGTTATCCATTAGACTGCTGCTGTAACACAGTGATGCAACACAGTGATGTCACTTAGTGTGTTATCCATAGACTGCTGCTGTAACAGTGATGTCACTTAGTGTGTTATCCATTAGACTGCTGCTGTAACAGTGATGTCACTTAGTGTGTTATCCATTAGCTGCTGTGATGTCACTTAACCATATGTCATGTATAGTGTGTTATCCATTAGACTGCTGCTGCAACACAGTGATGTCACTTAGTGTGTTATCCATAGACTGCTGCTGCAACACAGTGATGTCACTTAGTGTGTTATCCATTAGACTGCTGCTGTAACAGTGATGTCACTTAGTGTGTTATCCATTAGACTGCTGCTGCAACAGAGTGATGTCACTTAGTGTGTTATCCATTAGACTGCTGCTGTAACAGTGATGTCACTTAGTGTGTTATCCATTAGACTGCTGCTGCAAACAGTGATGTCACTTAGTGTGTTATCCATTAGACTGCTGCTGCAACACAGTGATGTCACTTAGTGTGTTATCCATTAGACTGCTGCTGCAACACAGTGATGTCACTTAGTGTGTTATCCATTAGACTGCTGCTGTAAGTGATGTCACTTAGTGATGTCACAGTGATGTTAGTGTGTTATCCATTAGACTGCTGCTGCAACACAGTGATGTCACTTAGTGTGTTATCCATTAGACTGCTGCTGCAACACAGTGATGTCACTTAGTGTGTTATCCATTAGACTGCTGCTGCAACACAGTGATGTCAGGATATCCATTAGACTGCTGCTGCAACAGTGATGTCACTTAGTGTGTTATCCATTAGACTGCTGCTGTAACACAGTGATGTCACTTAGTGTGTTATCCAAGACTGCTGCTGTAACACAGTGATGTCACTTAGTGTGTTATCCATTAGACTGCTGCAGGGAAATGTAATGAGTGATGTCACTTGTGTTTATCCATTGAGGGCAGTCTCTCTACCACGTGATGTCACTTAGTGTGTTATCCATTAGACTGCTGCTGCAATGTCACAGTGATGTCACAGTGATGTCACTTAGTGTGTTATCCATTAGACTGCTGCTGCAATGTCACTGTTATCCATCACAGTGATGTCACTTAGTTGTTATCCTGTTGAGAAGACGACTGACTCACAGTGATGTCACTTAGTGTGTTATCCATTAGACTGCTGCTGCAACACAGTGATGTCACTTAGTGTGTTATCCATTACACTGCTGCTGTAACAGTGATGTCACTTAGTGTGTTATCCATTAGGCTGCTGTAACACAGTGATGTCACTTAGTGTGTTATCCATTAGATTGCTGCTGTAACACAGTGATGCCACTTAGTGTGTTATCCATTAGACTGCTGCTGTAACAGTGATGTCACTTAGTGTGTTATCCATTAGACTGCTGCTGTAACACAGTGATGTCACTTAGTGTGTTATCCATTAGGCTGCTGCAACACAGTGATGTCACTTAGTGTGTTATCCATTAGACTGCTGCTGTAACAGTGATGTCACTTAGTGTGTTATCCATTAGACTGCTGCTGTAACAGTGATGTCACTTAGTGTGTTATCCATTAGACTGCTGCTGTAACACAGTGATGTCACTTAGTGTGTTATCCATTAGACTGCTGCTGTATCCACAGTGATGTCACTTAGTGTGTTATCCATTACACTGCTGCTGCAACACAGTGATGTCACTTAGTGTGTTATCCATTAGATTGCTGCTGTAACAGTGATGTTACTTAGTGTGTTATCCATTAGACTGCTGCTGTAACAGTGATGTCACTTAGTGTGTTATCCATTAGACTGCTGCTGTAACACAGTGATGTCACTTAGTGTGTTATCCATTAGACTGCTGCTGTAACAGTGATGTTACTTAGTGTGTTATCCATTAGACTGCTGCTGTAACACAGTGATGTCACTTAGTGTGTTATCCATTAGACTGCTGCTGTAACACAGTGATGTCACTTAGTGTGTTATCCATTAGGCTGCTGCAACACAGTGATGTCACTTAGTGTGTTATCCATTAGACTGCTGCTGTAACACAGTGATGTCACTTAGTGTGTTATCCATTAGACTGCTGCTGTAACACAGTGATGTCACTTAGTGTGTTATCCATTAGACTGCTGCTGTAACAGTGATGTCACTTAGTGTGTTATCCATTAGACTGCTGCTGTAACACAGTGATGTCACTAAGTGTGTTATCCATTAGACTGCTGCTGTAACACAGTGATGTCACTAAGTGTGTTATCCATTACACTGCTGCTGCAACACAGTGATGTCACTTAGTGTGTTATCCATTAGACTGCAGCTGTAACAAGTGATGTCACTTAGTGTGTTATCCATTAGACTGCTGCTGTAACACAGTGATGTCACTTAGTGTGTTATCCATTACACTGCTGCTGCAACACAGTGATGTCACTTAGTGTGTTATCCATTAGACTGCTGCTGTAACAGTGATGTCACTTAGTGTGTTATCCATTTGACTGCTGCTGCAACACAGTGATGTCACTTAGTGTGTTATCCATTAGACTGCTGCTGCAACACAGTGATGTCACTTAGTGTGTTATCCATTAGACTGCTGCTGCAACACAGTGATGTCACTTAGTGTGTTATCCATTAGACTGCTGCTGCAACACAGTGATGTCACTTAGTGTGTTATCCATTAGACTGCTGCTGCAACACAGTGATGTCACTTAGTGTGTTATCCATTAGACTGCTGCTGTAACACAGTGATGTCACTTAGTGTGTTATCCATTAGACTGCTGCTGCAACACAGTGTGATGTCACTTAGTGTGTTATCCATTAGACTGCTGCTGCAACACAGTGATGTCACTTAGTGTGTTATCCATTAGACTGCTGCTGCAACACAGTGATGTCACTTAGTGTGTTATCCATTAGACTGCTGCTGCAACACAGTGATGTCACTTAGTGTGTTATCCATTAGACTGCTGCTGTAACACAGTGATGTCACTTAGTGTGTTATCCATTACACTGCTGCTGCAACACAGTGATGTCACTTAGTGTGTTATCCATTAGACTGCTGCTGTAACAGTGATGTCACTTAGTGTGTTATCCATTACACTGCTGCTGCAACACAGTGATGTCACTTAGTGTGTTATCCATTAGACTGCTGCTGTAACAGTGATGTCACTTAGTGTGTTATCCATTAGACTGCTGCTGCAACACAGTGATGTCACTTAGTGTGTTATCCATTAGACTGCTGCTGTAACAGTGATGTCACTTAGTGTGTTATCCATTAGACTGCTGCTGCAACACAGTGATGTCACTTAGTGTGTTATCCATTAGACTGCTGCTGTAACAGTGATGTCACTTAGTGTGTTATCCATTACACTGCTGCTGCAACACAGTGATGTCACTTAGTGTGTTATCCATTAGATCCATTGCTGCTGTAACACAGTGATGTCACTTAGTGTGTTATCCATTAGACTGCTGCTGTAACAGTGATGTCACTTAGTGTGTTATCCATTAGACTGCTGCTGTAACACAGTGATGTCACTTAGTGTGTTATCCATTAGACTGCTGCTGTAACACAGTGATGTCACTTAGTGTGTATCCATTAGACTGCTGCTGTACACAGTGATGTCACTTAGTGTGTTATCCATTAGACTGCTGCTGCAACACAGTGATGTCACTTAGTGTGTTATCCATTAGACTGCTGCTGTAACACAGTGATGTCACTTAGTGTGTTATCCATTAGACTGCTGCTGCAACACAGTGATGTCACTTAGTGTGTTATCCATTAGACTGCTGCTGCAACACAGTGATGTCACTTAGTGTGTTATCCATTAGACTGCTGCTGCAACACAGTGATGTCACTTAGTGTGTTATCCATTAGACTGCTGCTGCAACACAGTGATGTCACTTAGTGTGTTATCCATTAGACTGCTGCTGCAACACAGTGATGTCACTTAGTGTGTTATCCATTAGACTGCTGCTGCAACACAGTGATGTCACTTAGTGTGTTATCCATTAGACTGCTGCTGTAACACAGTGATGTCACTTAGTGTGTTATCCATTACACTGCTGCTGCAACACCGTGATGTCACTTAGTGTGTTATCCATTAGACTGCTGCTGCAACACAGTGATGTCACTTAGTGTGTTATCCATTACACTGCTGCTGCAACACAGTGATGTTACTTAGTGTGTTATCCATTAGACTGTTGCTGCAACACAGTGATGTCACTTAGTGTGTTATCCATTAGACTGCTGCTGCAACACAGTGATGTCACTTAGTGTGTTATCCATTAGACTGCTGCTGCAACACAGTGATGTCACTTAGTGTGTTATCCATTAGACTGCTGCTGTAACAGTGATGTCACTTAGTGTGTTATCCATTACACTGCTGCTGCAACACAGTGATGTCACTTAGTGTGTTATCCATTAGACTGCTGCTGTAACAGTGATGTCACTTAGTGTGTTATCCATTAGACTGCTGCTGCAACACAGTGATGTCACTTAGTGTGTTATCCATTAGACTGCTGCTGTAACAGTGATGTCACTTAGTGTGTTATCCATTACACTGCTGCTGCAACACAGTGATGTCACTTAGTGTGTTATCCATTAGATTGCTGCTGTAACACAGTGATGCCACTTAGTGTGTTATCCATTAGACTGCTGCTGTAACAGTGATGTCACTTAGTGTGTTATCCATTAGACTGCTGCTGTAACACAGTGATGTCACTTAGTGTGTTATCCATTAGACCGCTGCTGTAACACAGTGATGTCACTTAGTGTGTTATCCATTAGACTGCTGCTGTAACAGCGATGTCACTTAGTGTGTTATCCATTAGGCTGCTGCAACACAGTGATGTCACTTAGTGTGTTATCCATTAGACTGCTGCTGTAACAGCGATGTCACTTAGTGTGTTATCCATTAGACTGCTGCTGCAACACCGTGATGTCACTTAGTGTGTTATCCATTAGACTGCTGCTGTAACACAGTGATGTCACTTAGTGTGTTATCCATTAGATTGCTGCTGTAACACAGTGATGCCACTTAGTGTGTTATCCATTAGACTGCTGCTGTAACACAGTGATGTCACTTAGTGTGTTATCCATTAGACTGCTGCTGTAACAGTGATGTCACTTAGTGTGTTATCCATTAGACTGCTGCTGTAACAGTGATGTCACTTAGTGTGTTATCCATCAGACTGCTGCTGCAACACTGACTCACAGTGATGTCACTTAGTGTGTTATCCATCAGACTGCTGCTGCAACACTGACTCACAGTGATGTCACTTAGTGTGTTATCCATCAGACTGCTGCTGCAACACTGACTCACAGTGATGTCACTTAGTGTGTTATCCATTAGACTGCTGCTGCAACACAGTGATGTTACTTTGTGTGTTATCCATTAGACTGCTGTAGTAACACAGTGATGTCACTTAGTGTGTTATCCATTAGACTGCTGCTGCAACACTGACTCACAGTGATGTCACTTAGTGTGTTATCCATTAGACTGCTGCTGTAACAGTGATGTCCCTTAGTGTGTTATCCATTAGACTGCTGCTGCAACACAGTGATGTCACTTAGTGTGTTATCCATTAGACTGCTGCTGCAACACAGTGATGTCACTTAGTGTGTTATCCTTTAGACTGCTGCTGCAACACAGTGATATCACTTAGTGTGTTATCCATTAGACTGCTGCTGCAACACTGACTCACAGTGATGCCACTTAGTGTGTTATACAATAGACAATACACTGACTTTATTATTGAAACACTCACATGTGAACATGCACACACACACATGAGCGTACTCGCGCGCGCACACACACACACAGAGGAGGAAGGGCAGGGCCACCAGGAACTCACAGCTGACACGGCCACAGGTCATGTGCCACTTTGGTTTCCACGGTAACTCTCTTGAAGTAACCCAGCATCCACCCTATGAGGTTACACACATAATTACCCTCCACACCTGCTCTATCTCTTTCCCTCTCTCTCTCTCTCTCTCTATTTCTCTCTCTCACTGTCTCTCTTTCTCTTTCTCTCTCTCCCTCTCTCATTCTCTCCTTCTCTCTCTCTCCCTCTCTCCTCTTTCCTCTCTCCCTCCTTCTCTATCTCGTCTTTCTCGCCACCCTCTCTCAATTTCAATTTAAGGGGCTTTATTGTTATTGGAAACACATGTTTACATTGCCATAGCAAGTGAAATAGATAATAAACAAAAATGAACAGTAAACATTACACTCACAAAAGTTCCAAAAGAATGAAGACATTTCAAATCTCATATTATGTCTATATACAGTGTTGTAACGATGTGCATATATTTAAAGTACAAAAGGGAAAATAAATAAACGTAAATATAGGTTGTATTTACAAAGGTGTTTGTTCTTCACTGGTTTGTTATTTTCTTGTGGCAACAGGTCACACATCTTGCTGCTGTGATGGAACCCTGTGGTATTTCACCCAGTTGATATGGGAGTTTATCAAAATTTGATTTGTTTTCTAATTATTTGTGGGTCAGTGTAATCTGAAGGAAATATGTGTCTCTAATATGGTTATATATTTTGCAGGAGGTTAGGAAGTACAACTCAGTTTCCACCTCATTTTGTGGGCAGCGTGCACATGGCCTGTCTTCTCTTGAGAGCCAGGTCTGCCTACGGCGGCCTTTCTCAATAGCAAGGCTATGCTCACTGAGTCTTAATTTTGGGTCAGTCACTTTCTCTCCTCCTATCTATTTCCCCCCCATCCTCTTCATCCTCCACACTCCCACCCACCCAAGATTCTCTCTCTCTCTCTCTCTCTCTCTCTCTCTCTCTATCTCTCTCTCTCTCTCTCTCTCTAAATTATTATCTATTTCACTTGCTTTGGCAATGTAAACATATGCTCCCCATGCCAATAAAGCCCTTTGAATTGAATTGAGAGCGAGAACCAGACAACAGATTTGATTCGATATCCATCAGTGCTCCTGCAAACCTGGGTGAGTCATTGGTGCACGGCAGAAAGGGGGAGAGAGAGAGGGCAGGGGAGGGGGAGTAAGAGAGAGAGAGAGCAGAGGAGGGGTAGTATGCACACTCAAGAGACAGGGCTGGCTTTACGTGTCATTTCTGAAAAGTGGGCAAGACTGGAACGAGATAGAGAGTGAAAGAGACAAAGAAAGAAAGAGTGTGAGAGAGGGAGAGAAAGAGAGAGAGAGAGGGGGGAGAGAGAGAGCGAGAGAGAGAGAGAGTGAGAGAGTGAGAGAGTGAGAGAGAGAGAGAGAGAGAGAGAGAGAGAGAGAGAGAGAGAGTGTGGCTGGTTGTGGTGAAGGATGAGAGAGAGAGCGAGAGAGAGAGAGAGAGAGAGAGAGAGAGAGAGAGAGAGAGAGAGAGTGTGGCTGGTTGTGGTGAAGGATGAAGAGGAGGAGGCGGAGATAGCTGAGAGAGAGAGAGAGAGAGAGAGAGAGAGAGAGAGAGAGAGAGAGAGAGAGGGAGAGAGAGAGAAAAGGTTCTGTTGTTGTTGTTTGGTGAGAGGGGGGTGATGATGGAGAGGTAGTGAGAATGAAGAAGAGTAACCTGGTTAACCTTCACTCTTGTCACCTTGAGATTTTATATCTCTTCTTTTCCACTCCTCTTTTTTCCGGGGTGAAAGTGGATGTTGGATGTTGGATGGAGGGATGAGGAACTGGATGAAGGGGAGTGAGGAAGAGAAGAGAGACTGAGGAGACAATGGCGTACACACAGGTAAGACCACTGTGACCGTGGAAACATGAACACACACTTTCAAACACCTGTTGTTGCTTCTCCTCTCTTTCTCTCTGGGTCCACTTTCCTCCTCCTTCCCTCTGTAGCACATGTCCTTTATGTCCTTCTGTCTCTTCTCTCTCTTCTCTCGGTTCTCTCTCCTATATAACCTATACTATATAATGTTATAGAGATATGACTGTATATCCTATACTACATAATGTTATAGAGATATGACTGTATAACCTATACTATATAATATTATAGAGATATGACTATATAACCTATACTACATAATGTTATAGAGATATGACTGTATAACCTATACTATATAATATTATAGAGATATGACTATATATACCTATACTATATAATATTATAGAGATATGACTATATATCCTATACTATATAATATTATAGAGATATGACTATATATCCTATACTATATAATGTTATAGAGATATGACTATATATCCTATACTATATAATGTTATAGAGATATGACTATATAACCTATACTATATAATGTTATAGATATATGACTATATATCCTATACTATATAATGGTATAGAGATATGACTATATATCCTATACTGTATAACTATATATACCTATACTATATAATATTATAGAGATATGACTATATAACCTATACTATATAATGTTATAGAGATATGACTATATATCCTATACTATATAATATTATAGACATGACTATATATCCTATACTATATAATATTATAGAGATATGACTATATATCCTATACTATATAATGTTATAGATACATGACTATATAACCTATACTATATAATGTTATAGAGACATGACTATATAACCTATACTATATAATGTTATAGAGATATGACTATATATCCTATACTATATAATATTATAGAGATATGACTATATATCCTATACTATATAATGTTATAGAGACATGACTATACATCCTATACTATATAATATTATAGAGATATGACTATATATCCTATACTGTATAACTATATATACCTATACTATATAATATTATAGAGATATGACTATATATCCTATACTATATAATGTTATAGAGATATGACTATATAACCTATACTATATAATGTTATAGATATATGACTATATATCCTATACTATATAATGGTATAGAGATATGACTATATATCCTATACTGTATAACTATATATACCTATACTATATAATATTATAGACATGACTATATATCCTATACTATATAATATTATAGAGATATGACTATATATCCTATACTATATAATATTATAGAGATATGACTATATATCCTATACTATATAATGTTATAGAGATATGACTATACATCCTATACTATATAATATTATAGAGATATGACTATATATCCTATACTATATAATATTATAGAGATATGACTATATATCCTATACTATATAATATTATAGAGATATGACTATATAACCTATACTATATAATGTTATAGAGATATGACTATATGTACTATACTATATAATGTTATAGAGATATGACTATATATCCTATACTGTATAACTATATATACCTATACTATATAATATAATAGAGATATGACTATATATCCTATACTATATAATGTTATAGAGATATGACTATATAACCTATACTATATAATGTCATATGACTATATATCCTATACTATATAATGGTATAGAGATATGACTATATATCCTATACTGTATAACTATATATACCTATACTATATAATATTATAGACATGACTATATATCCTATACTATATAATGTTATAGAGATATGACTATATATCCTATACTATATAATGTTATAGAGATATGACTATATATCCTATACTATATAATATTATAGAGATATGACTATATAACCTATACTATATAATGTTATAGAGATATGACTATATATCCTATACTATATAATGTTATAGAGACATGACTATATAACCTATACTATATAATGTTATAGAGATATGACTATACATCCTATACTATATAACGTTATAGAGACATGACTATATAACCTATACTATATAATGTTATAGAGATATGACTATACATCCTATACTATATAACGTTATAGAGACATGACTGTAGAACCTAATGTGGTTTGTTTTGAGTTAGTTAACAAAATGCACAGGAAACAATTATTTGAGTCTTTAAAAATATAGATTTATAGTGACACCTTTTTTTCCTATCCTAATGCATTGATAGTCCTGTGTGCAGACTGAGTGCTCAGGGTGGAAATAGACATGTTTAGGTATCTGTTGATCCTGTAGGATGGAAAGGGCCTTTTCATTCTCACCCTCTGTGCATGTTTGTGCTGTGTTTTTGTATGTGTGTCTGTGAGTGCAGTAGTTTTAGATGTTTGTCCTTTTATTCCCTCCCTCCCTCCCTCCCTCCCTCCCTCCCTCCCTCCCTCCCTCCCTCCCTCCCTCCCTCCCTCCCTCCCTCCCTCCCTCCCTGTCCTCCTTCTCTCCCTTTGCTCCCTCCCTCCCTCCCTCCTTCCTTCCTTCCTTCCCTCCCTCCCTCCCTCCCTCCCTCCCTCCCTCCCTCCCTCCCTCCCTCCCTCCCTCCCTCCCTCCCTCCCTCCCTCCCTCCCTCCCTCCCTCCCTCCCTCCCTCCCTCCCTCCCTCCCTCCCTGTCCTCCTTCTCTCCCTTTCCTCCCTCCCTCCCTCCCTGCCTCCTTCCCTCCCTCCCTCCCTCCCTCCCTCCCTCCCTCCCTCGATCTCTCTCTCTCGCTCTCTCTCACTCTTCCCCTCCCTCCCATTTTCCCTCTCTCCCACCCTCCCTTACTCCCTCCCTCCCTCCCTCTCCCTAGATCTCTCCCTCTCTCTCACTCTTTCCCTCCCTCTCCCTAGATCTCTCTCTCTTGCTCTCTCTCACTCTTCCCCTCCCTCCCTCCCTCCCTCCCTCCCTCCCTCCCTCCCTCCCTCCACCTGTGACTGACCACAAGATGTGTCATCCTGACGTGGGGGAAGGGATGGAGAGAAGGAGGAAGAGATGAATGGAGGGAAAGAGAGGGAGGGTACGCTGCTCATTTTGCTGTCGCCGTGGGTACAGCCACTGCTAATAAAGACAACATCAGGGAGAACGAGAGAGAGAGAAACAGAGAAACAGAGAGGCCGAGAAAGAGCGAGGGAGATATACAGAGATCGAGAGAGGAAGCGAGAGAGGGAGGGAGAGGAAGGGAGAAAGAGCGAGAGAGAGAGAGAGAGAGAGAGAGAGAGAGAGAGTAAGGAAGGAAGGAAGAAAGAAAGAAAGAAAGAAAGGGAAACAGAGGAAACCGAGAGAGAGGAAGGGAGAGAGGGGAAGGGAGAGAGGGGAAGGGAGAGAGGGGAAGGGAGAGAGAGGAAGGGAGAGAGAGGAAGGGAGAAAGAGAGAGTGAGAGAGAGAGAGAGAGAGAGAGAGAGGAAGGGAGAGAGGGGAAGGGAGAGAGGGGAAGGGAGGGAGAGGAAGGGAGAGAGAGGAAGGGAGAGAGAGGAAGAGAGAGAGGGGGAGGGAGATAGAGGAAGGGAGAGAGAGGAAGAGAGAGAGGGGAAGGGAGAGAGAGGAAGGGAGAGAGAGGAAGCGAGAGAGAGGAATCATTGGAAGACATGAGAACCACCTTGTGAATATGGAGGTAGATGAGAAACAGGGACTGATGGGAAAGATGACAGAGTAGAAGAGGAAAACAGACTGGAGATGGATAGAGAATCTGTACACACACACACACACACACGTACACACACAGTGGTGGAAAAAGTACCCAATTATCATGCTTGAGTAAAAGTAAAGATACTACTGGTGTGTACTGT
>NC_088225.1:32753574-32786074 GCF_036934945.1 Oncorhynchus masou masou
CTAACAGGCATGAACGTAGGCTAGCTGAACCCAGAACACGGGACTGGATGGCAGTGTTATGAAAAAGAGGCTCTTCAAAAAGCCACATCCCTGGTGGCGTGCAGGCCTTACGGGACTTGACAAAGACTCTCCAAGCCTGCATAACAGACTCATAAAATGGAGTCAGGCCAGTCAAATCACCCCCCTCCAGTTTTAAGAGGAAAAGATGCCTGTCTAAGCCCAAACAACCCGCTCTCCTCATCAATATGTAGGCTGTTTCAACCCAGCTCGAACAGTCTCTGTACAACAATCTCTGAGCAGCTTGGAGCCGGAAAGCCGTGATCCTAGAGGAAATGTCCACCAGGCCTTGCCCACCCTCGTGCAGTGGCAGGTACAGGGCTGCAGCTTTGATCCAGTGTTGTCCAGACCAGAAGAAATTGACAAGGGTCCTCTGAAGCTCTTGTATCAGACCCTTTGGTGGCTGTAAAATCATTAGTCTGTGCCACAAGGTAGAAGCAGCAAGATTATTAGCTACCAGGACCCGTCCCCTATAAGACAGCTGGGGCAACACCCATTTCCACCTTGACAGTCTAGCACACACTTTCTCCACTACACCATCCCAGTTCTTTTTCTGAAAGACATCGGAGCCTAGAAAAACCCCCAAAGTCTTCATCCCTTCTCTGCCCCACTGAAGCCCCCCTGGTAACCGTGGAGTGGACCCCATCTGAAGCTGACCTGCCCACAGAGCTTCACTCTTTCCCCAATTGACTCTAGCTGAGGAGGCCCCCTCATACACCTTTAAAGTGTTTAAAAGAACCTTAACATCCTCACCCCCTGTAATAAAAACTATCACGTCATCTGCATACGCAGACAGTGCTATCGTGGGACCCTTCATTACACCTGGCACAGAGAAACCAGTAAGCTTCGCTCTTAAAAAACAAAGCATTGGTTCAATCGCCAGACTATATAACTGCCCTGAAATTGGACATCCCTGCCTGATGCCCCTTTGGACAGGGATGGGGCAACTTAAACCACCACCCACCTTCACCATACACGAGGCTCCAGCATACAGTAAATTCACCCAAGACAGAAAAACATCCCCAAACCCAAAGGCTTTCATCGTTTTAAACAAGTAGTGATGGTCCACACGATCAAAAGCCTTCTCCTGATCCAATGAAAGTAAACCCACATTTACATCAGGCAGTTTACAAATGTCTAAAACATCTCTTATCATAAACAAATTGTCAACAATAGAGCGATCCGGTACACAGTAGGACTGGTCCTTGTGGATCAACACTCCCAGATACTCTTTCAACCTATTTGAGAGACATTTCGAAACAATTTTGTATTCTGCGCACAGCAAAGCAACAGGTCTCCAATTTTTTATGAGAGCCAAATCCCCCTTTTTTGGCAACAGTGAAAGCACCGCACGTTGACAGGATACAGGAAGAGAACCCTCATGAAAAGATTCACACAGCACTTCATAAAAATCCTCCCCAATAGACCCCCAAAAGTGCTTATAAAACTCAGATGGTAAACCATCGATGCCAGGGGCTCGGCCTGTTGAGAGCTGCATAACTGCTGTGGACAGCTCCTGCAATGTAATGTCAGAGTCCAAAGCGACTCTCTGCTCAGGTCCCAATTGAGGAAGACCATGTAACAACTGTTCAGTACACAGAGAGTCACAATCCTCCGCCTTATAAAGAGACGAGTAGAAATCCACGGCATGTTGACGCATTTCAATATCATTCGTGGTCACCTTCCCATCAGGGAGACAAAGGCAGACCATCTGTTTTCTTTGAAACGTCGACTGTCCCAGGTTAAAAAAAAAAGCACTAGGAGCATCCATATCCTTAAGGGAAGCGAAACGAGACCTAATCAAGGCACCCTTCACTCTTTCATGCAGAAACAACCTCAGTTCATGTCTCTTGTCCTGTAAGTTCATGACAAGTCCAGGGTCGTTCTGAGAGAGCAGCTTCAATTCAATAGATTTGATGTCCTGTTCAAGGGCCTTGATAGTCTCTTTAACTTCAATTTGAGACAGAGCAGTATACTGTTGACAAAATACTCGTATTTGGGCCTTCCCAACCTCCCACCATTGTCTCAAGGACTCAAAATTCCCCTTTATAACCCTCCATTTTTCCCAAAACAACAAAAACCTGTCACAAAACATGACATCATGTAACAATTTAACATTAAAATACCAGTAAGGCGATGACCTTCGTGGACAGGACAAGTGAATATCAACAGTAACAATATGATGATCAGAGAAACCCACAGGAGTAATGGCACACTTTCCAACCCTACTACAGTAGTGATCAGATACATACAACCTGTCTAACCTTGCTGCACTGACACAACCTTCATTAATTTTTAGCCATGTGTACTGCCTAACTTTTGCATTTCTAACTCTCCACACATCAGAAAGCTCAAACTCATGTAATAGGCCAGACAGGCAAGTGGCTGACCGCAGGTGAGGTTCTTCAGCGGTGCGATCAACAGTAAAATCCACTGTACAATTCCAGTCACCACCTAAAACCATACACCCCTCTTGGTCACACTGTCTTAAGGTTTCCTTTATTTGATCAAAAACAGCAATACGCTCTGTACCCTCATTAGGAGCATAAACATTCAAAAAAACAAACGAAAATCCCATAACATCCACCTTGACCAATAAAACCCGACCCTTGACAATCTCTGTTGTAGATACCACAGTCACCCCTAAGCCTGAGGAAAACAAAATTGCCACCCCAGCACTGAAATTAGTACCATGACTGAGTACATGTTGCCCCTCCCACCACATACCCCAGTCAACCTCATTTTCCTCATCACTATGTGTCTCCTGTAGGAAAACTACATTAAGTCTTTTCTGTTTTATTACTTCTAATACCCAAGCCCCCATTATTCCTGTCCCTTCCCCCATTAATATTAAGAGAACCTACCCTTAGTACTTCCATATAGAAAAGAGAAAAGAAAAGCAGAAGAAACCATAGAGAAACCAACGAGAAAAAAGACACCCTATGAAGCATGATCATCATCATTATTTTTTTTTCTTCTCTTAACCTGACTACGTTTCCCACCACCTTTTGCTGCAGCAACAGCAGTAACAAATTTCCTCAAGCGAAACCGCTTCTTCTCACTCAGCTGGTCTAACCCCACCGTCTTCTGTAACATCACAGCTGACCTCACAAACTTATCAACATCAAAATAATCTGCCAATTTGACAGATTTCCCAAAAGTCTGATCCAGAAACTCATTTACCTCCTCTAGATCATAAACTGAGTCATCACCAGCAGCTGTCATATCTGAAGAGATCTCCATATCATTCTCCTGATCCTCAGCTGAGACCACAGACAACTGACTCCCCTCTACCACATCCCTTTCAACACTCCCCACTTGCACCTCATCACTCGTACCAGGCATCTCCTCCACTACCTGGGAGACTAGCCCCACCTGAACATCACTACTCATACTGGGCATCTCCTCCACTAACTGGGAGCCTAGCTCCACATTAACCCCAGCACTCGTAGTGGGCATCTCCTCCACTACCTGGGAGCCTAGCTCCACATTAACCCCAGCACTCATAGTGGGCATCTCCTCCACTAACTGGGAGCCTAGCTCCACATGAACCCCAGCACTCGTAGTGGGCATCTCCTCCACTACCTGGGAGCCTAGCTCCACATGAAACCCAGCACTCGTAGTGGGCATCTCCTCCACTAACTGGGAGCCTAGCTCCACATGAAACCCAGCACTCGTAGAGGGCATCTCCTCCACTACCTGGGAGCCTAGCTCCACATGAACCACCTCCTTTACCCCAGCACTCATACTGGGCACCTGCTCACCAGTCTGAGGAACTGGCTCTTCAGATACATCCTTACCTTCTACAACAATACTTTTCTGTAACATAACATTTCCTTCTAATACAAGTTGCAATCCCGTGCCCTCAACACGGATAACTTGTTCCTCAGCAACAGGTGCTTGTAGCTGCTCTACCGCTGTCAGCTCACCTCTCCCTACATCAGTGGGCCCAGGCGTTACGATGACCACCTGTGCCCCTCCCTCTGCCTTCTCCCTTTTCGGGCAAGCATATCGCTTATGACCAACATCCCCACACTCAAAACACCGTTGACTACCCGTACTAGCATAAACCATATACATTCTATTGTCATACTTAATTTTAAACGATAACTCTAAAGTCTGCTCCGGTGAGTCCAAAAACATAAACACCTGTCGCCGAAATGACATTACCTGTTTCAACGCCGGGTGTTTGCAACCCAACGGGACAACCTTAATTGAACTGGCGAACTTCCCAAAGCGCAATAACTCGCGCTCCAATAGCTCATTTGGAATAAACGGTGGTACATTTGAAATCGTTACCCTTGTTGACGGAGAAAAAGCGGCGTAACTTGAATAAACATTCCTTTAAGAAGTACGCCATGCTCAACCATACGATCAACCAGACACTCTTCTTTAAGAAATACCACCACAGCTTTATTCATCCGGGATGCATAAGTAATATTCTCATAGCCTACCTTCTCTCCTACGGCGACCAGAAATTCCTCTACCGTGACAGCAGCTTCAGTAACACACCTAAAGCCGTGCCGAAGTGACAGGGACGGCATCCCCAATCGGGCTGCCATCCCCGCCAAAATCAGGGTAATTTCGATACGAAAAAACAAAATACTTAATTCTACCACAAAAAAAAAATAATAATAACCTTAATCATGCACAGAAGAAAACCAAATAAATGCCACCAAGAAATAACAAACCGAAAGAAAGTTGTGAATATCTAACTCTCCACAACACACGCACTCCTTCACTCAAACAATTCCCAGCATGCACCAATCACTCCCAGCATGCAGAGAGAGAGAGAGAGAGAGAGAGAGACAGAGAGAGAGAGAGAGAGAGAGAGAGAGAGAGAGAGAGAGAGAGAGAGAGACAGAGAGAGAGAGAGAGAGAGAGAGAGAGAGAGAGAGAGAGACAGAGAGAGAGAGAGAGAGAGAGAGAGAGAGAGAGAGAGAGAGAGAGAGAGAGAGAGAGAGAGAGAGAGAGAGAGAGAGAGAGAGAGAGAGAGAGAGAGTAGAATGAAGGTGTTTCTCTATACTGCTGATTGCTACAGGACATGAGGGTGTTTACCAAGTCAAAATAGGACTATGAAAAGGGAAATCGAAAAGAACTTTGATGCGTATTGTGGGCACACGCTGATGATGTCAGAGAGTTCTGCTGAGATGAGTCATCATGTGTGATGCTGTGTTCATAACCGAGTGGGAAGGTGGTATTTACCTGTTGTGAAGTAGGAAAAAACCAGTTGGATGCATTCACATGCTTTGAACTCGTTCACAATGCTGATTAGCGAATGGCAAACAAGCTGCGTCTACCATAAACAAAAAATATAGCTATCATGCTAACAAATTACAGTGTCCAAAAAACATATTTAATAATCTTCTCTCTTCTCTCTTTCTCTCTTCTCTCTCTCTCCTCTCTCCTCTCTCCTCTCTCTCTCTTATCTCTTCTCTCTTCTCTCTTTCTCTCTCTTTCTCTCTCCTCTCTCTCTCTTCTCTCTTCTCTCTTCTCTCTCTCCCTCTCTTCCTCTTCTCTCTCTCTCCCTTCTCTCTTTCTCTCTCCTCTCTCTCTCTCTTTCTCTTATTTATTTCTCTTTCTTTCTCTTCTCTGTCTTCTCTCTCTCCTCTCTTTCTCTTCTCTCTTTCTCTCTCTTTCTCTCTTCTCTCTCTTCTCTCTCTCCTTCTCTCTCTCTTCTCTCTTCTCTCTTTCACTCTCCTCTCTCCTCTCTCTTCTCTCTCTCTCTCTCTTTCTCTTCTCTCTCTCTTTCTCTTCTCTCTCTCTCCTTCTCTCTTTCTCTCTCCTCTTTCTTCTCTCTCTCTATCCCCATCTCTCTCTCTATAGGGTGTGCTGGCCAGGCTAACTGACTGTCTATTGTGTCGGTGGTCGTGTCGCTCATGTCTGTTGTGGTGTTGGGAGTGCTGCTTTCTGCCCAGTGATGAGGAGGTGGAGATACTGGGACCCTTCCCTGCTCAGACCCCCTCCTGGCTGTGAGTTAACACACACACACACACACATGCATGGACACACACTTAAGCGCACAAACGGACGGACGACTGCACAGACACACACACACACAAACAGACACGCATGAACGAAAGCACGCTCACGCACACATGCCCACATGCACACAACGTTCGCTTGTCCAGTTGTGTTAGATCAGTCTCAGGAAGTAGAAGGATACACTTTTAAACCTATTCCAACAGATCTGTGGATATAGTCAATCATCATTACAGATTGTTACCAGGTCTGTCAATGCCCCCTGTTCCGTGCTGTAATGGAACAGTCCAAACCTCCCTGTCCTGTGCTGTAATGGAACAGCCCAACCCCCCTGTTCTGTGGTGTAATGGAACAGTTCAAACCCCCCTGTTCTGTGGTGTAATGGAACAGTCCAACCCCCCTGTTCTGTGCTGTAATGGAACAGTCCAACCCCCATGTTCTGCCTGTCTCTCTAGGGATCTGATGTTGACGTCAGCACTCTGGGTGAGCTCATTCTGTGGTTGAGAGGGTGTGTGTGTGACAGAGACCAAAGGCCTGGCTGAAGCATTGCTCTACTGATTAAGATAGACATGTTGGAGACACACACACTGTACCGATACTGTTGTCTCTCAGGAGTAGGAACCACATAGCATGATACAGACCATATACCAGAACCTGTTGACTATCATGGAGACTCAGTCTGAGATACAGACCATATACCAGAACCTGTTGACTATCATGGAGACTCAGTCTTCCTCCCAAATGAAACACTAGTTCCTAAATAGTGCACTTATTTGACCAGAGGCTTATTGACTCTTATTAAAACATGAGGTATCTCTGTCCCCATCTACCCACCCCCACTCTCTATTGGTTTCACCTAAGTTCATTTCCCTCTTCTCTTCTCCTCTCCTCTTCTCCCTCCCTCCTGTCCTAAATCCATGTGTTTTAGATTGCCCTGTTACCTTGACAACTATCTCCCTGCCAGCTGTCGCCATGGACACAAAGGGTCCTTGATGATCCCCAAGGAATGGCTGAGAATTAGGTGTCCAGTACAAAGTCCTGACCAGAATTATATGTCCTGACAAACAGAAAGGAGGGAGGGAATGAGGAAGGGATGGTTGGAAGGAAGGATGGTTGATGACTGGCCTTCACATGATAAGGCCCATGTATTCCTCTGTGTGTGTGATGTCGTGAATGGCACCCTATTCAATATCTAGTGCATTATACTATGGGAGGGAGGGAGGGAGGGAGGGAGGGAGGGAGGGAGGGGGAGGGAGGGAGGGAGGGAGGGAGGGAGGGAGGGAGGGAGGGAGGGAGGGAGGGAGGGAGGGAGGGAGGGAGGACAATAAAATGAGTAAAACATGTTTGTGCAGATTCCTCTCAGCGTTGGCCAGTGATATTAAAGGGGCAATCCGGGATTCCAAACACAACAAGCGATCACCTCGTCACCTGTTTTGGTACATAGCTGAGAGAACTGCATGTAACAATCCCTGATGGCTCCTTTAATGGTGTTTTAATAGAACTAAATTCCCTCCGAGCAGAACAGAACAGGATCACCAGACAGGATGCAGTCTCATGTTATCAATGACTACCGTCATTACAATACAGTACAGTGTGTTCATTTGTGTGTGTGTGTGTGTGTGTGTGTGTGTGTGTGTGTGTGTGTGTGTGTGTGTGTGTGTGTGTGTGTGTGTGTGTGTGTGTGTGTGTGTGTGTGTGTGTGTGTGTGTGTGTGTGTGTGTGTGTGTGTGACGGCAGACTCAAATGGAATAATAGGCGACAGGGAGAAATAAGGACATGGACCTGTCACCAGGAGAAGATGTGTCTGTTCCTACAGAAGGACCTGTCACCAGGAGAAGATGTGTCTGTTCCTATAGAAGGACCTGTCACCAGGAGAAGATGTGTCTGTTCCTACAGAAGGACCTGTCATCAGGAGAAGATGTGTCTGTTCCTACAGAAGGACCTGTCATTAGGAGAAGATGTGTCTGTTCCTACAGAAGATGTGTCTGTTCCTATAGAAGGACTTGTCATCAGGAGAAGATGTGTCTGTTCCTATAGAAGGACCTGTCATCAGGAGAAGATGTGTCTGTTCCTATAGAAGGACATGTCATCAGTAGAAGATGTGTCTGTTCCTATAGAAGATGTGTCTGTTCCTACAGAAGGACCTGTCACCAGGAGAAGATGTGTCTGTTCCTACAGAAGGACCTGTCATCAGGAGAAGATGTGTCTGTTCCTATAGAAGGACATGTCATCAGGAGAAGATGTGTCTGTTCCTACAGAAGATGTGTCTGTTCCTACAGAAGGACCTGTCGTCAGGAGAAGATGTGTCTGTTCCTATAGAAGATGTGTCTGTTCCTACAGAAGGACCTGTCATCAGGAGAAGATGTGTCTGTTCCTATAGAAGGACATGTCATCAGGAGAAGATGTGTCTGTTCCTATAGAAGATGTGTCTGTTCCTATAGAAGGACATGTCATCAGGAGAAGATGTGTCTGTTCCTACAGAAGGACCTGTCATCAGGAGAAGATGTGTCTGTTCCTACAGAAGATGTGTCTGTTCCTACAGAAGGACCTGTCACCAGTAGAAGATGTGTCTGTTCCTACAGAAGGACCTGTCACCAGTAGAAGATGTGTCTGTTCCTATAGAAGATGTGTCTGTTCCTATAGAAGGACCTGTCATCAGGAGAAGATGTGTCTGTTCCTATAGAAGGACCTGTCATTAGGAGAAGATGTGTCTGTTCCTACAGAAGATGTGTCTGTTCCTACAGAAGGACCTGTCATCAGGAGAAGATGTGTCTGTTCCTATAGAAGGACCTGTCATTAGGAGAAGATGTGTCTGTTCCTACAGAAGGACCTGTCACCAGGAGAAGATGTGTCTGTTCCTACAGAAGGACCTGTCGTCAGGAGAAGATGTGTCTGTTCCTACAGAAGGACCTGTCGTCAGGAGAAGATGTGTCTGTTCCTACAGAAGGAGGTTTTAAATTGTCAGTAGTTATTAGAGATATTCTGATATAAATTGTCAGTAGTTATTAGAGATATTCTGATATAAATTGTCAGTAGTTATTAGAGATATTCTGATATAAAGTGTCAGTAGTTATTAGAGATATTCTACATCAGCAGCATAGTGGCTGCATCCCATTTCATAATAAGGGGGGGGCTTATATTTGTCCACATTTAAAATGTGTTTTTTTTCATGTCCCAACTCCCCCTCTGCCAGGACCCTGGAGCAAGTAGGGTTAAATGTAGTCGTGCAAAGTCATTCAGTAAAACTATTTTAAAGTACTACTTGTCAGCCCTCAAGTCTTCAATCCTCCCCGAAGATGCTGCGTTTAGATTTTGTTTCTATTTTTGATAAAGCACTTAGATATAATTTTGCACCTTAAGTATATTTAAAACCAAATACTTTTCTTCAAATATAACTTTACTGGGTGACTTTCACTTAAGTCATTTTCTATTAAGGTATCTTTACTTTTTCTCATGTATGCGCAAGGGCACATTGACAGATTTTTCTTCTTGTTGGCTCGAGGACTCGAGCTCGTGACCTTTGGGTTCCTGGCTCCACGCGCTGACCGCTAGGCGAGCTCGTGACCTTTGGGTTCCTGGCCACACGCTCTGCCCGTTAGGTGAGCTCGTGACCTTTGGGTTCCTGGCCCCACGCACTGACTGCTAGGCGAGCTCGTGACCTTTGGGTTCCTGACCCCACGCGCCGACCACTAGGCGAGCTCGTGACCTTTGGGTTCCTGGCCCCACGCGCTGACCGCAAGACGAGCTCGTGACCTTTGGGTTCTTGGCCCCACGCGCTGACCGCTGGGCGAGCTCGTGACCTTTGAGTTCCTGACCCCACGCGCTGACCGCTAGGCGAGCCCGTGACCTTTGGGTTCCTGGCCCCACACGCTGACCGCTAGGCGAGCTCGTGACCTTTGGGTTCCTGGCCCCACGCGCTGACCACTAGGCGAGCTCGTGACCTTTGGGTTCCTGGCCCCACGCGCTGACCGCTAGGCGAGCTCGTGACCTTTGGGTTCCTGACCCCACGCGCCGACCTCTAGGCGAGCTTGTGACCTTTCGGTTCCTGACCCCAAGCGCCGACCGCTAGGCGAGCTCGTGTCCTTTGGGTTCCTGGCCCCACGCGCTGACCGCTAGGCGAGCTCGTGACCTTTGGGTTCCTGACCCCACGCGCCGACCGCTAGGCGAGCTCGTGACCTTTGGGTTCCTGACCCCACGCGCTGACCGCTAGCCGAGCTCGTGACCTTTGGGTTCCTGACCCCACGCGCTGACCGCTAGGCGAGCTCGTGACCTTTGGGTTCCTGGCCCCACGCGCTGACAGCTAGGCGAGCTCGTGACCTTTGGGTTCCTGACCCCACGCGCCGACCGCTAGGCGAGCTCGTGACCTTTGGGTTCCTGACCCCACGCGCCGACCGCTAGGCTCCCTGCCACGCCTTTGAGATGCAGACAGCTGTGTTTACAGAAGTATCACTATCGCCATAGAAACAATCAGTTCATCCTGCCAGAAAGTCGTTAACACACACACACACACACACAGAGAGAGGGAGAGAGAGTAAATGATGATGATGATGTCGTTGTTGTATAGCTGTCTGATTTCCCCAGTTGAAGGAAAAGGAACATTTCAACCCCATTAGCCAATAACAGGTGTTTCTGGTCCTTCAGAGCTCCGTCCTCTGAGTTGGCAGGTACCACCAATGTGTGGTAGATAAGGGGTTCTGACCCCTTTTGTGACCGATGCAAATTCATCAGGGACCCCCTCCTAATCAAAACATTACAGCGCATTTATGTTGAAACAAATTAAACACAAAAATGAGAGAATACAAGAAGTATTGAGTTGAAAAATGGATAATTGGTGGAGTACTGTGGATACCAATATCTCTGTGAGCCTCCCAGGCCCATGTTGCCCAGGGTTAAGAACAGAACACTGTGGATACCAATATCCCTGTGAGCCTCCCGGGCCCATGTTGCCCAGGGTTAAGAACAGAATACTGTGGATACTAATATCTCTGTGAGCCTCCCGGGCCCATGTTGCCCAGGGTTAAGAACAGAACACTGTGGATACCAATATCTCTGTGAGCCTCCCAGGCCCATGTTGCCCAGGGTTAAGAACAGAACATTGTGGATACCAATATCTCTGTGAGCCTCCCAGGCCCATGTTGCCCAGGGTTAAGAACAGAACACTGTGGATACCAATATCTCTGTGAGCCTCCCAGGCCCATGTTGCCCAGGGTTAAGAACAGAGCACTGTGGATACTAATATCCCTGTGAGCCTCCCGGGCCCATGTTGCCCAGGGTTAAGAACAGAGCACTGTGGATACTAATATCCCTGTGAGCCTCCCGGGCCCATGTTGCCCAGGGTTAAGAACAGAGCACTGTGGATACTAATATCTCTGTGAGCCTCCCGGGCCCATGTTACCCAGGGTTAAGAACAGAACACTGTGGATACCAATATCTCTGTGAGCCTCCCGGGCCCATGTCGCCCAGGGTTAAGAACAGAATCTTGTAAATTAATAATATTGCATTGGCCTGCATTCTATTACACCCTCTAAACTTATTTCACGGATACCTTGGCCTAAAAGAGTTTAATCTGTTGTTCGTAATATTCATAGACAAATGTACATGTATTATTTGGGGGGAGATCTGGCCATGGACCACCTGTAGTAGATTTAAGTGTTTCTCTCTCTCCCTCTCCCTCTGTTTCTCTCTGTCTCCCTCTCCCTCTGTTTCTCTCTCTCTCCCTGTCTTTCTCTCTGTCTCCCTCTCTCCCTCACCCTCTGTTTCTCTCTCTCTCTCTCCCTCTTTCTCTCTGTCTCCCTCTCCCTCTGTTTCCCTCTCCCTCTCCCTCTCCCTCTGTTTCTCTCTCTCTCTCTCTCCCTCTTTCTCTCTGTCTCCCTCTCCCTCTGTTTCTCTCTCACTCCCTCTGTTTCTCTCTCTCTTCCCTCTTTCTCTTTGGCTCTCCCTGTCTTTCTCTCTGTCTCTCCCTCTCCCTCTGTATCTCTCTCTCTCCCTCCCTCTTTCTCTCTGTCTCCCTCTCCCTCTGTTTCTCTCTCTCTCCCTCCCTCTTTCTCTCTGTCTCTCCCTCTCCCTCTGTTTCTCTCTCTCCCTCTTTCTCTCTTGCTCTCCCTGTCTTTCTCTCTGTCTCTCCCTCCCCTCTGTTTCTCTGTCACTCTCCCTCTGTTTCTCTCTCTCTCCCTCTTTCTCTCTGGCTCTCCCTGTCTTTCTCTCTGTCTCTCCCTCTCCCTCTGTTTCTCTCTCTCTCTCTCTCCGTCTCAGAGTGAACGAGTGTGTGGATGAGAAGGACACTGATACCGGGGTCACTCATGTTGACTCCATGGCAACACAGGACAGTATTCCGACCCGGAGACGTTCCAGTTCAGAGATGTCCCGATCCACCTTCAGCCTGGTCCGACAACTCTCCAGTAGGAACAACTGATCAAATGAATCAAACACTGAACCAATTAACCACTTAACTACTGAATCAAATACTGAACCACTGACTCTCTGAATCAAACTCTTAACCACTGAACCACTGAACCAATTAACAACTAAACTACTGAATTAAACACTGAATCACTGAACCAAGGAATTATTGAATAAACTACTGAATCACTGAACCAATTAACCACTTAGAACCACTGGATGAAACACTGAACTACTAAGAACCACTGAATCAAAAAAAAATATTTAATGAACTTCTTCGTTCCCCTCTCCTCTCTCCCTCTCTGTTCTCCTTGATCTATATTCTCCCCTATTCACCCCTCCCCTCCCCAGGTCTAGACGCCCGCAGGCCCAGCTCTCCACTGGTGGACGTGAAACCCATTGAGTTCTGGGCCATGGGCCCCAGGAAGGAGGTGATCCAGCCGCTGCGTCGACCCCCTCCGGATGACTACTTCAGGAAGTTGGAGCCTCGCCTCTACTCTCTGGACTCATCCGGAGACGACGTGGACTCGCTAACGGACGAGGAGATTCTGCTACGATACCAACTGGGCATGCTCCACTTCAGCACACAGTAATGTGTTGTCTTTTATACGTTGTAATATATCTTTCATGTTTCAGAATCAGAATAATAGTAATCAGCTGCTTTGCTATAAGCAGCATGTACACTTCCCCAGGTCTAGAAATAAATACAGGAAAATATGAAAAACACGCATTTTATTTTCATTAATCTGATTTTTCTTTTCTTCGTGTCCCTCTGATCATCCCAATCTCCTCCTCTCTCTCTCTCTCTCTCTCTCTCTCTCTGTCTCTCTCTCTCTCTCTCTCTCTCTCTCTCTCTCTCTCTCTCTCTGTCTCTCTCTCTCTCTCTGTCTTTCTCTCTCTCTCTCTCTCTCTGTCTCTCTCTCTCTCTCTCTCTCTCTCTCTGTCTCTCTCTCTCTCTCTGTCTTTCTCTCTCTCTCTCTGTCTCTCTCTCTCTCTCTGTCTTTCTCTCTCTCTCTCTGTCTTTCTCCCTGTCCTTCTCTCTGTCTGTCTCTCTCTGTCTCTCTCTCTCTCTGTCTTTCTCTCTCTCTCTCTCTATCTCTCTCTCTCTCTCTGTCTCTGTCTCTGTCTCTCTCTCTGTCTCTCTCTCTCCCTCTCTCTCTCTGTCTCTCCCTCTCTCTCTCTCTCCTTCTCTCTCTCCCTCCCTCCCTCCCTCCCTCCCTCCCTCCCTCCCTCCCTCCCTCCCTCCCTCCCTCCCTCCCTCCCTCCCTCCCTCCCTCCCTCCCATCCCCTTCCTCTCCTCTCCTCTCAGGTATGATCTAATCAACGGCCACCTGGGTGTTAGGGTCATTGAGGCTCGCGACCTGCCCCCACCTCTGACCTGTGATGGAGCCCGCCAGGACATGGCCCACTCCAACCCATACGTCAAGATCAGCCTGCTGCCGGACCACAAGAACTCCCGTCAGGTAGCTTAGCGGTTAGAGAAGCGGCCCTGCAACTGGAGGGTTGCTGGTTTGAATCCCAGCTCTGACTGGAAAAGTCTGGTGTGGAGTGAGCTGTCAACTGGAGGGTTGCTGGCATCAGTATCCTAGATTCCATTGCCTGCTGTTGTGCCCTTGAGCAAAGCACTTAACCATACCTAGAAGTATTGCTCCAGGGGCGCAGTCTCGTTGCTTTCAGTCTCGTTGCTGTCAGCCTCGTTGCTTTCAGTCTCGTTGCTGTCAGCCTCGTTGCTTTCAGTCTCGTTGCTGTCAGCCTCGTTGCTTTCAGTCTCGTTGCTGTCAGCCTCGTTGCTTTCAGCCTCGTTGCTGTCAGCCTCGTTGCTGTCAGCCTCGTTGCTGTCAGCCTCGTTGCTGTCAGCCTCGTTGCTGTCAGCCTCGTTGCTGTCAGCCTCGTTGCTGTCAGCCTCGTTGCTGTCAGCCTCGTTGCTGTCAGCCTCGTTGCTGTCAGCCTCGTTGCTGTCAGACTCGTTGCTTTCAGTCTCGTTGCTTTCAGCCTCGTTGCTTTCAGCCTCGTTGCTTTCAGACTCGTTGCTTTCAGTCTCGTTGCTGTCAGCCTCGTTGCTTTCAGCCTCGTTGCTGTCAGACTCGTTGCTTTCAGTCTCGTTGCTTTCAGCCTCGTTGCTGTCAGTCTCATTTGCTCATTGCAAATCCAGGCTGTATCACAACCGGCCGTGGTTGTGAGTCATATAGGGCGGTGCACAATTGGCCCAGCGTCGTCCGGGTTTGGCCCGGGGTAGGCCGTCATTGTAAATAAGAATTTGTTCTTAACTGACTTGCCTAGTTAAATAAAAATAAAAAAATTCATGGACATTAAAGCATTTTTCTTCTTCAGACAGGGGTGAAGAGGAAGACACAGAACCCGGTGTTCGAGGAGCGGTTCACCTTTGACCTTCTGTTCCTGGAGGCCCAGCGCCGCACCCTGCTGCTGTCTGTGGTCGACTTCGACAAGTTCTCACGACACTGTGTCATCGGCAAGGTGAACACCCACGCAAACAAAACACACACACGAGCGCACACACACACACACATACACAAACACACAATACTGTGGAGTATTGATACCAGGGGTATCAAAATGTGATGTGGTTTGATGTGAACATAAATTAAATTCAGGCTATAAGTCTAATGACATTTGGCGATTGTCGTTTGGCACACTTATTACCCTGAATTTAATTTGTGTTCACATCAAACCACATCACATTTAAAAAAAAAAATTAATAGCCTTTTCCTATTCATCAAATGGCCGGTGCACCGCACTGTTTCAGATGATCTTGTCAGGATTTGGCCAGGGTTGTTCCGGGTTTTGGTCACTAGATGCCCCCATTGTGCTTTTTGACCTTATGTTTTTTCCCTTGTTCCCCATTATTATTTGCACCTGTGCCTCGTTTCCCCTGATTGTATTTAAACCCTTAGTTTCCCTCAGTTCTGTGCTCTGTGTTTGTATGTTAGCACCCAGCCCTAGTGTTCTGTGTATTCTTGTCGATTCCGGTGGATGCTCTTGTGGAATTCTGTTTTTGTTTTTGAGTATCTCTTGAGGCTTTTTTGTGCTATTCCTACCACCTTTTGGATTTGCCATTTTTGTATTGAAGGACTTCTCCTTTTTACTTTATTAAATACACCGTCTTAAGTACTGCTGTGTCTGCCTCATCTTCTGGGTTCTGCTGACTATTCGTGGCTCAGTTGGTTAAGTGACTGTTTCTCACTCCGGAGACCCAGGTTCGTAACCGGGTCCTGACAGATCGTAGAGTGGATTACACTGTTTCAGATGATCTTAGAGTGGATCACACTGTTTCAGATGATTTTAGAGTGGATTACACTGTTTCAGATTATTTTAGAGTGGATTACACTGTTTCAGATGATCTTAGAGTGGATTACACTGTTTCAGATGATCTTAGAGTGGATTACACTGTTTCAGATGATCTTAGAGTGGATTACACTGTTTCAGATGCATGATTTTAGAGTGGATTACACTGTTTCAGATGCATGATTTTAGAGTGGATTACACTGTTTCAGATGCATAATCTTAGAGTGGATTACACTGTTTCAGATTCATGATCTTAGAGTGGATTACACTGTTTCAGATGATCTTAGAGTGGATTACACTGTTTCGGTTGCATGATCTTAGAGTGGATTACACTGTTTCAGATTATTTTAGAGTGGATTACACTGTTTCAGATTATTTTAGAGTGGATTACACTGTTTCAGATGCATGATCTTAGAGTGGATGAATTGGGGGGTTATTGTCTACTTTTTGAAGTGATTTATTTGACAATGACTGTTTGTCTTCATCCTACTTTTACATTTATTTATTTTTTACAGTTTATTGACGTCTTTACCATCAGCTATATAAAATAAAGAGAGTTGTACGCTCTATACAGTGCCTTGCGTAAGTATTCGACCCCCTTGAACTTTGCGACCTTTTGCCACATTTCAGGCTTCAAACATAAAGATATAAAACTGTATTTTGTTGTGAAGAATCAACAAGTGGGACACAATCATGAAGTGGAACGACATTAATTGGATATTTCAAACTTTTTAACAAATCAAAAACTGAAAAATTGGGTGTGCAAAATTATTCAGCCCCCTTAAGTTAATACTTTGTAGCGCCACCTTTTGCTGCGATTACAGCTGTAAGTCGCTTGGGGTATGTCTCTATCAGTTTTGCACATCGAGAGACTGAGAATGAGAATTTTTTCCCATTCCTCCTTGCAAAACAGCTCGAGCTCAGTGAGGTTGGATGGAGAGCATTTGTGAACAGCAGTTTTCAGTTCTTTCCACAGAAAGATTGGATTCAGGTTGGATTGGATTCTCGATTGGATTCAGGTCTGGATTTTGACTTGGCCATTCTAACACCTGGATATGTTTATTTTTGAACCATTCCATTGTAGATTTTGCTTTATGTTTTGGATCATTGTCTTGTTGGAAGACAAATCTCCGTCCCAGTCTCAGGTCTTTTGCAGACTCCATCAGGTTTTCTTCCAGAATGGTCCTGTATTTGGCTCCATCCATCTTCCCATCAATTTTAACCATCTTCCCTGTCCCTGCTGAAGAAAAGCAGGCCCAAACCATGATGCTGCCACCACCATGTTTGACAGTGGGGATGGTGTGTTCAGGGTGATGAGCTGTATTGCTTTTACGCCAAACATAACGTTTTGCATTGTTGCCAAAAAGTTCAATTTTGGTTTCATCTGACCAGAGCACCTTCTTCCACATGTTTGGTGTGTCTCCCAGGTGGCTTGTGGCAAACTTTAAACAACACTTTTTATGGATATCTTTAAGAAATGGCTTTCTTCTTGCCACTCTTCCATTAAGGCCAGATTTGTGCAATATACGACTGATTGTTGTCCTATGGACAGAGTCTCCCACCTCAGCTGTAGATCTCTGCAGTTCATCCAGAGTGATCATGGGCCTCTTGGCTGCATCTCTGATCAGTCTTCTCCTTGTATGAGCTGAAAGTTTAGAGAGACGGCCAGGTCTTGGTAGATTTGCAGTGGTCTGATACTCCTTCCATTTCAATATTATTGCTTGCACAGTGCTCCTTGGGATGTTTAAAGCTTGGGAAATCTTTTTGTATCCAAATCCGGCTATAAACTTCTTCACAACAGTATCTCGGACCTGCCTGGTGTGTTCCTTGTTCTTCATGATGCTCTCAGCGCTTTTAACGGACCTCTGAGACCATCACAGTGCAGGTGCATTTATACGGAGACTTGATTACACACAGGTGGATTGTATTTATCATCATTAGTCATTTAGGTCAACATTGGATCATTCAGAGTAAAGGGGCTGAATAATTTTGCACGCCCAATTTTTCAGTTTTTGATTTGTTAAAAAAGTTTGAAATATCCAATAAATGTCGTTCCACTTCATGATTATGTTGATTCTTCACAAAAAAATAAAGTTTTTTACTTTTATGTTTGAAGCCTGAAATGTGGCAAAAGGTCGCAAAGTTCAAGGGGGCCGAATACTTTCGCAAGGCACTGTATATTAACTCTCAGTCATTTATTGGGTAATGCACCAACGTTTCGGCATCACCTTCTTCTTGAGTATTGAGCCAATCAAAACAATGTGTGTACACAGGATGTCCCGTACCAGGAAGATACAGTGGCTCGCGAAAGTATTCAACCACCTTGGCATTTGTCCTATTTTGTTGCCTTACAACTTGGGGGGGGTTTGTATCATTTGATTTACACAACATGCCTACCACTTTCAAGATGCAAATTATTTTTTTATTGTGAAACAAACAAGAAATAAGACACACAAAAAAGAGAACTTGAGCGTGCATAACTATTGGATGGGTTCCGCTGGTGTACAGCAATCTTTAAGTCATACCACAGATTCTCAATTGGATTGAGGTCTGGGCTTTGACTAGGCCATTCCAAGACATTTACATGTTTCCCCTTAAACCACTCGAGTGTTGCTTTAGCAGTATGATTAGGGTCATAGTCCTGCTGGAAGGTGAACCTCCGTCCCGGTCTCAAATCTCTGGAAGACTGAAACAGGTTTCCCTCAGGTTTCCCTCAAGACTTTCCCTGTTTAGCGCCATCCATCATTTCTTCCCATTTCTTCCCAGTCCCTGCCAATGAAAACCATCTCACACAGCATGATGCTGCCAACACCATGCTTCACTGTGGGGATGATGTTCTCGGGGTGATGAGAAGTGTTGGGTTTGCGCCAGACATAGTGTTTTCCTTGATGGCCAAAAATATCAATTTCAGTCTCATCTGACCAGAGTACCTTCTTCCATATGTTTGGGGAGTCTCCCACATTCCTTTGGCGAACACCAAACATGTTTGCTTATTTTTTTCTTTAAGCAATTACTTTTTTCTGGCCACTCTTCCATGTAGCCCAGCTCTGTGGAGTGTACGGCTTAAAGTGGTCCTATGGACAAATACTCCAGCCTCCGCTGTGGAGCTTTGCAGCTCCTTCAGGGTTATCTTTGGTCTCTTTGTTGCCTCTCTGATTAATGCCCTCCTTGGCTGGTTCATTAGTTTTGGTGGGTGGTGCTCTCTTGACAGGTTTGTTGTGGTGCCATATTCTTTCCATTTTTTAATAATGGATTTAATAGTGCTCCGTGGGATGTTCAAAATATTGGATATTTTTTTATAACCCAATCCCGATCTGTACTTTTCCACAACTTTGTCTCTGACCTGTTTGGAGAGCTCCTTGGTCTTCATGGTGTCGCTTGCTTTGTGGTGCCCCTTGCTTAGTGGTGTTGCAGACTCTGGGGCCTTTCAGAACAGGGGTATATATACTGAGATAATGTGATAGATCATGTGACACTTAGATTGCACACAGGTGGACTTTATTTGACTTAATTATGTGACTTCTGAAGGTAATTAGTTGCACCAGATCTTATTTAGGGGCTTCATAGTAAAGGGGGTGAAAACATATGCACGCACCACTTTCCGTTTCTTATTTTTTTAGAATTCTTTATAACAAATAATTTTTTAAATTTTACTTCACCAATTTAGACTATTTTGTGTATGTCCATTACACGAAATCCAATTAAATTACAGGTTGTAATGCAACAAAATAGGAAAAAATGCCAAGAGGGATGAATAATTTTGCAAGGCACATTCAACCCTGTCTGATACATTAGTTCTGTAATGGTGTGTTTTCATTGGTAGGTGGCGCTGCCTCTGAGTGATGTTGATCTGGTGAAAGGTGGTCATTGGTGGAAGGCCCTGGTACCTAGTTCTCAGGTAGGAAGAACACACACACACTAAATGTCTTAGTTCAACACACACTAAGTGTCTTAGTTCAACACATTGATCTAAGTGGATTCTTCCCTTTGGATGTGAAACCGTTATCAAGCTCATCAGCCTCCCCTCCTCCTCTTCCTCCTCATTCCCTCGTCCTCCTCCTACTCTTCCTCTCATCCTCTCCTCCTCTCAGCCTCTCTTACATAGACATACAGTCACTGAGGCCCAATCTGTTGTTTATTGGCCAGGAGAGGCACAACACTGACTTTGAGTGTGTGTGTGTGTGTGTGTGTGTGTGTGTGTGTGTGTGTGTGTGTGTGTGTGTGTGTGTGTGTGTGTGTGTGTGTGTGTGTGTGTGTGTGTGTGTGTGTGTGTGTGTGCGTGTGCGTGCGCGAGAGAGACACTAACACTGTCCTCGCTGCACATCTGTTATATTGTCACGAGGGTGGTGAGCGCATCGCCCTCGAACACAACAACACCACAACAATACAAAAACAGCACCACAACAACAACGACACAAAGAGAGAGAGATGCTGTTATCACTCCACTATCTGAGATAGTCAGACAGACATATCTACAGAGTGATATCAACAGTGTTTTGTGTTTCTAACAGAATGAGGTAGAGCTGGGAGAGCTGCTGTTATCACTCAACTACCTGCCCTCTGCTGGAAGACTCAACGTTGACATCATCAGAGCAAAGCAGCTGCTGCAGACAGACATGTGCCAGGGATCAGGTAAACTATACCTACTAACAGCTGCTGCAGACAGACATGTGCCAGGGATCAGGTAAACTGACATACCTACTAATATACCTACTAATATACCTACTAATATACCTACTAATATAACTACTGACATACCTACTAATATACCTACTAATATACCTACTAATATACCTACTAATATACCTACTAATATACCTACTAATATACCTACTAATACACCTACTGATATACCTACTAATATACCTACTGACATACCTACTAATATACCTACTAATATACCTACTAATATACCTACTGACATACCTACTGACATACCTACTAATATACCTACTAATATACCTACTGACATACCTACTAATATACCTACTAATATACCTACTGACATACCTACTAATATACCTACTGACATACCTACTAATATATCTACTGACATACCTACTGACATACCTACTAACATACCTACTAATATACCTACTAACATACCTACTAATATACCTACTAATATACCTACTAACATACCTACTAATATATCTACTGACATACCTACTAATATACCTACTAATATACCTACTAATATACCTACTAATATACCTACTAACATACCTACTAATATACCTACTAATATACCTACTGACATACCTACTAATATACCTACTGACATACCTACTAATATACCTACTAATATACCTACTAATATACCTACTAATATACCTACTAATATACCTACTGACATACCTACTGACATACCTACTAATATACCTACTAATATACCTACTGACATACCTACTGACATACCTACTAATATACCTACTAATATACCTACTGACATACCTACTAATATACCTACTAATATACCTACTAATATACCTACTAATATACCTACTAATATACCTACTGACATACCTACTGACATACCTACTAATATACCTACTGACATACCTACTGACATACCTACTAATATACCTACTAATATACCTACTAATATACCTACTGACATACCTACTAATATACCTACTAATATACCTACTGACATACCTACTAATATACCTACTAATATACCTACTGACATACCTACTGACATAACAGAGGAATAACAGAGGAGGGATACCTGACTAACAGAGGGATACCTGACTAACAGAGGGGGGATACCTGACTAACAGAGGGGGGATACCTGACTAACAGAGGAGGGATACCTGACTAACAGAGTGGATACCTGACTAACAGAGGAGGGATACCTGACTAACAGAGGAGGGATACCTGAATAACAGAGGGGGGATACCTGACTAACAGAGGAGGGATACCTGACTAACAGAGGAGGGATACCTGACTAACAGAGGGGATACCTGACTAACAGAGGAGGGATACCTGACTAACAGAGGAGGGATACCTGACTAACAGAGGGGATACCTGACTAACAGAGGGGATACCTGACTAACAGAGGAGGGATACCTGAATAACAGAGGGGGGATACCTGACTAACAGAGGAGGGATACCTGACTAACAGAGGAGGGATACCTGACTAACAGAGGGGATACCTGACTAACAGAGGAGGGATACCTGAATAACAGAGGGGATACCTGACTAACAGAGGGGATACCTGAATAACAGAGGGGATACCTGACTAACAGAGGGGATACCTGAATAACAGAGGGGATACCTGAATAACAGAGGGGATACCTGACTAACAGAGGGGATAACTGAATAACAGAGGGGATACCTGACTAACAGAGGGGATACCTGAATAACAGAGGAGGGATACCTGACTAACAGAGGAGGGATACCTGAATAACAGAGGGGATACCTGAATAACAGAGGAGGGATACCTGAATAACAGAGGGATACCTGAATAACAGAGGAGGGATACCTGAATAACAGAGGGGATACCTGAATAACAGAGGAGGGATACCTGAATAACAGAGGGGATACCTGACTAACAGGGGAGGGATACCTGAATAACAGAGGAGGGATACCTGAATAACAGAGGGGATACCTGAATGACAGAGTGGATACCTGACTAACAGAGGAGGGATACCTGAATAACAGAGGGGATACATGAATAACAGAGGAGGGATACCTGAATAACAGAGGAGGGATACCTGAATAACAGAGGGGATACCTGAATAACAGAGGGGATACCTGAATAACAGAGGAGGGATACCTGAATAACAGAGGGGATACCTGAATAACAGAGGGGATACCTGAATAACAGAGGAGGGATACCTGAATGACAGAGTGGATACCTGAATAACAGAGGGGATACCTGAATTACAGAGGGGATACCTGAATAACAGAGGGGATATCTGACTAACAGAGTGGATACCTGAATAACAGAGGAGGGATACCTGACTAACAGAGGAGGGATACCTGAATAACAGAGGGGATACCTGAATAACAGAGGGGGGATACCTGACTAACAGAGGAGGGATACCTGACTAACAGAGGGGGGATACCTGACTAACAGAGGAGGGATATCTGAATAACAGAGGGGATACCTGACTAACAGAGGAGGGATACCTGAATAACAGAGGGGATACCTGAATAACAGAGGAGGGATACCTGACTAACAGAGGAGGGATACCTGAATAACAGAGGAGGGATACCTGACTAACAGAGGAGGGATATCTGAATAACAGAGGAGGGATACCTGACTAACAGAGGAGGGATACCTGAATAACAGAGGGGATACCTGAATAACAGAGGGATACCTGACTAACAGAGGAGGGATACCTGAATAACAGGGGGGATACCTGACTAACAGAGGGATACCTGAATAACAGAGGGGATACCTGACTAGCAGAGTCGATACCTGAATGACAGAGGGGATACCTGACTAACAGAGGGGATACCTGAATAACAGAGGGGATACCTGAATGACAGAGGGGATACCTGACTAACAGAGGAGGGATACCTGAATAACAGAGTGGATACCTGACTAACAGAGGGGATACCTGACTAACAGAGGGATACCTGAATAACAGAGGGGATACCTGAATAACAGAGGGGATACCTGAATAACTGAAAAGGTTACCTGAACAACAGCGTTAATACCTAGATGACAAAGTGGATACCTAGATGTCAGAGGGGATACCTGAATAACAGAGGGATACCTGACTAACAGAGGGGATACCTGAATAACAGAGGGATACCTGAATAACAGAGGGGATACCTGAATAACAGAGGGGATACCTGAATAACAGAGGGGATACCTGAATAACAGAGGGGATACCTGAATAACAGAGGGGATACCTGAATAACAGAGGGGATACCTGACTAACAGAGGAGGGATACCTGAATAACAGAGTGGATACCTGACTAACAGAGGGGATACCTGAATAACAGAGGAGGGATACCTGAATAACAGAGGGGGATACCTGACTAACAGAGGAGGGATGCCTGACTAACAGAGGAGGGATACCTGACTAACAGAGGAGGGATACCTAACTAACAGAGGAGGGATACCTAACTAACAGAGGAGGGATACCTGAATGACAGAGGGGGATACCTGACTAACAGAGGAGGGATACCTGACTAACAGAGGGGGGATACCTGAATAACAGAGGGGGGATACCTGAATAACAGAGGGGGGATACCTGACTAACAGAGGAGGGATACCTGACTAACAGAGGGGGGATACCTGAATAACAGAGGAGGGATACCTGACTAACAGAGGAGGGATACCTGACTAACAGAGGGGGGATACCTGACTAACAGAGGAGGGATACCTGACTAACAGAGGGGTGATACCTGAATAACAGAGGGGGGATACCTGACTAACAGAGGAGGGATACCTGACTAACAGAGGGGTGATACCTGAATTACAGAGGGGATACCTGAATAACAGAGGGGATACCTGAATAACAGAGGGGATACCTGAATAACAGAGTGGATACCTGACTAACAGAGGGGATACCTGAATAACAGAGTGGATACCTGACTAACAGAGGGGGATACCTGACTAACAGAGGGGGGATACCTGACTAACAGAGTGGATACCTGACTAACAGAGGGGATACCTGAATAACAGAGTGGATACCTGACTAACAGAGGGGATACCTGACTAACAGAGGGGATACCTGAATAACAGAGTGGATACCTGACTAACAGAGGGGATACCTGACTAACAGAGGGATACCTGAATAACAGAGGGGATACCTGAATGACAGAGGGATACCTGAATAACAGAGTGGATACCTGAATAACAGAGGAGGGATACCTGAATGACAGAGGGGGATACCTGACTAACAGAGGAGGGATACCTGAATAACAGAGGAGGGATACCTGACTAACAGAGGGGATATCTGACTAACAGAGGGGATACCTGAATAACAGAGGGGATACCTGACTAACAGAGGGATACCTGAATAACAGAGGGGATACCTGAATGACAGAGGGATACCTGAATAACAGAGTGGATACCTGAATAACAGAGGGGGATACCTGACTAACAGAGGAGGGATACCTGAATAACAGAGGGGATACCTGAATAACAGAGGGGATACCTGACTAACAGAGGGATACCTGAATAACAGAGGGGATACCTGAATGACAGAGGGATACCTGAATAACAGAGTGGATACCTGAATAACAGAGGAGGGATACCTGAATGACAGAGGGGGATACCTGACTAACAGAGGAGGGATACCTGAATAACAGAGTGGATACCTGACTAACAGAGTGGATACCTGACTAACAGAGGGGATACCTGAATAACAGAGGGGATACCTGAATAACAGAGGGGATACCTGACTAACAGAGGAGGGATACCTGAATAACAGAGTGGATACCTGACTAACAGAGGGGATACCTGAATAACAGAGGGGATACCTGAATAACAGAGTGGATACCTGACTAACAGAGGGGATACCTGAATAACAGAGTGGATACCTGACTAACAGAGGGGATACCTGACTAACAGAGGGATACCTGAATAACAGAGGGGATACCTGAATGACAGAGGGGGATACCTGACTAACAGAGGAGGGATACCTGAATAACAGAGGAGGGATACCTGACTAACAGAGGAGGGATACCTGAATAACAGAGGAGGGATACCTGACTAACAGAGGAGGGATACCTGACTAACAGAGGGGATACCTGAATGACAGAGGAGGGATACCTGACTAACAGAGGGGATACCTGAATGACAGAGGAGGGATACCTGACTAACAGAGGAGGGATACCTGACTAACAGAGTAGGGATACCTGACTAACAGAGGGATACCTGACTAACAGAGGAGGGATACCTGACTAACAGAGGAGGGATACCTGACTAACAGAGGGGTGATACCTGAATTACAGAGGGGATACCTGAATAACAGAGGGGATACCTGAATAACAGAGGGGATACCTGAATAACAGAGGGGATACCTGACTAACAGAGGAGGGATACCTGAATAACAGAGTGGATACCTGACTAACAGAGGGGATACCTGAATAACAGAGGGGATACCTGAATAACAGAGTGGATACCTGACTAACAGAGGGGGATACCTGACTAACAGAGGGGGATACCTGACTAACAGAGGGGATACCTGAATAACAGAGGGGATACCTGAATAACAGAGTGGATACCTGACTAACAGAGGAGGGATACCTGACTAACAGAGGGGGGATACCTGACTAACAGAGGGGGGATACCTGACTAACAGAGGGGGGATACCTGACTAACAGAGGGGGGATACCTGACTAACAGAGTGGATACCTGACTAACAGAGGGGGGATACCTGAATGACAGAGGGGGGATACCTGAATGACAGAGTGGATACCTGAATAACAGAGGGGATACCTGAATAACAGAGGGGGGATACCTGACTAACAGAGGAGGGATACCTGACTAACAGAGGGGATACCTGACTAACAGAGGAGGGATACCTGAATAACAGAGTGGATACCTGACTAACAGAGGAGGGATACCTGACTAACAGAGGGGGGATACCTGACTAACAGAGGGGGGATACCTGACTAACAGAGGAGGGATGCCTGACTAACAGAGTGGATACCTGAATGACAGAGGAGGGATACCTGACTAACAGAGGAGGGATACCTGAATAACAGAGGAGGGATACCTGACTAACAGAGGGGATACCTGACTAACAGAGGAGGGATACCTGAATAACAGAGGGGGATACCTCAATGACAGAGGGGATACCTGAATAACAAAGGGGATACCTGAATAACAGAGGGGATACCTGAATGACAGAGTGGATACCTGAATAACAGAGGGGGGATACCTGACTAACAGAGGAGGGATGCCTGACTAACAGAGTGGATACCTGAATGACAGAGGAGGGATACCTGACTAACAGAGGAGGGATACCTGACTAACAGAGGGGGATACCTGACTAACAGAGGAGGGATACCTGACTAACAGAGGGGGATACCTGAATAACAGAGGGGATACCTGACTAACAGAGTGGATACCTGAATAACAGAGTGGGGATACCTGACTAACAGAGGAGGGATACCTGACTAACAGAGGAGGGATACCTGAATAACAGAGGGGGATACCTGAATGACAGAGGGGATACCTGAATAACAGAGGGGGGATACCTGACTAACAGAGGAGGGATGCCTGACTAACAGAGTGGATACCTGAATGACAGAGGAGGGATACCTGACTAACAGAGGAGGGATACCTGACTAACAGAGGGGGATACCTGACTAACAGAGGAGGGATACCTGACTAACAGAGGGGGATACCTGAATAACAGAGGGGATACCTGACTAACAGAGTGGATACCTGAATAACAGAGTGGGGATACCTGACTAACAGAGGAGGGATACCTGACTAACAGAGGAGGGATACCTGACTAACAGAGGAGGGATACCTGACTAACAGAGGAGGGATACCTGACTAACAGAGTGGATACCTGACTAACAGAGTGGATACCTGAATAACAGAGTGGGGGTACCTGACTAACAGAGGAGGGATACCTGACTAACAGAGGGGGGATACCTGACTAACAGAGGGGGTATATCTGACTAACAGAGGAGGGATACCTGACTAACAGAGGGGGGATACCTGACTAACAGAGGAGGGATACCTGACTAACAGAGGAGGGATACCTGACTAACAGAGTGGATACCTGACTAACAGAGGAGGGATACCTGACTAACAGAGGGGGGATACCTGACTAACAGAGGGGGATACCTGACTAACAGAGTGGATACCTGAATGACAGAGGAGGGATACCTGACTAACAGAGGAGGGATACCTGACTAACAGAGTGGGGATACCTGACTAACAGAGGAGGGATACCTGACTAACAGAGTGGGGATACCTGACTAACAGAGGAGGGATACCTGAATAACAGAGTGGGGATACCTGACTAACAGAGGAGGGATACCTGACTAACAGAGGAGGGATACCTGACTAACAGAGGAGGGATACCTGACTAACAGAGGAGGGATACCTGACTAACAGAGTGGATACCTGAATAACAGAGTGGGGATACCTGACTAACAGAGGGGGGATACCTGACTAACAGAGGAGGGATACCTGACTAACAGAGGAGGGATACCTGAATAACAGAGGGGATACCTGACTAACAGAGGGGGGATACCTGACTAACAGAGTGGATACCTGACTAACAGAGTGGGGATACCTGACTAACAGAGTGGGGATACCTGACTAACAGAGGAGGGATACCTGAATAACAGAGGAGGGATACCTGAATAACAGAGGGGATACCTGACTAACAGAGGGGGATACCTGACTAACAGAGTGGATACCTGACTAACAGAGTGGATACCTGACTAACAGAGTGGATACCTGAATAACAGAGTGGGGATACCTGACTAACAGAGGAGGGATACCTGACTAACAGAGGAGGGATACCTGACTAACAGAGGGGGATACCTGACTAACAGAGTGGATACCTGACTAACAGAGTGGATACCTGAATAACAGAGTGGGGGTACCTGACTAACAGAGGAGGGATACCTGACTAACAGAGGGGGGATACCTGACTAACAGAGGGGGGATACCTGACTAACAGAGGGGGATACCTGACTAACAGAGTGGATACCTGAATGACAGAGGAGGGATACCTGACTAACAGAGGAGGGATACCTGAATAACAGAGGGGATACCTGAATAACAGAGGGATACCTGACTAACAGAGTGGGGATACCTGACTAACAGAGGAGGGATACCTGAATAACAGAGGAGGGATACCTGAATAACAGAGGGGATACCTGAATAACAGAGGGGATACCTGACTAACAGAGGAGGGATACCTGACTAACAGAGGAGGGATACCTGACTAACAGAGGAGGGATACCTGACTAACAGAGGAGGGATACCTGACTAACAGAGTGGATACCTGAATAACAGAGTGGGGATACCTGACTAACAGAGGGGGGATACCTGACTAACAGAGGAGGGATACCTGACTAACAGAGGGGGGATACCTGACTAACAGAGGAGGGATACCTGAATAACAGAGTGGATACCTGACTATCAGAGGGGATACCTGACTAACAGAGGGGAATACCTGACTAACAGAGGAGGGATACCTGACTAACAGAGGGGATACCTGAATAACAGAGTGGGGATACCTGACTAACAGAGGGGGATACCTGACTAACAGAGGGGATACCTGAATAACAGAGGAGGGATACCTGAATAACAGAGGAGGGATACCTGACTAACAGAGGAGGGATACCTGACTAACAGAGGAGGGATACCTGACTAACAGAGGAGGGATACCTGACTAACAGAGGAGGGATACCTGACTAACAGAGGAGGGATACCTGACTAACAGAGGGGGATACCTGAACGACAGAGGAGGGATACCTACGTACATTTCCCAACCAGAAGCCATGGATTACAGGCAACAGCCGCACTGAGCTAAAGGCTATAGGTGCCACTTTCAAGGAGCGGGACACTAACCTGGACACTTATAAGACATCCCACTATGCCCTTTGACGACCAAGCAAACAGGCAAAGTGTCAATACAGTACTAAGACCTAATCCTACTACACTGGCTGACGCTCATCAGATGTGGCAGGGCTTGCAAACTATCACGGATTACAAAGAGAAAACCAGCAGCGAGATGCCCAGTGACACGAGCCTACCAGATGAGCTAAATGCCTTCTTTACTCGCTTCGAGGCAAGCAACACTGAACCATGCGTGCGAGTAGCTTATGGGGATCCTAATAAACTAAACTAAACTTAACTAATCTGTCACTTTATTCCTTGTTATATGTACATATATATCTTATTTAACAGGTACCCCTGAACATTGACTCAGTACTGGTACCCCGTGTATATAGCCAAGTTATCATAGACTCAGTACTGGTACCCCATGTATATAGCCAAGTTATCATTGACTCAGTACTGGTACCCCGTGTATATAACCAAGTTATCATTGACTAGGTACTGGTACCCTGTGTATATAACCCAATTATCATTGACTCAGTACTGGTACCCTGTGTATATAACCAAGTTATCATTGACTCAGTACTGGTAACATGTGTATATAACCAAGTTATCATTGACTAGGTACTGGTACCCCGTGTATATAACCAAGTTATCATTGACTCAGTACTGATACCCCGTGTATATAACCAAGTTATCATTGACTCAGTACTGATACCCCGTGTATATAGCCAAGTTATCATTGACTCAGTACTGGTACCCCGTGTATATAGCCAAGTTATCATTGACTAGGTACTGGTATCCCGTGTATATAACCAAGTTATCATTGACTCAGTACTGGTACCCTGTGTATATAGCCAAGTAATCATTGACTAGGTACTGGTATCCCGTGTATATAACCAAGTTATCATTGACTCAGTACTGGTACCCCGTGTATATAGCCAAGGTATCATAGACTCAGTACTGGTACCCTGTGTATATAACCAAGTTATCATTGACTCAGTACTGGTACCCCTTGTATATAACCAAGTTATCATTGACTCAGTACTGGTACCCCTTGTATATAACCAAGTTATCATTGACTATGTACTGATACCCGTGTATATAACCAAGTTATCATTGACTCAGTACTGGTACCTGTGTATATAGCCAAGTCATCATTGACTAGGTACTGGTACCTGTGTATATAACCAAGTTATCATTGACTAGGTACTGGTACCCTGTGTATATAACCAAGTTATCATTGACTAGGTACTGGTACCCTGTGTATATAACCAAGATATCATTGACTAGGTACTGGTACCCTGTGTATATAACCAAGTTATCATTGACTAGGTACTGGTACCCTGTGTATATAACCAAGTTATCATTGACTAGGTACTGGTACCCTGTGTATATAACCAAGTTATCATTACTCATTGTGATTCTGTTATTACATTTTTATTATTTCTTTATTGTTGGGAAGGACCTGTCAGTCAGCTTTTCACTATTTGTCCACACCTGGTGTTTATCAAGCATGTGACGAATAACATTTGATTTGAGGAGACCTGAATAACACCTCATATACTACAGCCTCTGCAGACAGACATGTGGTAGGGATCAGGTAATAACTGCAGAAACCTGACACACCTGGGGATCAGGTAATAACTGCAGAAACCTGACACACCTGGGGATCAGGTAATAACTGCAGAAACCTGACACACCTGGGGATCAGGTAATAACTGCAGAAACCTGACACACCTGGGGATCAGGTAATAACTGCAGAAACCTGAATAACACACCTGGGGATCAGGTAATAACTGCAGAAACCTGACACACACCTGGGGATCAGGTAATAACTGCAGAAACCTGACACACACCTGGGGATCAGGTAATAACTGCAGAAACCTGACACACACCTGGGGATCAGGTAATAACTGCAGAAACCTGACACACACCTGGGGATCAGGTAATAACTGCAGAAACCTGAATAACACACCTGGGGATCAGGTAATAACTGCAGAAACCTGAATAACACACCTGGGGATCAGGTAATAACTGCAGAAACCTGACACACACCTGGGGATCAGGTAATAACTGCAGAAACCTGAATAACACACCTGGGGATCAGGTAATAACTGCAGAAACCTGACACACACCTGGGGATCAGGTAATAACTGCAGAAACCTGACACACACCTGGGGATCAGGTAATAACTGCAGAAACCTGAATAACACACCTGGGGATCAGGTAATAACTGCAGAAACCTGAATAACACACCTGGGGATCAGGTAATAACTGCAGAAACCTGACACACCTGGGGATCAGGTAATAACTGCAGAAACCTGACACACACCTGGGGATCAGGTAATAACTGCAGAAACCTGACACACCTGGGGATCAGGTAATAACTGCAGAAACCTGACACACACCTGGGGATCAGGTAATAACTGCAGAAACCTGACACACACCTGGGGATCAGGTAATAACTGCAGAAACCTGACACACACCTGGGGATCAGGTAATAACTGCAGAAACCTGACACACCTGGGGATCAGGTAATAACTGCAGAAACCTGACACACACCTGGGGATCAGGTAATAACTGCAGAAACCTGACACACACCTGGGGATCAGGTAATAACTGCAGAAACCTGACACACACCTGGGGATCAGGTAATAACTGCAGAAACCTGACACACCTGGGGATCAGGTAATAACTGCAGAAACCTGACACACCTGGGGATCAGGTAATAACTGCAGAAACCTTAATAACACACCTGGGGATCAGGTAATAACTGCAGAAACCTGACACACACCTGGGGATCAGGTAATAACTGCAGAAACCTGAATAACACACCTGACACACCTGGGGATCAGGTAATAACTGCAGAAACCTGACACACACCTGGGGATCAGGTAATAACTGCAGAAACCTGAATAACACACCTGGGGATCAGGTAATAACTGCAGAAACCTGACACACCTGGGGATCAGGTAATTACTGCAGAAACCTGACACACCTGGGGATCAGGTAATAACTGCAGAAACCTGACACACCTGGGGATCAGGTAATAACTGCAGAAACCTGACACACACCTGGGGATCAGGTAATAACTGCAGAAACCTGACACACCTGGGGATCAGGTAATAACTGCAGAAACCTGACACACACCTGGGGATCAGGTAATAACTGCAGAAACCTGACACACCACACCACGACACTACACACCACGGGGTACCATGTATGTCATACTTCCTGCTAGCAGAACATTTA
>NC_088225.1:32793574-32843574 GCF_036934945.1 Oncorhynchus masou masou
AGGAGGATGTTGTGTTAAACAGGTCCTCTCAGAGAGGTAGTAGGAGGATGCTGTGTTAAACAGGTCCTCTCAGAGAGGTAGTAGGAGGGTGTTGTGTTAAACAGGTCCTCTCAGAGAGGTAGTAGGAGGATGTTGTGTTAAACAGGTCCTATCAGAGAGGTAGTAGGAGGGTGTTGTGTTAAACAGGTCCTCTCAGAGAGGTAGTAGGAGGATGTTGTGTTAAACAGGTCCTCTCAGAGAGGTAGTAGGAGGATGTTGTGTTAAACAGGTCCTCTCAGAGAGGTAGTAGGAGGATGTTGTGTTAAACAGGTCCTCTCAGAGAGGTAGTAGGAGGGTGTTGTGTTAAACAGGTCCTCTCAGAGAGGTAGTAGGAGGGTGTTGTGTTAAACAGGTCCTCTCAGAGAGGTAGTAGGAGGATGTTTAAAACAGGTCCTCTCAGAGAGGTAGTAGGAGGGTGTTGTGTTAAACAGGTCCTCTCAGAGAGATAGTAGGAGGATGTTGTGTTAAACAGGTCCTCTCAGAGAGGTAGTAGGAGGACGTTGTGTTAAACAGGTCCTCTCAGAGAGGTAGTAGGAGGATGTTTAAAACAGGTCCTCTCAGAGAGGTAGTAGGAGGATGTTGTGTTAAACAGGTCCTCTCAGAGAGGTAGTAGGAGGATGTTGTGTTAAACAGGGCCTCTCAGAGAGGTAGTAGGAGGATGTTGTGTTAAACAGGTCCTCTCAGAGAGGTAGTAGGAGGATGTTTAAAACAGGTCCTCTCAGAGAGGTAGTAGGAGGATGTTTAAAACAGGTCCTCTCAGAGAGGCAGTAGGAGGATGTTGTGTTAAACAGGTCCTCTCAGAGAGGTAGTAGGAGGATGTTGTGTTAAACAGGTCCTCTCAGAGAGGTAGTAGGAGGATGTTGTGTTAAACAGGTCCTCTCAGAGAGGTAGTAGGAGGGTGTTGTGTTAAACAGGTCCTCTCAGAGAGGTAGTAGGAGGGTGTTGTGTTAAACAGGTCCTCTCAGAGAGGTAGTAGGAGGATGTTTAAAACAGGTCCTCTCAGAGAGGTAGTAGGAGGATGTTGTGTTAAACAGGTCCTCTCAGAGAGGTAGTAGGAGGGTGTTGTGTTAAACAGGTCCTCTCAGAGAGGTAGTAGGAGGGTGTTGTGTTAAACAGGTCCTCTCAGAGAGGTAGTAGGAGGATGTTGTGTTAAACAGGTCCTCTCAGAGAGGTATTAGGAGGATGTTGTGTTAAACAGGGCCTCTCAGAGAGGTAGTAGGAGGATGTTGTGTTAAACAGGGCCTCTCAGAGAGGTAGTAGGAGGATGTTGTGTTAAATAGGTCCTCTCAGAGAGGTAGTAGGAGGATGTTGTGTTAAACAGGTCCTCTCAGAGAGGTAGGAGGAGGATGTTGTGTTAAACAGGTCCTCTCAGAGTGGTAGTAGGAGAATGTTGTGTTAAACAGGTCCTCTCAGAGAGGTAGTTGGAGGATGTTGTGTTAAACAGGTCCTCTCAGAGAGGTAGTAGGAGGATGTTGTGTTAAACAGGTCCTCTCAGAGAGGTAGTAGGAGGATGTTGTGTTAAACAGGTCCTCTCAGAGAGGTAGTAGGAGGATGTTGTGTTAAACAGGTCCTCTCAGAGAGGTAGTAGGAGGATGTTGTGTTAAACAGGTCCTCTCAGAGAGGTAGTAGGAGGGTGTTGTGTTAAACAGGTCCTCTCAGAGAGGTAGTAGGAGGATGTTGTGTTAAACAGGTCCTCTCAGAGAGGTAGTAGGAGGGTGTTGTGTTAAACAGGTCCTCTCAGAGAGATAGTAGGAGGATGTTGTGTTAAACAGGTCCTCTCAGAGAGGTAGTAGGAGGACGTTGTGTTAAACAGGTCCTCTCAGAGAGGTAGTAGGAGGATGTTTAAAACAGGTCCTCTCAGAGAGGTAGTAGGAGGATGTTGTGTTAAACAGGTCCTCTCAGAGAGGTAGTAGGAGGATGTTGTGTTAAACAGGGCCTCTCAGAGAGGTAGTAGGAGGATGTTGTGTTAAACAGGTCCTCTCAGAGAGGTAGTAGGAGGATGTTTAAAACAGGTCCTCTCAGAGAGGTAGTAGGAGGATGTTTAAAACAGGTCCTCTCAGAGAGGCAGTAGGAGGATGTTGTGTTAAACAGGTCCTCTCAGAGAGGTAGTAGGAGGATGTTGTGTTAAACAGGTCCTCTCAGAGAGGTAGTAGGAGGATGTTGTGTTAAACAGGTCCTCTCAGAGAGGTAGTAGGAGGGTGTTGTGTTAAACAGGTCCTCTCAGAGAGGTAGTAGGAGGGTGTTGTGTTAAACAGGTCCTCTCAGAGAGGTAGTAGGAGGATGTTTAAAACAGGTCCTCTCAGAGAGGTAGTAGGAGGATGTTGTGTTAAACAGGTCCTCTCAGAGAGGTAGTAGGAGGGTGTTGTGTTAAACAGGTCCTCTCAGAGAGGTAGTAGGAGGGTGTTGTGTTAAACAGGTCCTCTCAGAGAGGTAGTAGGAGGATGTTGTGTTAAACAGGTCCTCTCAGAGAGGTATTAGGAGGATGTTGTGTTAAACAGGGCCTCTCAGAGAGGTAGTAGGAGGATGTTGTGTTAAACAGGGCCTCTCAGAGAGGTAGTAGGAGGATGTTGTGTTAAATAGGTCCTCTCAGAGAGGTAGTAGGAGGATGTTGTGTTAAACAGGTCCTCTCAGAGAGGTAGGAGGAGGATGTTGTGTTAAACAGGTCCTCTCAGAGTGGTAGTAGGAGAATGTTGTGTTAAACAGGTCCTCTCAGAGAGGTAGTTGGAGGATGTTGTGTTAAACAGGTCCTCTCAGAGAGGTAGTAGGAGGATGTTGTGTTAAACAGGTCCTCTCAGAGAGGTAGTAGGAGGATGTTGTGTTAAACAGGTCCTCTCAGAGAGGTAGTAGGAGGATGTTGTGTTAAACAGGTCCTCTCAGAGAGGTAGTAGGAGGATGTTGTGTTAAACAGGTCCTCTCAGAGAGGTAGTAGGAGGGTGTTGTGTTAAACAGGTCCTCTCAGAGAGGTAGTAGGAGGATGTTGTGTTAAACAGGTCCTCTCAGAGAGGTAGTAGGAGGGTGTTGTGTTAAACAGGTCCTCTCAGAGAGGTAGTAGGAGGGTGTTGTGTTAAACAGGTCCTCTCAGAGAGGTAGTAGGAGGATGTTGTGTTAAACAGGTCCTCTCAGAGAGGTAGTAGGAGGATGTTGTGTTAAACAGGTCCTCTCAGAGAGGTAGTAGGAGGATGTTGTGTTAAACAGGTCCTCTCAGAGAGGTAGTAGGAGGATGTTGTGTTAAACAGGTCCTCTCAGAGAGGTAGTAGGAGGATGTTGTGTTAAACAGGTCCTCTCAGAGAGGTAGTAGGAGGGTGTTGTGTTAAACAGGGCCTCTCAGAGAGGTAGTAGGAGGATGTTGTGTTAAACAGGTCCTCTCAGAGAGGTAGTAGGAGGATGTTGTGTTAAACAGGTCCTCTCAGAGAGGTAGTAGGAGGATGTTGTGTTAAACAGGTCCTCTCAGAGAGGTAGTAGGAGGATGCTGTGTTAAACAGGTCCTCTCAGAGAGGTAGTAGGAGGGTGTTGTGTTAAACAGGTCCTCTCAGAGAGGTAGTAGGAGGATGTTGTGTTAAACAGGTCCTATCAGAGAGGTAGTAGGAGAGTGTTGTGTTAAACAGGTCCTCTCAGAGAGGTAGTAGGAGGATGTTGTGTTAAACAGGTCCTCTCAGAGAGGTAGTAGGAGGATGTTGTGTTAAACAGGTCCTCTCAGAGAGGTAGTAGGAGGATGTTGTGTTAAACAGGTCCTCTCAGAGAGGTAGTAGGAGGGTGTTGTGTTAAACAGGTCCTCTCAGAGAGGTAGTAGGAGGGTGTTGTGTTAAACAGGTCCTCTCAGAGAGGTAGTAGGAGGATGTTTAAAACAGGTCCTCTCAGAGAGGTAGTAGGAGGGTGTTGTGTTAAACAGGTCCTCTCAGAGAGGAAGTAGGAGGGTGTTGTGTTAAACAGGTCCTCTCAGAGAGGTAGTAGGAGGGTGTTGTGTTAAACAGGTCCTCTCAGAGAGGTAGTAGGAGGGTGTTGTGTTAAACAGGTCCTCTCAGAGAGGTAGTAGGAGGGTGTTGTGTTAAACAGGTCCTCTCAGAGAGGTAGTAGGAGGGTGTTGTGTTAAACAGGTCCTCTCAGAGAGGTAGTAGGAGGATGTTGTGTTAAACAGGTCCTCTCAGAGAGGTAGTAGGAGGATGTTGTGTTAAACAGGTCCTCTCAGAGAGGTAGTAGGAGGATGTTGTGTTAAACAGGTCCTCTCAGAGAGGTAGTAGGAGGGTGTTGTGTTAAACAGGTCCTCTCAGAGAGGTAGTAGGAGGGTGTTGTGTTAAACAGGTCCTCTCAGAGAGGTAGTAGGAGGATGTTGTGTTAAACAGGTCCTCTCAGAGAGGTAGTAGGAGAATGTTGTGTTAAACAGGTCCTCTCAGAGAGGTAGTAGGAGGATGTTGTGTTAAACAGGTCCTCTCAGAGAGGTAGTAGGAGGATGTTGTGTTAAACAGGTCCTCTCAGAGAGGTAGTAGGAGGGTGTTGTGTTAAACAGGTCCTCTCAGAGAGGTAGTAGGAGGATGTTGTGTTAAACAGGTCCTCTCAGAGAGGTAGTAGGAGGATGTTGTGTTAAACAGGTCCTCTCAGAGAGGTAGTAGGAGGGTGTTGTGTTAAACAGGTCCTCTTAGAGAGGTAGTAGGAGGGTGTTGTGTTAAACAGGTCCTCTTAGAGAGGTAGTAGGAGGATGTTGTGTTAAACAGGTCCTCTCAGAGAGGTAGTAGGAGGATGTTGTGTTAAACAGGTCCTCTCAGAGAGGTAGTAGGAGGATGTTGTGTTAAACAGGTCCTCTCAGAGAGGTAGTAGGAGGATGTTGTGTTAAACAGGTCCTCTTAGAGAGGTAGTAGGAGGGTGTTGTGTTAAACAGGTCCTCTTAGAGAGGTAGTAGGAGGGTGTTGTGTTAAACAGGTCCTCTCAGAGAGGTAGTAGGAGGGTGTTGTGTTAAACAGGTCCTCTCAGAGAGGTAGTAGGAGGGTGTTGTGTTAAACAGGTCCTCTTAGAGAGGTAGTAGGAGGGTGTTGTGTTAAACAGGTCCTCTCAGAGAGGTAGTAGGAGGATGTTGTGTTAAACAGGTCCTCTCAGAGAGGTAGTAGGAGGGTGTTGTGTTAAACAGGTCCTCTCAGAGAGGTAGTAGGAGGATGTTGTGTTAAACAGGTCCTCTCAGAGAGGTAGTAGGAGGGTGTTGTGTTAAACAGGTCCTATTAGAGAGGTAGTAGGATGGTGTTGTGTTAAACAGGTCCTCTCAGAGAGGTAGTAGGAGGGTGTTGTGTTAAACAGGTCCTCTCAGAGAGGTAGTAGGAGGGTGTTGTGTTAAACAGGTCCTCTTAGAGAGGTAGTAGGAGGGTGTTGTGTTAAACAGGTCCTCTCAGAGAGGTAGTAGGAGGATGTTGTGTTAAACAGGTCCTCTCAGAGAGGTAGTAGGAGGATGTTGTGTTAAACAGGTCCTCTCAGAGAGGTAGTAGGAGGATGTTGTGTTAAACAGGTCCTCTCAGAGAGGTAGTAGGAGGGTGTTGTGTTAAACAGGTCCTCTCAGAGAGGTAGTAGGAGGATGTTGTGTTAAACAGGTCCTCTCAGAGAGTCGATGATTCATGACTGATGGTTTCCTTTATTTATTTTCCCTGATTCCCTGTATCTTGCTGGGTCTACAACCACCTAAAAGGAAGCGATTCCCAAACCTTCCATAACAAAGCCATCACCTACAGAGAGAGGAACCTGGCGAAGAGTCCCCTAAGCAAGCTGGTCCTGCGGATCTGTTCACAAACACAAACAGACCCTACAGAGACCCAGGACAGCAACACAAATAGACCCAACCAAATCATGAGAAAACAAAAATAAAATTACTTGACAGACTGAACAAAAAAAATGAGCCAACTAGAATGTTATTTGTCCCTTAACAGAGAGGACACAATGCCTTTGACTCACCCAACATTAAGAAAGCTTTGACTATGTACAGACTTGTTATTGGCTCTCAAGAGAAGACAGGCGATGTGCTCACTGCCCACAAAATGAGGTGGAAACTGAGCTGCACTTCCTAACCTCCTGCCAAATGTATGACCATATTAGAGACACATATTTCCCTCAGATTACACAGACCCACAAATCATTTCAAAACAAATCAATTTTGATAAACTCCCATATCTACTGGGTGAAATTCCACAGTTTGCCATCACAGCAGCAAGATGTGTGACCTGTTGCCACGAGAAAAGACAACCAGTGAAAAACAAACACCATTGTAAATACAACCCATAGTTATGTTTATTTATTTGCACTGTATATATACATAATATGAGATTTGAATTATCTTTATTCTTTTGGAACTTCTGTGATTGTGATATTTACTGTTCATTTTTATTTATTATCTATTTTACTTGCTTTGCCAATGTAAACATGTGTTTCCCATAACAATAAAGCCCCTTAATTGAATTGAGAGTGAGAGATTGAGATTGAGAAAGGGGCAGAGAGAGAGAGAGAGAGAGAGATTGAGAAAGGGGCAGAGAGAGAGCGAGAGGGATTGAGAAAGGGGCAGAGAGAGAGAGAGAGAGAGAGATTGAGAAAGGGGCAGAGAGAGAGAGAGAGAGAGAGAGAGAGAGAGATTGAGAAAGGGGCAGAGAGAGAGCGAGATTGAGAAAGGGGCAAAGAGAGAGAGAGAGATTGAGAAAGGGGCAGAGAGAGGAGGTGAGAGAGAGAGAGAGAGAGAGAGAGTGAGAGAGAGAGAGAAAGGGGCAGAGAGAGGAGGTGAGAGAGAGAGAGAGAGAGAGAGAGAGAGAGAGAGAGAGAGAGAGAGAGAGAGAGAGAGAGAGAGAGAGAGAAAGGGGCAGAGAGACTGTCTTATGTCAGGTTTTTGCAGAGTTGAATATATTGTAAATGTTCCCTGAGTTGTTCTTTGCTCTGTGCTCTGCACCCGGTGTTCCACGGTCTGCTTTCTGCTTCCAAACACACCTACGTCCCTGTCTGAGTCACCAGTAATAAAACATACATGAGACCTGCTACACAACAAACAGAGAGGGAGGGAGGGAGGGAGGAGTAAGGGAGGGAGGGGGGAGGGAGGAGTAAGGGAGTAAGGGAGGGAGGGAGGGAGGAGTAAGGGAGGGAGGGAGGGGGAGGGAGGAGTAAGGGAGGGAGGGATGGAGGGAGGAGTAAGGGAGGGAGGGGGGAGGGAGGGAGGGAGGAGTAAGGGAGGGAGGGATGGAGGGAGGAGTAAGGGGGAGGGAGGGAGGAGTAAGGGAGGGAGGGAGGGAGGGAGTAAGGGAGGGAGGGATGGAGGGAGGAGTAAGGGAGGGAGGGGGAGGGAGGAGTAAGGGAGGGAGGGAGGGAGGAGCAAGGGAGGGAGGGAGGGAGGGAGGGAGGGGAGGGAGGGAGGGAGGAGTAAGGGGGAGGGAGGGAGGGAGGGAGGAGTAAGGGAGGGAGGGGGGAGGGAGGAGTAAGGGAGGGAGGGAGGGAGGGAGGAGTAAGGGAGGGAGGGAGGGAGGGAGGGAGGGAGGAGTAAGGGAGGGAGGGAGGCGGAGGGAGGGAGGAGTAAGGGAGGGAGGGATGGAGGGAGGAGTAAGGGAGGGAGGGAGGAGTAAGGGAGGGAGGGAGGGGGAGGGAGGGAGGAGTAAGGGAGGGAGGGATGGAGGGAGGAGTAAGGGAGGGAGGGGGGAGGGACGGAGGAGTAAGGGAGGGAGGGAGGGAGGAGTAAGGGAGGGAGGGGGAGGGAGGAGTAAGGGAGGGATGGAGGGAGGGAGGAGTAAGGGAGGGAGGGATGGAGGGAGGAGTAAGGGAGGGAGGGGGAGGGAGGAGTAAGGGAGGGAGGGAGGGAGGAGGGAGGGAGGGAGGGAGGGAGGGAGGGAGGGAGGGAGGGAGGGAGGGAGGGAGGGAGGAGTAAGGGAGGGAGGGAGGGGGAGGGAGGAGTAAGGCAGGGAGGGAGGAGAAAGAGAGGGAGGAGTAAGGGAGGGAGGAGTAAGGGGAGGGAGGAGTAAGGGAGGGAGGAGTAAGGGAGGGAGGAGTACGGGAGGGGGGAGGGAGGAGTAAGGGAGGGGGAGGGAGGAGTAAGTGAGGGGGAGGGAGGAGTAAGGGAGGGAGGGAGGGAGGGAGGGGGGAGGGAGGGAGGGGGGAGGGAGGAGTAAGGTCTTTCTGAGGATGATGTGTAGAATAATGTCTGATACAAGCAGATTTCATTCAACTGTATATGCAACTAACCCACACCTCTCCTCCCCTCTCTCCCCCTCTCCCCTCTCCCCCTCTCTCCTCTCTCCCCTACCTCCTCCCCTCTCTCCCTCCCTCCTCTCTCCCCTACCTCCTCCCCTCTCTCCCCCTCTCTCCTCTCTCCCCTACCTCCTCCCCTCTCTCCCCCACTCTCCCCTCCCTCCTCTCTCCCCTACCTCCCCCTCTCTTCTCTCTCCCCTACCTCCCCCTCTCTCCTCTCTCCCCTACCACCTCCCCTCTCTCCCCCTCTCTCCCCCTCACTCCTCTCTCCCCTACCTCCTCCCCTCTCTCCGCCTCTCTCTTCTCTTCCCTACCTCCTCCCCTCTCTCCCCTCCCCTACCTCCTCCCCTCTCTCCCCCTCTCTCTCCTCTCTCCTCCCCTCTCTCCCCCTCTCTCCCCCCTCCTCCCTCCCTCAAGTGTACGGCCACAACATGAAGAGCAGTAATGATTTTGTGGGGAGGATCGTGATTGGCCAGTTCTCCACGGGTCCCCCTGAGAACTCCCACTGGCGCCACCTGTTGGCCAGTCAAAGAACTCCGGTTGAACAGTGGCACAGCCTGCGCTCACGGGCAGAGTGTGACCGCGTCTCCCCTGCATCGCTGGAGGTCACATGATAGAGCTGGAGAGGGATCAGGAGTTAGAGGTTAAGGGTCAGAGGTCAGGAGGAGAGGTATAAGCTCAAAGTGTTGAGGTACACAGTAGGAAAGAGGAAGAGGAAAGGGGGTCAGGATTTAGAGGTTAGAGGTCAGGGAGGTGAGAAAAGGGGGTGAGAGGATGAGAGAGAGAGAGACAGGGAGAGGGACACAGAGAGAGAAGAGAGAGGGACACAGAGAGAAAAGAGAGAGGGACACAGAGAGAGAAGAGAGAGGGAGAGAAGGAAGGAGAGACAGAGGTCTGGGTCAAGGCCACCAGCAGGGCCGGATTAAGAAATCATAGGCAGGGGCTCAACATTTTTAATGAACCTAATAGTAAAGACGTTATTTAACTGTAAAATATATATATTTGTCTCAGCCCCGGGCCCCAGGCCTACGGTTGGAGGTTCCAGTAAAAAATAATAATAGATGTATACATTTCTATTTTTCTCTGCCTCAAGGGCCTCGGGGCTTCAGCCCCTGCATTAATCAGGCCCTGCATTAATCAGCCCCTGCATTAATCAGGCCCTGCATTAATCAGGCCCTGCATTAATCAGGCCCTGCATTAATCAGGCCCTGCGTTAATCAGGCCCTGTCAACAAGATGAACCGTCCTCAGCTCTCCAAAATTGCTGCCTCTCTTCCCCCTCACCTTCCTGACTGACCTCCCAGCCGCCTAGCGGTGTGACCAGAGACAGAGGTTGTGTCCCAAATGGTACCCTATTCCCTATATAGTGCACTACTTTAGACTATGGGCCCCTTCTCCCTATGGGCCTCTTCTCCCTATGGGCCCCTCCTCCCTATGGGCCTCTCCTCCCTATGGGCCTCTCCTCCCTATGGCCCCCTCCTCCCTATGGGCCCCTACCAGGTGCCCTTATACACTGGGTTACCAGGTGCCCTTATTGACTGGGTTACCAGGTGCCCTTATACATTGGGTTTCCAGGTGCCCTTATACACTGGGTTACCAGGTGCCCTAACCCAGCTGTATTGGGTTACCAAGTGGATTCAAACTTTACTGTCTGTGGAAATCATAGAGTTGGATAGAGGGCTCATCTTCACATCTGTTACATAATGGCTACTGTGACAGCATGGGCAGCGCCATTGAGGGCTTTCTCCATTTTAAAGTAGTTTCTACTACTAATTTTTCTATGAGTCAGTGAACAAACTTAAAGGGTGCGTAACTGCCCCCTGGAGGGTGTTGTCTGAACAGGTATAAAGACAAGGTTGGTGATATACTGCCCCCTGGAGGGTGTTGTCTTAACAGGTATAAAGACAAGGTTGGTGATTTACTGCCCCCTGGAGGGTGTTGTCTGAACAGGTATAAAGACAAGGTTGGTGATATACTGCCCCCTGGAGGGTGTTGTCTTAACAGGTATAAAGACAAGTTTGGTGATTTACTGCCCCCTGGAGGGTGTTGTCTGAACAGGTATAAAGACAAGGTTGGTGATTTACTGCCCCCTGGAGGGTGTTGTCTGAACAGGTATAAAGACAAGGTTGGTGATATACTGGCACCTGCAGTTATGTAATGATAGTATAGTATAATTCATTGGCTGATCAGTCCTACTGAGCTGGATGGAATTTCTGTCATCCTTTCCTGACCGATAGCAAGTCCCAGTTGACTACTTCAAAATGGTGGAAGTCCTGGGCCTTGCCCATGCTACAACAGGCTTTGTGGCGCTAGAGCTGTCTATCCAAGTCTATGGTGGAAATTCTGCCTCTGTTTCTGCTGTGGTTGTCCCAAATGGCACCCTATTCCCAAATGTAGTGCAGTGCTTTGATCAGAGACCCTAGGTTCACCTCCATAGGTCAATAGTTAGTGCACCATATAGGGAACAGGGTTCCATTTGGGACACATGTTGATTCTGTACAATACTGTATCAAGCCTAGTTCAGCCAACTTTACAGTGAAGATTGTATTACAAGTGATGAAAAAAGTATAAATACTAAATATACTGTGCTAGTGAAGATAATAATTTTTACATTTTCTGTCAAATTGATGCATATATATATATATATATATATATATATATATATATATATATATATATATATATATATATATTAGATATATATTTATATATATATATATTAGATATATATTTATATATATATATATTAGATATATATTTATCTCAGAATTGTTTTTCTGTGTGTATATATTTATGGCCTTTTCTACTGTTAAGGAAAAATGAACAAATCGATGTAAACGTAGTTAGATGATGTAGTTAGATGATGTAGTTAGATAACATAGTTAGATGATGTAGTTAGATGATGTAGTTAGATAACATAGTTAGATGATGTAGTTAGAGGATGTAGTTAGATGATGTAGTTAGATGATGTTGTTAGATGATGTAGTTAGATGACGTCGTTAGGTGATGTAGTTAGATGATGTAGTTAGATGATGTGGTTAGATAACGTAGTTAGATGATGTAGTTAGATGACGTCGTTAGATGATGTAGTTAGATGATGTAGTTAGATAACAAAGATTATGTAGTTAGATGATGTAGTTAGATGACGTTGTTAGGTGATGTAGTTAGATGATGTAGTTAGATGATGTAGTTAGATGACGTCGTTAGGTGATGTAGTTAGATGATGTAGTTAGATGATGTTGTTAGGTATTGTACAAAAGAAAAGAGTAGAGCCGAACGAGAAGAACAGATTGTGTGTCGTCAAACTTTTAAAACGGGTTTTTAAACATGTTTTCTTCTCAACGTTTCACAGCTTTAATCTAGAACCAAACAAGTAGTGATTTTACTGAGCTTTCTCCTCCTCCTCCTCCTCCTCCAGCTCGGTCACCACAAACACAGGTTGCATCCCAAGTGGAACCCTGCTGCCTATGTAGTGCACAATCATGGCACGTAGGGTTTTAGTCCAAATGTAACTATAGAGGGACCCTCTGTCAACAGTACTGCACTATAGAGGGACCCTCTGTCAACAGTACTGCACTATAGAGGGACCCTCTGTCAACAGTACTGCACTATAGAGGGACCCTCTGTCAACAGTACTGCGCTATAGAGGGACCCTCTGTCAACAGTGCTGCACTATAGAGGCACCCTCTGTCAACAGTACTGCGCTATAGAGGGACCCTCTGTCAACAGTACTGCACTATAGAGGGACCCTCTGTCAACAGTACTGCACTATAGAGGGACCCTCTGTCAACAGTACTGCACTATAGAGGCACCCTCTGTCAACAGTACTGCGCTATAGAGAGACCCTCTGTCAACAGTACTGCACTATAGAGGGACCCTCTGTCAACAGTACTGCACTATAGAGAGACCCTCTGTCAACAGTACTGCACTATAGAAGGACCCTCTGTCAACAGTACTGCGCTATAGAGGGACCCTCTGTCAACAGTACTGCACTATAGAGGGACCCTCTGTCAACAGTACTGCACTATAGAGGGACCCTCTGTCAACAGTACTGCACTATAGAGGGACCCTCTGTCAACAGTACTGCACTATAGAGAGACCCTCTGTCAACAGTACTGCACTATAGAAGGACCCTCTGTCAACAGTACTGCACTATAGAGGGACCCTCTGTCAACAGTACTGCACTATAGAAGGACCCTCTGTCAACAGTACTGCACTATAGAGGGACCCTCTGTCAACAGTACTGCACTATAGAAGGACCCTCTGTCAACAGTACTGCGCTATAGAGGGACCCTCTGTCAACAGTACTGCACTATAGAGTTCTTACTGGGGTTTAATATGTCCTAAATAGCACCCTGTTCCCGAGAAAGTGTACCATAGGCCTCTGGTCAAAAGTAGTGCACTATATAGGGAATAGGGCCCATAGGTCTCTGGTCAAACGTAGTGCACTATATAGGGAATAGGGCCCATAGGTCTCTGGTCAAAAGTAGTGCACTATATAGGGAATAGGGCCCATAGGTCTCTGGTCAAAAGTAGTGCACTATATAGGGAATAGGGCCCATAGGTCTCTGGTCAAACGTAGTGCACTATATAGGGAATAGGGCCCATAGGTCTCTGGTCAAAAGTAGTGCACTATATAGGGAATAGGGCCCATAGGTCTCTGGTCAAAAGTAGTGCACTATATAGGGAATAGGGCCCATAGGTCTCTGGTCAAAAGTAGTGCACTATATAGGGAATAGGGCCCATAGATCTCTGGTCAAACGTAGTGCACTATATAGGGAATAGAGCCCATAGATCTCTGGTCAAACGTAGTGCACTATATAGGGAATAGAGCCCATAGGTCTCTGGTCGAAAGTAGTGCACTACATAGGGAATAGGGCCCATAGGTTTCTGGTCAAACGTAGTGCACTATATATAGGGAATAGGGCCCATAGGCCTCTGGTCAAACGTAGTGCACTACATAGGGAATAGGGCCCATAGGTCTCTGGTCAAAAGTAGTGCACTACATAGGGAATAGGGCCCATAGGTCTCTGGTCGAAAGTAGTGCACTACATAGGGAATAGGGCCCATAGGTCTCTGGTCAAACGTAGTGCACTACATAGGGAATAGGGCCCATAGGTTTCTGGTCAAACGTAGTGCACTACATAGGGAATAGGGCCCATAGGTCTCTGGTCAAAAGTAGTGCACTACATAGGGAATAGGGCCCATAGGTCTCTGGTCGAAAGTAGTGCACTACATAGGGAATAGGGCCCATAGGTCTCTGGTCAAACGTAGTGCACTACATAGGGAATAGGGCCCATAGGTTTCTGGTCAAACGTAGTGCACTACATAGGGAATAGGGCCCATAGGCCTCTGGTCAAACGTAGTGCACTACTTAGGGAATAGGGCCCATAGGTCTCTGGTCGAAAGTAGTGCACTACATAGGGAATAGGGCCCATAGGTCTCTGGTCGAAAGTAGTGCACTACATAGGGAATAGGGCCCATAGGTTTCTGGTCAAACGTAGTGCACTACATAGGGAATAGGGCCCATAGGCCCCTGGTCAAAAGTAGTGCACTACATAGGGAATAGGGCCCATAGGTCTCTGGTCGAAAGTAGTGCACTACATAGGGAATAGGGCCCATAGGTCTCTGGTCGAAAGTAGTGCACTACATAGGGAATAGGGCCCATAGGCCTCTGGTCAAACGTAGTGCACTACATAGGGAATAGGGTGTAATTTGGGACAGACATGATATGTTGTGGTCTGCCAGTCTGTGTGTGCGCCAGTGTTCCTCTATCTGGAACCGGTGATATTTGCTGTCTGTTTTGGTACTACGTGTGTCTCTACGTTAGTTTGACTCATCTGTTTCATTGAGTATAAACACATATAATCTGGTGGTACAATCGCTGTCAAGAGCAACTGGTTGTTTTTTGTTGTTGAAGACACCTGGGGCCGTGTCAACGTATCAAACATCTCAGAGTGGAAGTGCGTGCTGATCTGAGATAAGTTTGCTCTTTTAAATATCAACGAATGAGATGATTTGGACAGGACATGGGGACCTGATACCAGAACAGCGTTCCTACTCTGAGAGACTTGATATAAATACAGCCCCTGGTCATTATAGTTACAATGTCGCTGTGTCTGACCCAAAGCAATAGTTCCTGTGTTAACTGTCTGACTTATGAATCTCTCCTAGCTGTACAGCTCTGTCTTGTAGTGGAAGTCCTGGCACAGTGGATGTTTAAAGACTGGATGTTTGTTAATAGTAAGATGTACATAGACATACACACGGTTACCTACCTCTTCCACCTCTCCCAGACCTCTTCCACCTCTCCCAGACCTCTTCCACCTCTCCCAGACCTCTTCCACCACTCCCAGACCTCTTCCACCTCTCCCAGACCTCTTCCACCTCTCCCAGACCTCTTCCACCTCTCCCAGACATCTTCCACCTCTCCCAGACCTCTTCCACCACTCCCAGACCTCTTCCACCACTCCCAGACCTCTTCCACCTCTCCCAGACCTCTTCCACCTCTCCCAGACCTCTTCCACCTCTCCCAGACCTCTTCCACCTCTCCCAGACCTCTTCCACCTCTCCCAGACCTCTTCCACCTCTCCCAGACCTCTTCCACCTCTCCCAGACATCTTCCACCTCTCCCAGACCTCTTCCACCACTCCCAGACCTCTTCCACCACTCCCAGACCTCTTCCACCTCTCCCAGACCTCTTCCACCTCTCCCAGACCTCTTCCACCTCTCCCAGACCTCTTCCACCTCTCCCAGACCTCTTCCACCTCTCCCAGACATCTTCCACCTCTCCCAGACCTCTTCCACCTCTCCCAGACATCTTCCACCACTCCCAGACCTCTTCCACCTCTCCCAGACCTCTTCCACCTCTCCCAGACATCTTCCACCACTCCCAGACCTCTTCCACCTCTCCCAGACCTCTTCCACCACTCCCAGACCTCTTCCACCTCTCCCAGACCTCTTCCACCTCTCCCAGACCTTTGTGATGTTTCCATATCAAAGTTGTTGTTTTGCATCCAATAAAACACCAAATAAAGCTCAATGGTTGTGCAATGATGAATCAGTGTGTGTGTGTGTGTGTGTGTGTGTGTGTATGTATGTGTGTGTGTGTGTGTGTGTGTGTGTGTGTGTGTGTGTGTGTGTGTGTGTGTGTGTGTGTGTGTGTGTGTGTGTGTGTGTGTGTGTGTGTGTGTGTGTGTGTGTGTGTGTGTGTGTGTGTGTGTGTGCGGTGTGTGTAGGAACATGATCAGCTTAACCTCTCCATGGGCTAACAGCTACGGGTCACACACAACATGACCATATAGTGTGTGTGTGTGTGAATGTTCCGGTTGTTTTGGTTGGAGAGGAATGCCCACGCTTAACAGAGGAGGCGAGGGACACAGACCCTGACATGCACACACACACACACACACACACACAGGGAGATCCGACATGGCTCTCTGCCACAGAGCTAAGGAACACTGGGAACCAGCTGAGACAGGGACACACAACACACACTTTTTTCTGCCCCTGTTTTGTTTTGAGGGGAATTATCTAAAGGTGGAGTTGCCAGTTCAAACCCCCTTAATCCCCTGCTCCCTCAGCCTCACACCTTCCAGGTCACTGCCTGGTCAATCTGTACTGACAACCCACCTCTTAGGCTAAACCACCCCCCCCCTTACAATAGACAAGGCAACACATAACCTGTTGCTTCCCAAATAGCCTTCTATTCACTTTGTAGTGTGCTACATTTCAACAGAGCCCAATGGGTATTTTAGGGTGTACTTTGGGATGTACACACACCTCACTACACTTATAAAGTCCTGGTCTCTTCCATAACGACATGTCTTGTAACTACAGTGGTTGGTTATATAACTACTGTCCTGGTCTCTTCCATAACGACATGTCTAGTAACTACAGTGGTTGGTTATATAACTACTGTCCTGGTCTCTCCATAGTAACTACACTGGTTGGTTATATAACTACTGTCCTGGTCTCTTCATAGTAACTACAGTGGTTGGTTATATAACTACTGTCCTGGTCTCTTCATAGTAACTACAGTGGTTGGTTATATAACTACTGTCCTGGTCTCTTCCATAACGACATGTCTAGTAACTACAGTGGTTGGTTATATAACTACTGTCCTGGTCTCTTCCATAACGACATGTCTAGTAACTACAGTGGTTGGTTATATAACTACTGTCCTGGTCTCTTCATAGTAACTACAGTGGTTGGTTATATAACTACTGTCCTGGTCTCTTCATAGTAACTACAGTGGTTGGTTATATAACTACTGTCCTGGTCTCTTCCATAACGACATGTCTAGTAACTACAGTGGTTGGTTATATAACTACTGTCCTGGTCTCTTCATAGTAACTACAGTGGTTGGTTATATAACTACTGTCCTGGTCTCTTCCTAGTAACTACAGTGGTTGGTTATATAACTACTGTCCTGGTATCTTCATAGTAACTACAATGGTTGGTTATGTAACTACTGTCCTGGTCTCTTCCATAACGACATGTCTAGTAACTACAGTGGTTGGTTATATCACTACTGTCCTGGTCTCTTCCTAGTAACTACAGTGGTTGGTTATATAACTACTGTCCTGGTCTCTTCATAGTAACTACAGTGGTTGGTTATATAACTACTGTCCTGGTCTCTTCCATAACAACATGTCTAGTAACTACAGTGGTTGGTTATATAACTACTGTCCTGGTCTCTTCATAGTAACTACAGTGGTTGGTTATATAACTACTGTCCTGGTCTCTTCATAGTAACTACAGTGGTTGGTTATATAACTACTGTCCTGGTCTCTTCCTAGTAACTACAGTGGTTGGTTATATAACTACTGTCCTGGTCTCTTCATAGTAACTACAGTGGTTGGTTATATAACTACTGTCCTGGTCTCTCCATAGTAACTACAGTGGTTGGTTATATAACTACTGTCCTGGTCTCTTCATAGTAACTACAGTGGTTGGTTATATAACTACTGTCCTGGTCTCTTCATAGTAACTACAGTGGTTGGTTATATCACTACTGTCCTGGTCTCTTCATAGTAACTACAGTGGTTGGTTATATAACTACTGTCCTGGTCTCTTCCATAACGACATGTCTAGTAACTACACTGGTTGGTTATATAACTACTGTCCTGGTCTCTTCCATAACGACATGTCTAGTAACTACAGTGGTTGGTTATATAACTACTGTCCTGGTCTCTTCATAGTAACTACAGTGGTTGGTTATATAACTACTGTCCTGGTCTCTTCCATAACGACATGTCTAGTAACTACAGTGGTGGGTTATATAACTACTGTCCTGGTCTCTTCCATAACGACATGTCTAGTAACTACACTGGTTGGTTATATAACTACTGTCCTGGTCTCTTCATAGTAACTACAGTGGTTGGTTATATAACTACTGTCCTGGTCTCTCCATAGTAACTACAGTGGTTGGTTATATAACTACTGTCCTGGTCTCTTCATAGTAACTACAGTGGTTGGTTATATAACTACTGTCCTGGTCTCTTCCATAACGACATGTCTAGTAACTACAGTGGTTGGTTATATAACTACTGTCCTGGTCTCTCCATAGTAACTACAGTGGTTGGTTATATAACTACTGTCCTGGTCTCTTCATAGTAACTACAGTGGTTGGTTATATAACTACTGTCCTGGTCTCTTCCATAACGACATGTCTAGTAACTACAGTGGTTGGTTATATAACTACTCTCCTGGTCTCTCCATAGTAACTACAGTGGTTGGTTATATAACTACTGTCCTGGTCTCTCCATAGTAACTACAGTGGTTGGTTATATAACTACTGTCCTGGTCTCTTCATAGTAACTACAGTGGTTGGTTATGTAACTACTGTCCTGGTCTCTTCATAGTAACTACAGTGGTTGGTTATATAACTACTGTCCTGGTCTCTTCCATAACGACATGTCTAGTAACTACAGTGGTGGGATATATAACTACTTGTCAAGCCTTGGTCTTAGTATTTTGTGTTTTTAGTTAATTAGTTGGTCAGACCAGGGTGTGACATGGGTTTATGTTATTGTGTTGTCGTATTGTTTTTTTTGTAGGCATTGGGATTGTGGTTGATTAGGGGTGTGTTTAGTTTAGGTTTGGCTGCCTGAGGCGGTTCTCAATCAGAGTCAGGTGATTCTTGTTGTCTCTGATAGGGAACCGTATTTAGGTAGGTTTCACTGTGTATTTCATGGGTGATTGTTCCTGTCTCTGTGTAGTTTCACCAGATAGGCTGTAATTAGGTTTCACGTTCCGTTTTGTTGTTATTTATTTATATCAGTTATTTCATGTACCGCGATTCATTCATTAAAAAACATGGGTAACCAACACGCTGCATTTCGGTCCGACTCTCTTTCGACAAACGAAGAACGCCGTTACAGAATCACCCACCACACACGGACCGAGCAGCGTGTTAACAGGCAGGAGCCACAGGAGAGGCAACAGAAGCAGCTTCAGTGGGAGAGGCTGCACCACTTGGAGAATTGGACATAGGAGGAAGAACTGGACGGAAAAGGACCCTGGGCTCAGCCTGGTGAATATCGCCGCCCCAAGGAGGAACTAGAGGCGGTTAAAGCGGAGAGGCGCTGGTATGAGGAGGCAGCACGGCGACGTGGATGGAAGCCCGGGAATCAGCCCCAAAGATTTCTTGGGGGGGGGGCTTTCAGGGAGTATGGCTACGCCAGGTAGGAGACCTGCGCAAACTCCCTGTGCTTACCGGGGGGCAAGAGAGACCGGGCAGGCACCGTGTTATGCAGTGGTGCGCAAGGTGTCCCCAGTGCGGGTGCATAGCCCGGTGCGGTATATTTCAGCTCCGCGTATCTGCTGGGCTAGATTGAGCGTCGAGCCAAATGCCATGAAGCCGGCTCTACGCATCTGGTCCCCAGTGCGTCTCCTTGGGCCGGCTTATATGGCACCAGCCTTGCGCTCGGTGTCTCCGGTTCGCCTACATAGCCCAGTGCGGGCTATTCCACCTCGCAGCACTGGCAGGGCAACCGAGAGTATTCAACCGGGTAAGGTTGGGCAGGCTCGGTGCTCAAGAGCTCCAGTGCGCCTGCACGGTCCGGTCTATCCAGTACCACCTCCACACCCCAGCCCTCCGGTAGCAGCTCCCCGCACCAGGCTTCCTGTGCGTGTCTTCGGCCCAATACCACCAGTGCCAGTACCACGCATCAGGCCTACAGTGCGCCTCGCCTCTCCTGCGCTGTCGGAGCCTTTCTTCTCTCCTGCGCTGTCGGAGTCTCCCGCCTGTTCAGTGCTTCTAGAGCCTTCCTCCTCTACAGCGCTGCTGGAGTCTCCTGTCTGTTCAGCGCTATCAGAGCCTTTCTCCTCTCCAGCGCTGCCGGAGCCTCCTGTCTGCTTGGAGCAGCTAGAGCTGCCAGTCTGCATGGAGCAGCTAGAGCTGCCAGTCTGCATGGAGCAGCCAGAGCTGCCAGTCTGCTTGGAGCAGCCAGAGCTGCCAGTCTGCATGGAGCTGCCAGTCTGCATGGAGCTGCCAGTCTGCAAGGAGCTGCCAGTCTGCAAGGAGCTGCAAGTCTGTAAGGAGTTGCCAGTCTGCATGGAGCTGCCAGTCTGCAAGGAGCTGCCAGTCTGCAAGGAGCTGCCAGTCTGCATGGAGCTGCCAGTCTGCATGGAGCTGCCAGTCGGCAAGGAGCTGCCAAAGCTGTTAGTCTGCATGGAACAGTCAGAGCTGTCAGTCTGCAAGAAGCCGCCAGAGCTGTCAATCTGCATGGAGCAGCCAGAGCCGCCAGTCAGCATGGAGCAGCCAGAGCCGTCAGTCAGCATGAAGCAGCCAGAGCCGTCAGTCTGCCAGGATCCGCCAGTCAGCCAGACTCTTCCAGATCTGCCAGTCAGCCAGACTCTTCCAGATCTGCCAGTCAGCCAGACTCTTCCAGATCTGCCAGTCAGCCAGACTCTTCCAGATCTGCCAGTCAGCCAGGCTCTTCCAGATCTGCCAGCCAGCCAGACTCTTCCAGATCTGCCAGTCAACCAGACTCTTCCAGATCTGCCAGTCAGCCAGACTCTTCCAGATCTGCTAGTCAACCAGACTCTTCCAGATCCGCTAGTCAACCAAGAGTATTCAACCGGGTAAGGTTGGGCAGGCTCGGTGCTCAAGAGCTCCAGTGCGCCTGCACGGTCCGGTCTATCCAGTACCACCTCCACACCCCAGCCCTCCGGTAGCAGCTCCCCGCACCAGGCTTCCTGTGCGTGTCTTCGGCCCAATACCACCAGTGCCAGCACCACGCATCAGGCCTACAGTGCGCCTCGCCTCTCCTGCGCTGTCGGAGCCTTTCTTCTCCCCTGCGCTGTCGGAGTCTCCCGCCTGTTCAGTGCTTCTAGAGCCTTCCTCCTCTACAGCGCTGCTGGAGTCTCCTGTCTGTTCAGCGCTATCAGAGCCTTTCTCCTCTCCAGCGCTGCCGGAGCCTCCTGTCTGCTTGGAGCAGCTAGAGCTGCCAGTCTGCATGGAGCAGCTAGAGCTGCCAGTCTGCATGGAGCAGCTAGAGCTGCCAGTCTGCATGGAGCCGCCAGAGCTGCCAGTCTGCTTGAAGCAGCCAGAGCTGCCAGTCTGCATGGAGCTGCCAGTCTGCATGGAGCTGCCAGTCTGCAAGGAGCTGCCAGTCTGCAAGGAGCTGCCAGTCTGTAAGGAGTTGCCAAAGCTGTTAGTCTGCATGGAACAGTCAGAGCTGTCAGTCTGCAAGAAGCCGCCAGAGCTGTCAATCTGCATGGAGCAGCCAGAGCCGCCAGTCAGCATGGAGCAGCCAGAGCCGTCAGTCAGCATGAAGCAGCCAGAGCCGTCAGTCTGCCAGGATCCGCTAGTCAGCCAGACTCTTCCAGATCTGCCAGTCAGCCAGACTCTTCCAGATCTGCCAGTCAGCCAGACTCTTCCAGATCTGCCAGTCAGCCAGACTCTTCCAGATCTGCCAGCCAGCCAGACTCTTCCAGATCTGCCAGTCAACCAGACTCTTCCAGATCTGCCAGTCAGCCAGACTCTTCCAGATCTGCTAGTCAACCAGACTCTTCCAGATCCGCTAGTCAACCAGACTCTTCCAGATCCGCGAGTCAACCAGACTCTTCCAGATCCGCCAGTCAGCCAGGATCTGCCAGAACTGCCAGTCAGCCAGGATCTGCCGGATTCAACTGCCTGGCTGGGCTTCCTCTCAGTGTTGGGCTTCCTCTCAGTGCTGGGCTTCCTCTGAGTGCTGGGCTTCCTCTGTTCCAAGCTGCCCCTCTGTCCCGAGCTGCCCCTCTGTCCCGAGCTGCCCCTCTGTCCCGAGCTGCCCCTCTGTCCCAAGCTGCCCCTCTGTCTCAAGCTGATCTTCTGTCCCAAGCTGCCCCTCTGTCTCGAACTACCCCTCAGTCCAGTGGGGTTCTGGGTGAGGACTACTAGGCCATGGTCGGCGGCGAGGGTGGATTATCCCAGGACGCGTAGGGGAGGAACTATGACATTAATGGAGTGGGGTCCACGTCCCGAGCCGGAACCGTCACCATGGACAGACGCCCACCTGGACCCTCCCTATGGTTTTGAGGTGCGTCCGGGAGTCCGCACCTTAGGAGGGGGGTTCTGTCACGCCTTGGTCTTAGTATTTTGTGTTTTTAGTTAATTAGTTGGTCAGGCCAGGGTGTGACATGGGTTTATGTTATTGTGTTGTCGTATTGGTTTTTTTTGTAGGCATTGGGATTGTGGTTGATTAGGGGTGTGTTTAGTTTAGGTTTGACTGCCTGAGGCGGTTCTCAATCAGAGTCAGGTGATTCTTGTTGTCTCTGATAGGGAACCGTATTTAGGTAGCCTGGGTTTCACTGTGTATTTCGTGGGTGATTGTTCTTGTCTCTGTGTAGTTTCACCAGATAGGCTGTAATTAGGTTTCACGTTCCGTTTTGTTGTTATTTATTTATATCAGTTATTTCATGTATCGCGATTCATTCAATAAAAATCATGAGTAACCAACACGCTGCATTTCGGTCCGACTCTCTTTCGACAAATGAAGAACGCCGTTACACTACTGTCCTGGTCTCTTCATAGTAACTACAGTGGTTGGTTATATAACTACTGTCCTGGTCTCTTCCATAACGACATGTCTAGTAACTACACTGGTTGGTTATATAACTACTGTCCTGGTCTCTTCATTGTAACTACAGTGGTTGGTTATGTAACTACTGTCCTGGTCTCTTCATAGTAACTACAGTGGTTGGTTATATAACTACTGTCCTGGTCTCTTCCATAACGACATGTCTAGTAACTACACTGGTTGGTTATATAACTACTGTCCTGGTCTCTTCATTGTAACTACAGTGGTTGGTTATATAACTACTGTCCTGGTCTCTTCCTAGTAACTACAGTGGTTGGTTATATAACTACTGTCCTGGTCTCTTCCATAACGACATGTCTAGTAACTACACTGGTTGGTTATATAACTACTGTCCTGGTCTCTTCATAGTAACTACAGTGGTTGGTTATATAACTACTGTCCTGGTCTCTTCATAGTAACTACAGTGGTTGGTTATATAACTACTGTCCTGGTCTCTCCATAGTAACTACAGTGGTTGGTTATATAACTACTGTCCTGGTCTCTTCATAGTAACTACAATGGTTGGTTATGTAACTACTGCTCTAACTAGCTGTTCTTACTTACCACTCTTTCTTTAGTGTACCTGCTCAGTTTAATTAACTAACGAGGTGCAGGTAAGATCCGTGTGTTCTTGTCTTTTTAGTACATACTTATCAAATAGAAGCGTGGTAAGTCCTATGTACTGTCACTACCGGGTGGTTCTATAGCTTCCCTAGAATAAGGTTGTTTGTTGAATAAGGTTGTTTACCAATGTGTTGTGGTGGTTGTTGAATAAGGTTGTTTACCAATGTGTTGTGGTGGTTGTTGAATAAGGTTGTTTACCAATGTGTTGTGGTGGTTGTTGAATAAGGTTGTTTACCAATGTGTTGTGGTGGTTGTTGAATAAGGTTGTTTACCAATGTGTTGTGGTGGTTGTTGAATAAGGTTGTTTACCAATGTGTTGTGGTGGTTGTTGAATAAGGTTGTTTACCAATGTGTTGTGGTGGTTAAGGCTGAGCGTGTGATGGAGAAGGAACTCAAACAGTCAAGACACAAAACAACCACAGTCTGTTTTTCTTATTGAATGTATTAAAGAATTGATCAAAGTATTGGTGATTGGTCCTAGATCTACTACATGGGAGTACATGTAAACGTTCACACATACACATCAACAACAACTGTCTCAAATAGCACACTAGTTCCTTTTACAGTGCACAACTGTTGACCTGAGTCACATAGAGCTCTGTCATAAAGTTGTGCCCTACATAGGGAATAGGGTACCATTTGAGAGTTGACCAAACATCAAAGTATCTTAGTGGTAACAGGGCTGCAGGGTGAAGAGGTGAGAAGGAACACAGGACAGAACGCAGACTGCTGAAGGACTGGCTGCTTCAGAACAGAATGCAGACTGCTGAAGGACCGGCTGCTTCAGAACAGAATGCAGACTGCTGAAGGACCGGCTGCTACAGAACAGAATGCAGACTGCTGAAGGACCGGCTGCTTCAGAACAGAATGCAGACTGCTAAAGGACCGGCTGCTTCAGAACAGAATGCAGACTGCTAAAGGACCGGCTGCTTCAGAACAGAATGTAGACTGCTGAAGGACCGGGCTGTTTCAGAACAGAATGCAGACTGCTGAAGGACCGGCTGCTTCAGAACAGAATGCAGACTGCTGAAGGACCGGCTGCTTCAGAACAGAATGCAGACTGCTGAGACACCGGCAGTCCAACTTCTAACAGATACCTACTTTTCGAAGAGAAAAGCAGAGGGATCGAGGAAAGGAAGAAGGGATTGAGGGAAGGAATGAGGGATTGATGGAAGGAAGGAAGGAGAGATGGAAGGATGGAAGAAAGGAGAGATGGAGGGAAGGAAGGAAGGAAGGAAGGAAGGAAGGAAGGAAGGAAGGAAAGAAAGAAGGAAGAAGGGATGAGGGATGAAGGATGAGGGATGAGCGATGGAGGGAAGGAAGGAAGGATGGTTGATGACTGGCCTTCACATGATAAGTCCCATGTATTCCTTTGTGTGTGTGATGTCGTGAATGGCACCCTATTCAATACCTAGTGCATTATAGTATGGGAGGGAGGGAGGGAGGGAGGGAGGGAGGGAGGGAGGGAGGGAGGGAGGGAGGGAGGGAGGGAGGGAGGGAGGGAGGGAGGGAGGGGTGAGGTAGGAGATGAAGAGAGTGAGGGTTGAGGGAAGATAAGAAGAGAGGGAGTGGTGAGGTAGGAGATGAAGAGAGGGAGGGTTGAGGGAAGATAAGAAGAGAGGGAGTGGTGAGGTAGGAGATGAAGAGAGGGAGGGTTGAGGGAAGATAAGAAGAGAGGGAGTGGTGAGGTAGGAGATGAAGAGAGGGAGGGTTGAGGAAGGAGAAGGCAACAACAGCAGCAAGAAAGTTCCCCAATATCATCGTTTTCAGTGGGGCTCTGTGTGTGTGTGTGTGTGTGTGTGTGTGTGTGTGTGTGTGTGTGTGTGTGTGTGTGTGTGTGTGTGTGTGTGTGTGTGTGTGTGTGTGTGTGTGTGTGTGTGTGTTGGACCCCGGAGGTCTAGTTGTCCACTGTGGGGATCTTGCACACGAAGGGAAAGGCTTTGTCACAGCTGTTATCATTCCAGGACCTCAGCGCTGTCAGAAACACACACACACACACACGGCGCTGTTAGAGACAAAAACAACACTACATTGACTGACTGACTCATCAGCTACGGACGTATGTGTGTGTGTGTGTGTGTTTGTTTGTGTGTGTGACTCATTACACAGGTGTCTGTTCTGGCACCCAGTTGTGTGCGTGCGTGTGCATTTGTGTGTGTGTGTGTGTGTGTGTGTGTGTGTGTGTGTGTGTGTGTGTGTGTGTGTGTGTGTGTGTGTGTGTGTGTGTGTGTGTGTGTGTGTGTGTGTGTGTGTGTGTGTGTGTGTGTGTGTGTGTGTGTGTGATCAGCAGGGACACATACTTGGACAGAAACTCAGAGAAACACATCCGAAATGACCAATTATGAACCTATAGGGGTATCCCCTGGCTCTGTCATGAACCTTTAGATCATCCCCTGGCTCTGTCATGAACCTTTAGATCATCCCCTGGCTCAATCATGAACCTGTAGGTCATCCCCTGGCTCAATCATGGACCTGTAGGTCATCCCCTTGCTCAATCATGAACCTGTAGGTCATCCCCAGGCTCAATCATGAACCTGTAGGTCATCCCCTTGCTCAATCATGAACCTGTGTGTGTTTATGCATTATTATTTATGCATTATTGACTGCCTGTGTGTGTTTATGCTTATTGACTGCCTGTGTGTGTTTATGCATTATTGACTGCCTGTGTGTGTTTATGCATTATTGACTGCCTGTGTGTGTTTATGCATTATTGACTGCCTGTGTGTGTTTATGCTTATTGACTGCCTGTGTGTGTTTATGCTTATTGACTGCCTGTGTGTGTTTATGCATTATTGACTGCCTGTGTGTGTTTATGCATTATTGACTGCCTGTGTGTGTTTATGCTTATTGACTGCCTGTGTGTGTTTATGCTTATTGACTGCCTGTGTGTGTTTATGCATTATTGACTGCCTGTGTGTGTTTATGCATTATTGACTGCCTGTATGTGTTTATGCATTATTGACTGCCTGTGTGTGTTTATGCATTATTGACTGCCTGTGTGTGTTTATGCTTATTGACTGCCTGTGTGTGTTTATGCATTATTGACTGCCTGTGTGTGTTTATGCATTATTGACTGCCTGTGTGTGTTTATGCATTATTGACTGCCTGTGTGTTTATGCATTACTGACTGCCTGTGTGTGTTTATGCATTATTGACTGCCTGTGTGTGTTTATGCATTATTGACTGCCTGTGTGTTTATGCATTACTGACTGCCTGTGTGTGTTTATGCATTATTGACTGCCTGTGTGTTTATGCATTATCGCGCCTGTGTGTGTTTATGCTTATTGACTGCCTGTGTGTGTTTATGCTTATTGACTGCCTGTGTGTGTTTATGCTTATTGACTGCCTGTGTGTGTTTATGCATTATTGACTGCCTGTGTGTGTTTATGCTTATTGACTGCCTGTGTGTGTTTATGCTTATTGACTGCCTGTGTGTGTTTATGCATTATTGACTGCCTGTGTGTGTTTATGCATTATTGACTGCCTGTGTGTGTTTATGCATTATTGACTGCCTGTGTGTGTTTATGCATTATTGACTGCCTGTGTGTGTTTATGCATTATTGACTGCCTGTGTGTGTTTATGCATTATTGACTGCCTGTGTGTGTTTATGCATTATTGACTGCCTGTGTGTGTTTATGCTTATTGACTGCCTGTGTGTGTTTATGCATTATTGACTGCCTGTGTGTGTTTATGCATTATTGACTGCCTGTGTGTGTTTATGCATTATTGACTGCCTGTGTGTTTATGCATTACTGACTGCCTGTGTGTGTTTATGCATTATTGACTGCCTGTGTGTGTTTATGCATTATTGACTGCCTGTGTGTTTATGCATTACTGACTGCCTGTGTGTGTTTATGCATTATTGACTGCCTGTGTGTTTATGCATTATCGCGCCTGTGTGTGTTTATGCTTATTGACTGCCTGTGTGTGTTTATGCTTATTGACTGCCTGTGTGTGTTTATGCTTATTGACTGCCTGTGTGTGTTTATGCATTATTGACTGCCTGTGTGTGTTTATGCTTATTGACTGCCTGTGTGTGTTTATGCTTATTGACTGCCTGTGTGTGTTTATGCATTATTGACTGCCTGTGTGTGTTTATGCATTATTGACTGCCTGTGTGTGTTTATGCATTATTGACTGCCTGTGTGTGTTTATGCATTATTGACTGCCTGTGTGTGTTTATGCATTATTGACTGCCTGTGTGTGTTTATGCATTATTGACTGCCTGTGTGTGTTTATGCTTATTGACTGCCTGTGTGTGTTTATGCATTATTGACTGCCTGTGTGTGTTTATGCTTATTGACTGCCTGTTTGTGTTTATGCATTATTGACTGCCTGTGTGTGTTTATGCATTATCGCGCCTGTGTGTGTCTCACCGCTGTTCTGCCTGTACCAGATCTCGACACAGTCTTCCTTTTCGGGGATGCGGTGTATGCCGTCGTCAGGCTGGTTGCCATCCCAGTAGCTGTATCCATAGTTACTGCCGTCGGTCCACTCCAGAGTGCCCTCCTACAGTCAGGAATAGTATGACATGGTACATGTAACAACCTGGGCAGACTGCTTTAATGAAAAGGGAAGTTTAGCTAAAACCTAAAACTGACCCTAACCCGTCAGATATGACCTGTTAGCTGTTTCCCATGAGAGTTGTACTCGTAGTTATGACGGCTGGTTCAAACACCCGAGGTTAGAAACACCACTGATCTGGGGACAGCTTAGTGTTTTACAACCCTAACGGTTAAGGTTAGGATAGGGAGAAGTGTAAAACTGATCCTAGATCTATTCATAAAGAGGGGACTTCTACCCCTGGTCCATTTAAAGGGAGGGAGCAGATATACAGACTGGATGACATTAGTGATAATCAACACCAACCCTGGCTGAACCACTCAAACCTGAGTCTGCATCCTAACACTATTACCTTTATTTAACTAGGCAAGTCAGTTAAGAACAAATTTTTATTTACAATGCCTAGGAACAGTGGGTTAACTGCCTGTTCAGGGGCAGAATTGTGTGACAGATTTTTACCTTGTCAGCTCAGGGATTTGAACTTGCAACCTTCCGGTTACTAGTCCAATGCTCTAACCACTAGGCTACGCTGCCACCCCATTAGTGATAATCAACACCAACCCTGGCTAAACCAAACAAACCTGGGGCTGCGTCCTCAATGGATTCCTGTTCCCTTCGTAGTGCATTACATTTGACCAGAGACTAGCTCTCCTCTGATCAACAGTAGACTACTATAGGAATAAGGGGTGTCATTTGGGACGTAGGCCCTGTCTAGGTTCTCTATCTCTGGAGGTGATGGCTTGGTGACTCTGTAGTGGGTTTACCAGCAGTGTGTTAATGAACCAGCCTTTCAGTTCTAGAGTGAAATATCTACGTCAGACTGGCTTCCTATAGAGCTGGACTGACAGGCTCCTGTTGGATTCATTTTGTTTTTATTTGATCGTTATTTATACAGGGTTTTTCTCATTGAGATAACATCTATTTTCCAAGAGAGACCTGGTCCAATAGCAGCAGGGAGAACAACGTTTCAGACAAAACAACATGCATACACTAACACAACATTAAACAAAACTATAACCACACATACAGTACAACAAAATCATTTTACGTTAAAAAACATGGAAGTCTTGACTAAAAACAGCTGGCCTAAAGACAGTTACACTCTTCTATGGTATATACATCCTAAAGACAGTTACACTCTTCTATGGTATATACATCCTAAAGACAGTTACACTCTTCTATGATATATACATCCTAAAGACAGTTACACTCTTCTATGGTATATACATCCTAAAGACACTTACAGTCTTCTATGGTATATACATCCTAAAGACAGTTACACTCTTCTATGGTATATACATCCTAAAGACAGTTACACTCTTCTATGATATATACATCCTAAAGACAGTTACACTCTTCTATGGTATATACATCCTAAAGACAGTTACACTCTTCTATGGTATATACATCCTAAAGACAGTTACACTCTTCTATGGTATATACATCCTAAAGACAGTTACACTCTTCTATGATATATACATCCTAAAGACAGTTACACTCTTCTATGGTATATACATCCTAAAGACAGTTACAGTCTTCTATGGTATATACATCGATCAAGTGGTTTAAACTCCACTGACGAAACTAGATCATCACATTTCAAAATGTTCAGGAGAGAATTCCAGGGCCACGGAGCTAAGTAACTAAAACTATTTCTACCATGACCTGTTCTAGTTGTTGGTACTGTTAGAAGTAAACCCTCTGGGATCTATTAGCATATCCAGCAAACTGGGAACATTCCTAGAACATTAGCTTAGATTTCCATTAATTTTGTTTTATCTAACATTAGGATTATAACGTCCCAAAAACATTCAAATAATTATTCAGAAAACAATTTTAACTGAAATCTCATTGGAATGTTCGAACGTTCACTAAAATGTTATACACAACATCTGTAACAATCACCAAAGAAGAATTCCCCAAACGTTCTCATGAGGTTTCCAGATGATGTAACAATCACCAAAGAAGAATTCCCCAAACGTTCTCATTAGGTAGCCAGATGATGTAACAATCACCAAAGAAGAATTCCCCAAACGTTCTCATGAGGTTTCCAGATGATGTAACAATCACCAAAGAAGAATTCCCCAAACGTTCTCATTAGGTTTCCAGATGATGTAACAATCACCAAAGAAGAATACCCCAAACGTTCTCAATAGGTTTCCAGATGATGTAACAATCACCAAAGAAGAATTCCCCAAACGTTCTCATGAGGTTTCCAGATGATGTAACAATCACCAAAGAAGAATTCCCCAAACGTTCTCATTAGGTTTCCAGATGATGTAACAATCACCAAAGAAGAATTCCCCAAACGTTCTCAATAGGTTTCCAGATGATGTAACAATCACCAAAGAAGAATTCCCCAAACGTTCTCATGAGGTTTCCAGATGATGTAACAATCACCAAAGAAGAATTCCCAAACGTTCTCATTAGGTTTCCAGATGATGTAACAATCACCAAAGAAGAATTCCCCAAACGTTCTCAATAGGTTTCCAGATGATGTAACAATCACCAAAGAAGAATTCCTCAAACGTTCTCATTAGGATTCCAGATGATGTAACAATCACCAAAGAAGAATTCCTCAAACGTTCTCATTAGGTTTCCAGATGATGTAACAATCACCAAAGAAGAATTCCCCAAACGTTCTCATGAGGTTTCCAGATGATGTAACAATCACCAAAGAAGAATTCCCCAAACGTTCTCATGAGGTTTCCAGATGATGTAACAATCACCAAAGAAGAATTCCTCAAACGTTCTCATTAGGTTTCCAGATGATGTAACAATCACCTGTCAGGATTTGGCCAGGGTTGTTCCGGGTTTTGGTCAGTAGATGCCCCCATTGTGCTTTTTGTCCCTATGTTTTTCCCTTGATCCCCATTATTATTTGCACCTGTGTCTCGTTTCCCCTGATTGTATTTAAACCCTTTGTTTCCCTCAGTTCTGTGCTCTGTGTTTGTATGTTAGCACCCTGCCCTAGTGTTCTGTGTGCTCTTGTCGATTCCGGGTGACGTTCTTGTGGTATTCTGTTTTTTGTTTTTGTTTATTTTTGGTGAGTTTCTTTTGAGGTCTTTTTGTGTTTTACCTACCACCTTTTGGATTTGCCATTTTTTGTATTTTAGGATTTTTCCTTTATTAAATACACCGTCTTAAGTACTGCTGTGTCTGCCTCATCTTCTGGGTTCTGCTGTCTATTCGTGGCTCAGTTGGTTAAGTGACTGTTTCTCACTCCGGAGACCCAGGTTCGAAACCAGGTCCTGACAGAAACACAGAGCCAAAAATGAACCCAGAGGCAGCCAGTTCCCAGGACCTTTTTGCCACGCTGTCCCACCACCAGGAGACTGTCCAACGCCACGAAGCCGCCCTGGTTCAGCAAGAGGCCTTAATGGCTAGACATTCTCATCTTCTGTCGGAGATGCTGACTTCCATTAAGCAAATATCTGATCGACTTACCCCGGCAACAGTTCCCGTCCCAGTACCTCAGGTTCACGTACCCATGGCAGTTAACCCCCTGGCTGAACCTCGTCTTCCACCTCCCCAACGGTTCTCAGGTGATCCAAGTGCTTGTAAAGGCTTTCTCACTCAATGTTCTCTCTCCTTTGAGCTGCAACCCTCGTCGTTTCCCACCGACCGGTCTAAGATCGCATATATCATCACCCTGCTGTCGGAAAAAGCCCTGGCCTGGGCTACTGCTGTGTGGGATGCCCATAGTTCCTGCTGTGCCAGCTACTCTGCCTTTGCTGAGGAATTCAAACGAGTGTTTCAAGGCCCAAGCAGTGGTTCTGACTCAGCCAAACAGCTCCTGACTCTCCATCAAGGTTGGCGCAGCGTGACGGACTATGCCATCCAGTTCCGCACGGTGGCAGCAGCGAGTGGCTGGAACAACGAGGCGCTCACGGTGTGCTTTCTGAAAGGCCTTTCCGACACCATCCAAGATGAACTGGCCACTCGGGAACCACCGGACAATCTCGAGTCCCTGATCAAGTTGGCCTCACACATTGACCAGCGTCTGAGAGAGAGAGAACTCAACCGTAGACCTCTAGCCCCTATCAGTCCCAGCTCCGAGTCCCCACCTTTATCATCGCTGGCTCCACCGGAACCCATGCAGATTGTACGCATCTCCCAGGCTGAGAGAGACCGCCGGATGAGGGAGCGACGCTGTCTATATTGCGGCAAACCGGGCCATTTCCGTTCCACGTGTCCCGGGCTCCAGGGAAACGCTCTGTCCCGTACAGACCGGGGGAACTGTAACGGGAAACATAACCTCCTCCCATCCGTCCAACTCCCGTCTGCTCATTCCAGTCACCCTCTCCTGGGACAACCACAAGCTTCACCTTCAAGCCTTGGTAGACTCTGGAGCCGCAGGTAACTTCATGGATGGTGTCTGGGCGAAGGAGAATGGCGTTCCCTCTGAACCTCTAAGTGACCCCATGAGGGTTACTACATTGGATGGAAGCCCTTTGGGATCTGGACTTGTCACTCATGTCACTACCTCCTTGAGACTTTCAGTTTCACAACACCAGGAATTGATGAACTTTCATTTGATCTCCTGTTCCGAGTTCCCTCTCGTCCTTGGATACCCCTGGCTTCACAGCCATAACCCTCACATCGACTGGTCTGTGGGCACTATCAAGCAGTGGGGTCCTACGTGCCAAGCTACTTGTATTTTCCAGAATTCCCGAGTTCTACTCCCGAGTCTTTAGAATCCATCGACCTGACCCGAGTTCCCGAGTGTTACCATGACCTCAAACTGGTGTTTAGCAAACAGAGGGCCACCATGCTACCACCCCATAGACCTTACGATTGCCCCATCGACCTGTTTCCGGGCACTTGCCCCCCCAGGGGTCGGATCTTTTCCCTATCTCCACCCGAACGAGCTGCTATGGATACCTACATCAAGAACGCTCTGGAAGCAGGCCTCATGCGTCCATCCACCTCCCCGGCGGGAGCAGGGTTTTTCTTTGTGGCCAAGAAAGACGGTGGATTACGTCCTTGCATCGACTACCGGGGACTCAATGACATAACCGTCCGTAACCGTTACCCGCTACCCCTTATGGCCACAGCCTTCGAGCTGCTCCAGGAAGCAGTTGTTTTCACTAAGCTTGACCTGCGGAACGCATACCATCTTGTGCGGATCAGACCTGGTGACGAGTGGAAGACCGCTTTCAACACGCCTACTGGTCACTATGAATACTTGGTGATGCCCTTCGGCCTGACCAACGCCCCAGCGGTGTTCCAAGCGCTCATAAACGATGTGCTTAGGGATATGCTTAACATATTTGTGTTCGTTTACTTGGATGACATCCTCATCTTTTCGAGCTCCCTTCAAGAACACACTAAGCATGTCAGACAAGTACTCAAACGCCTCCTGGACAGCCATCTGTACGTTAAGCCGGAAAAATGTGAATTCCATTCATCCCGAGTACAATTCCTGGGATTTGTAGTGGAACCCGGTCGAGTCCAAATGGACCCTAGGAAGGTAGGGGCGGTAGCGGATTGGCCCACCCCCAAATCCGTTAAGGATGTTCAGCGTTTCCTGGGCTTCACAAACTTTTACCGCAAGTTCATCAAGAACTTCAGTTTGGTGGCAGCTCCTCTCTCAGCTTTAACCAAAGGTGGCAATGCAAGGTTTTTGTGGGGAAGAGAAGCTGAGACTACGATGTGGGGGATCATGAACTCCTAGCGGTTAAGATGGCATTGAAGGAATGGAGACACTGGCTCGAGGGGGCTTCTCACCCGTTTCAAGTGCTTACGGACCACAAAAATCTGGAGTATATCCAGCAGGCGAAGCGATTGAACTCTAGACAAGCTAGATGGTCTCTTTTCTTCAATCGATTCCAGTTTATCCTCACCTATCGGCCCGGGTCGAAGAATCTCAAACCGGATGCCCTGTCCCGAGTCTACGCTCCTGCCATTCGAGATGACACGGACATGCCTGTCCTTCCTGCTGCTAAGATTGTGGCTCCGATCTCGTGGCAAGTTGAGGATACCGTGAGACGTGCTCAAGCTAGCGAACCGGACCCTAAAGGAGGCCCTGCCAATCGGTTGTTTGTCCCCAAGGCAGTGAGGACTCAGGTCCTTCTGTGGGGGCACTCCTCTCGCCTCACCTGTCATCCGGGCGTAGGTCGCACCTTGGAGTTCATCCAGCGTAAGTTCTGGTGGCCTACCATAAGAGAAGACGTTGCCACTTTCGTCAATGCCTGCCCCGTGTGCTGCCAGGGCAAATCTTCTCACCTCCGCCCTCAAGGACTCCTTCACCCTTTACCTGTTCCCCACAGACCCTGGTCCCATATCTCATTGGACTTTATTACTGGACTTCCTCCATCCCATGGCAATACTACTATCCTAGTCATAATCGACAGGTTTTCAAAGGCGGCCAGGTTCGTCCCTCTGACTAAGTTACCTTCTGCCAAGGAAACGGCTGAGTTGGTAATTAATCATGTGTTCCGAGTCTTCGGCATTCCTCAAGATGTGGTTTCTGACAGAGGTCCCCAGTTCGCCTCAAGGTTTTGGAAGGCCTTCTGCCAACTCATGGGGGCTTCTGCCAGTCTATCTTCAGGGTACCATCCGGAGTCCAACGGCCAAACAGAGAGGATGAATCAAGAGCTGGAAACCACCCTCCGATGTATGACTCGTGACAACCCGTCCACATGGTCATCCTTTATTGTTTGGGCCGAATACGCGCACAACACCTTGCGCTCCTCCTCCACTGGTATGTCCCCGCACGAGTGTCAGTTTGGCTATGCTCCTCCATTGTTCCCGGACCAGGAGGCAGAAGTCAGAGTGCCTTCAGCCTTGAGGTTCGTCAGACGCTGTCGGCTTATGTGGAGGAAGACCCGTCTTAATCTGATGCGTTCCTCACAGAGGTATCAACAACAAGCCAACAGACGTCGCCGTCCCGGGCCTACCCTGCGCCCCGGCCAGAGAGTCTGGCTTTCCACAAGAGACTTACCTCTACGGGTGGAGTCTCGCAAGCTGTCCCAAAATACATCGGTCCCTTCAAGGTTGCCAGGAGAGTTAACCCAGTTTCTTATCGCCTACACTTACCCAGATCCCTTAAGATTAATCCCACATTTCATGTGTCATTGTTAAAACCTGTTGTTTTTTCTCCCCTTGTCCCGGCAGACAGACTTCCCCCTCCGCCTCGTGTCATTGGAGGCCAGCCGGCTTATACCGTCCACCGGATACTGGATTCCCGCCGGGTGCAGCGGTCCTGGCAGTATCTGGTGGACTGGGAAGGCTACGGTCCTGAGGAGCGCTCCTGGGTTCCTGCCAAAGACATCCTGGACCCTGACCTCATTCGTCAGTTCAGGGTCCTCCACCCTGAGAGAGCTGGTAGGAACGTCAGGAGCCGTTCCTAGGGGGGATTCTGTCAGGATTTGGCCAGGGTTGTTCCGGGTTTTGGTCAGTAGATGCCCCCATTGTGCTTTTTGTCCCTATGTTTTTCCCTTGATCCCCATTATTATTTGCACCTGTGTCTCGTTTTCCCTGATTGTATTTAAACCCTTTGTTTCCCTCAGTTCTGTGCTCTGTGTTTGTATGTTAGCACCCTGCCCTAGTGTTCTGTGTGCTCTTGTCGATTCCGGGTGACGTTCTTGTGGTATTCTGTTTTTTGTTTTTGTTTATTTTTGGTGAGTTTCTTTTGAGGTCTTTTTGTGTTTTACCTACCACCTTTTGGATTTGCCATTTTTTGTATTTTAGGATTTTTCCTTTATTAAATACACCGTCTTAAGTACTGCTGTGTCTGCCTCATCTTCTGGGTTCTGCTGTCTATTCGTGGCTCAGTTGGTTAAGTGACTGTTTCTCACTCCGGAGACCCAGGTTCGAAACCGGGTCCTGACATCACCAAAGAAGAATTCCCCAAACGTTCTCATTAGGTTTCCAGATGATGTAACAATCACCAAAGAAGAATTCCCCAAACATTCTCATTAGGTTTCCAGATGATGTAACAATCACCAAAGAAGAATTCCCCAAACGTTCTCATTAGGTTTCCAGATGATGTAACAATCACCAAAGAAGAATTCCCCAAACATTCTCATGAGGTTTCCAGATGATGTAACAATCACCAAAGAAGAATTCCCCAAACATTCTCATGAGGTTTCCAGATGATGTAACAATCACCAAAGAAGAATTCCCCAAACGTTCTCATTAGGTTTCCAGATGATGTAACAATCACCAAAGAAGAATTCCCCAAACATTCTCATGAGGTTTCCAGATGATGTAACAATCACCAAAGAAGAATTCCCCAAACGCTCTCATTAGGTTTCCAGATGATGTAACAATCACCAAAGAAGAATTCCCCAAACATTCTCATGAGGTTTCCAGATGATGTAACAATCACCAAAGAAGAATTCCCCAAACGTTCTCATGAGGTTTCCAGATGATGTAACAATCACCAAAGAAGAATTCCCCAAACGTTCTCAATAGGTTTCCAGATGATGTAACAATCACCAAATAAGAATTCCCCAAACATTCTCATTAGGTTTCCAGATGATGTAATAATGTTTTTAAAACACACTGCCACAACTTAATGTGAGTGGGAACGTTCTGGAAACATCAGACAAAAGTTCTACACAAACATTGTCTTATCATTATCACAACTGGATTGTTTTTGTCTTATGAGAACATTTGCCGCAACCGAACGAATGTTCTGGGAACTTTCACAAAAACAATTTTGGTTTGCTGGGTAGATGTATAGTAATCTAGAAAATGTTTACTTTAAAGAAAATGTTTTTAAATATATTTTTACATTTTACATTTTTATGTACACATAATATACTTTAACAGTATGCATTAAGATGCCTGTAAAATAATGAAAGTGTCCAAATCGAATGTAAACATTAATACGTGCATTTCTATAGCTTCCTAAATCTATTCTAGTGCCGAGAGGAAGGCACAGCGTTTTCAACACAGTGTTTTAATTTGTTTTACTATTTTCTACATTGTAGAATAATAGTTAAGACATAAAAACTATGAAATAACACATACGGAATCATGTAGTAAGCAAGAAAGTGTTAAACAAATCAAAATATATTTTACATTTGAGATTCTTCAAAGTAGCCAGCCTTTGCCTTGATGACAGCTTTGTATACTCTTGGCATTCTCTCAACCAGCTTCATGAGGTAGTCACCTGGAATGTATTTCAATTAACAGGTGTGCCTTGTTAAAAGTACATTTGTGGAATGTATTTCCTTCTTTCAGCCAATTGGTTGTGTTGTGACAAGGTAGGGGTGGTATACAGACAATAGCCCTATTTGGTAAAAGACCAAGTCCACATTTTTGGTTCCAACCGCCGTGTCTTTGTGAGACGCAGAGTCAGTGAACGGATGATCTGCGCATGCGTGGTTCCCAATGTGAAGCATGGAGGAGGAGGTATGATGGTGTGGGGGTGCTTTGCTGGTGACACTGTCTTTGATTTATATAGAATTCAAGGCACACTTAACCAGCATGGCTACCACAGCATTCTGCAGCAATACGCCATCCCATCTGGTTTTGGCTTAGTGAGACTATCATTTGATTTTCAACAGGAAAATGACCCAACACACCTCCAGGCTGTGTAAGGGCTATTTTACCAAGAAGGAGAGTGATGGAGTGCTGCATCAGATGACCTGGCCTCACAATCACCTGACCTCAACCCAATTGAGATGGTTTGGGATGAGTTGGACTGCAGAGTAAAGGAAAAGCAGCCAACAAATACTCAGCTTATGTGTGAACTCCTTCAATATTCTGGGAAAAGCCTTCCAGATGAAGCTGGTTGAGAGAATGCCAAGAGTGTGAAAAGCTGTCATCAAGGCAAAGGGTGGCTACTTTGAAGAATCTAAAATCTAAAATCAGTTTTAATTTGTTTAACACATTTTTGGTTACAACTTGATTCCATATGTGCTATTTCATAGTTTTAAAGTCTTCCCTATTATTCTACAATTTAGAAAATAGTAAAAATAAATAAAGAAAAACCCTTGAATGAGTAGGTTTGACTGGTACCATAAATCCTAGTTGGAAGATTGTTTGTATTACGTCTGAGGAGACATCTGCAGAGATGGAATTCACGATAACTGCTGCAGATGTCAACCCCCAGAGAACATTACCTTAAAAAGACACGTACAGTGTGTTTGTCGACAACATACGAGGTAGTGATTATCCAGTGGTGTTTAATAGGGTTTCTGGAAAACAACCCAGAAGATTCCGGGAGGGAATAAGCAGGAAATCCAGAATCCTGGGAATTCTGGGAAAGATCCTGGAACGTTTGAACCCTCAGTGCTTACCTGTCTCCTGTCGTGAAGGCCGATCCATATGTCTGTTGGTATCCCTGGGATACGGCTGTTGACAAGATCGTAGACGAACACATTCTCCTCCCAGCTGAGAACTCAGACAAGGGATGGTTAGAGTTAGAGAGAGGTGTCTGTGTGTGTGTGTGTGCGGTGTGAATGTGTGTGTGTGCGTTGTGTGTGTGTGTGTGTGTGTGTGTGTGTGTGTGTGTGTGTGTGTGTGTGTGTGTGTGTGTGTGTGTGTGTGTGTGTGTGTGTGTGTGTGTGTGTGTGTGTGTGTGTGTGTGTGTGTGTGTGTGTGTGTATCCTCTCACCTGTAGTGTGGCAGTGTGTGGACCTTTGTGTGTGTGTATATGGACAGGTATCCCTCTCACCTGTGTACGGAGGTGAGTTTGGCAGACTTGAGACCGTTGGAGAATTCAGCACAGTACAGGTCAGCCTCGGCCCAGGTACGGTTCAGAGGGAAGAAACGGTAGCAGTGACCTTCAAACTCAGTCCAGAACAATGGACAGGTGACGGGAAGGCCTGGTTCTGGCAACTGGAGGGGGAAGGCTGGGGGAGGAAGGGAGGGGAAGGGAGGGGAAGGGAAGGGAGGGAGGGGAAGGGAGGGGGAGGGGGAGGGGAGGGGAGGGGAGGGGAGGGGAGGGGAGGGGAGTGAGGGAAGGGAAGGGAAGGGAAGGGAGGGGAAGGGAAGGGAAGGGGAGGGAAGGGAAGGGAAGGGAAGGGAAGGGAAGGGAGGGGAAGGGAAGGGAAGGGAGGGGAGGGGAGGAAAGGGAGGGAAGGGAAGGGAAGGGAAGGGAGGGGAAGGGAAGGGAAGGGAAGGGAAGGGAGGGGAGGGGAGGAAAGGGAAGGGAAGGGAAGGGAAGGGAAGGGAAGGGAAGGGAAGGGGAGGGAAGGGAAGGGAGGGGAGGGGAGGGGAAGGGAAGGGGAGGGGAACGGAAGGGAAGGGAAGGGAAGGGAAGGGAGGGGAGGGGAGGGGAAGGGAAGGGGAGGGGAACGGAAGGGAGGGAGGGAAGGGAAGGGAAGGGAAGGGAAGGGAAGGGAAGGGAAGGGAAGGGAAGGGAGGGGAAGGGAAGGGAAGGGGAGGGAAGGGAGGGAAGGGAAGGGGAGGGAAGGGAGGGAAGGGAAGGGAAGGGAAGGAAGGGGAGGGGAGGGGAGGGAAGGGAGGGAAGGGAAGGGAAGGGAAGGGGAGGGAAGGGAAGGGAAGGGAAGGGAAGGGGAGGGGAACGGAAGGGAGGGGAGGGGAAGGGGAGGGGAGGGAAGGGAAGGGAGGGGGAGGGAGGGGGAGGGGAGGGGAAGGGGAGGGGAACGGAAGGGAGGGGAGGGGAAGGGGAGGGAAGGGAAGGGAAGGGAAGGGAAGGGAAGGGGAGGGAGGGAAGGGAAGGGAAGGGAAGGGAAGGAAAGGGAAGGAAAGGGAAGGGAAGGGGAGGGAAGGGAGGGAAGGGAAGGGAAGGGAAGGGAAGGGAGGGGAGGAGAGGAAAGGGAGGGAAGGGAAGGGAAGGGAAGGGAAGGAGAGGGAAGGGAAGGGAAGGGAAGGGGAGGGAAGGGAAGGGAAGGAGAGGGAAGGGAAGGGAAGGGAAGGGAAGGGAAGGGAAGGGAAGGGAAGGGAAGGGAAGGGAAGGGAGGGAGCAGGGGGTCAGGAGATGGGAAGAGGAGAGAGGCAAGAGAGGGGGAGGTAAGCGAGAGCGGGTGAGAATAGAGAATGAAAGAGAATAGGTTACACTGCTCTTAAGTAATTGTGAATACTCCGCGTTTAATGTTGTCCTTGTCATGTTCATTATCAAGTTAGACTGCAGCACTCCTATCCCAAAGTTTACAGAAGTATTTTCCAAACGTTTTCTATATTCTGAAGTGATACCCTCATCATTCTGAAGTGATAACCTCATCATTCTTGATAACCTCATCATTCTTGATAACCTCGTCATTCTGAAGTGATAACCTCATCATTCTGAAGTGATAACCTCATCATTCTGAAGTGATAACCTCATCATTCTGAAGTGATAACCTCATCATTCTGAAGTGATAACCTCATCATTCTGAAGTGATAACCTCATCATTCTGAAGTGATAACCTCATCATTCTGAAGTGATAACCTCATCATTCTGAAGTGATAACCTCATCATTCTGAAGTGATAACCTCATCATTGTAGGCTATGCGTTTTAAATGTATGTATTTCAGACCTTGACTAATAACGTTCTGCACTATGTCATGTTTCAGGAGGACCCCAGGAAGAGCAGCTGATGCTTTTGCAGCAGCTAATGGGGATCCAATTAAATACCAAATTGTCACGTGTTTATGCACTTACCCAAAGCTAGACTTTCAGTCACTCTGTATCCCTTCACCAAGACTATCAGTCACTCTGTATCCCTTCACCAAGACTTTCAGTCACTCTGTATCCCTTCACCAAGAGTTTCAGTCACTCTGTATCACTTCACCAAGAGTTTCAGTCACTCTGTATCACTTCACCAATACTTTCAGTCACTCTGTACCACTTCACCAAGACTATCAGTCACTCTGTATCCCTTTACCAAAGGTAGACTATCAGTCACTCTGTATCTCTTCACCAAGAGTTTCAGTCACTCTGTATCCCTTCACCAAGACTATCAGTCACTCTGTATCTCTTCACCAAGAGTTTCAGTCACTCTGTATCCCTTCACCAAAGGTAGACTTTCAGGTCACTCTGTATCCTATCTCTGTAGACTATCAGTCACTCTGTATCCCTTTACCAAAGGTAGACTATCAGTCACTCTGTATCTCTTCACCAAGACTATCAGTCACTCTGTATCTCTTCACCAAGAGTTTCAGTCACTCTGTATCCCTTCACCAAAGGTAGACTTTCAGGTACTCTGTTACTGTATATGTTGAAAGAGGACAGGCTGCACTTCTCTTAACATGTTCAGACTAGGGCCTCACATGTTGCGCAGAGGTCTAAGGCACCGCAGTGCTAGAGGCGTCACTACAGACCCGAGGTCGATCCCGGGCTGTATCACAACCGGCCGTGATCGGGGGTTTCATAGGGCGGCGCACAATTGGCCATCTGGGTTAGTCATCTGGGTTAGTCATCTGGGTTAGTCATCTGGGTTAGTCATCTGGGTTAGTCATCTGGGTTAGCCATCTGGGTTGGCCATCTGGTTTAGTCATCTGGGTTAGTCATCTGGGTTAGTCATCTGGGTTAGTCATCTGGGTTAGTCATCTGGGTTAGCCATCTGGGTTGGCCATCTGGGTTAGTCATCTGGGTTAGTCATCTGGGTTAGTCATTTGGGTTGGCCAGTGAGGGCTTTACTTGGCTCATCGCACTCTAGCGACTCCTTGTGGCGGGAGGGGCGCCTGCAGGCTGACCCCGGTCATCAGGTGAACGACCATACTCTCCCTAAAAATCTAAATAGAGGTGCATGGCAGAGACACAGATAGCAGACGTTCTCCTGAAACTACACGTCTCTGAGCCCGCTTGATTTCCAATAGACTCCGGATACCCCAACTAAACTCTCACAACAGCTACATACATGTCCGTTAGACTCCAGATACCCCAACTAAACTCTCACAACAGCTACATATATGTCCGTTAGACTCCAGATACCCCAACTAAACTCTCACAACAGCTACATACATGTCAGTTAGACTCCAGGTACCCCAACTAAACTCTCACAACAGCTACATACATGTCCGTTAGACTCCAGATACCCCAACTAAACTCTCACAACAGCTACATACATGTCAGTTAGACTCCAGGTACCCCAACTAAACTCTCACAACAGCTACATACATGTCCGTTAGACTCCAGATACCCCAACTAAACTCTCACAACAACTTCCATCATGTTAGTTCAATTCTTCTTCTTTTATCAAAACCAGTTAGATTAAATCCAGCCACACAGCCTCCAAGGAGAAGAAGAAACAACCAGAAACAAGATTTCTTGAAGTTAAAGAAATGACAAAAGGCAGTTTATAAATCTCTTGAAATATTACAACTAAAACAGTAAACACAGACACAATTGTCTTGAGTAACGAGGGAGAAAAACGGCTAAATACTCTCATGAGAAACAAGACATTGTAACATCAATAAGATACATCTAGAAATATCAAATAAAGGTTTAAAAGACTGTACATGTCACAGTATAGGCATGTAGTCATGCAATTTCTATATGAGAACATGCATCTAGTCTCTAGCTCCACCAGCCCTAGGCGGTCTCTCCCTCCAGCTGCCCCAGGAAGGAGTCCTGTGGTCAGGTTGGCTCCCTGCTCATGCCCCCTGATCCTCTGGTTCGGCTGGAAGCCTGGTTCTTCAACCCGGGTGGTTAACTAACAAAGAAACAAAGAAACTAACAAACTAACTACCTAACTAACTGACCAATCAATCACTCAAACAAACAAATGTGTTTATAAAGCCCTTTTTACATCAGCTGATATCTCAAAGTGCTGTACAGAAACCCAGCCTAAAACCCCAAACAGCAAGCAATGCAGATGTAGAAGCACGGTCGCTAGGAAAAACTCCCTAGAAAGGCAGGAACCTAGGAATAAACGTTCATAGATGACCAGCAGGGTCAAATAATAATTATAATCACATAATCACAAGCTAGCTACCTAACTAACTAACGGACTAACTGACTAACTAACTAACTAACTGACTGACTAACTAACTAACTGACTGACTAACTAACTAACTAACTAACTAACTAACTAACTGACTAACTAACTGACTAACTAACTGACTAACTAACTGACTAACTAACTTACCAACTAACTAACTAACTGACTAACTGACTGACTAATTAACTAACTGACTAACTAACTGACTAACCAAATGTGAGTGACTAACTAACTAACTAACAAATTAACTAACTAACTAATTAACTAACTGACTAACTAACTGACTAACTAACTAACTAACTAACTGACTGACTAACTGACTAACCCAATGTGAGTGACTAACTAACTAACTAACTAACTAACTAACTAACTGACAAACTGACAAAGTGACTAACTAACTAACTAACTGACTAAGTGACTAACCAACTAACTAACTAACTAACAAATTAACTAACTAACTAACTAACTAATTAACTAACTGGCTAACTAACTAACTAACTAACTAACTAACTGACTAACTAACTAACTGACTAACTAACTAACTGACTAACTAACTGACTAACTAACTAACTAACTAACTAACTGACTGACTGACTAACTGACTAACCCAATGTGAGTGACTAACTAACTAACTAACTAACTAACTAACTAACTAACTAACTGGCTAACTGACAAACTGACTAACTAACTAACTAACTGACTAAGTGACTAACCAACTAACTGACTAACTAACTGACTAACTAAATAACTAACTGACTAACTAACTAACTAACTAACTGACTAACTAACTGACTAACTAACTAACTAACTAACTAACTAACTAACTAACTAACTAACTGACAAACTGACTAACTAACGAACTAACTGACTAACTAACTTACTAACTAACTGACTAACTAACTAACTAACTAACTAACTGACTAACTAACTAACTGACTAACTGACTAACTGACTAACTAACTAACTAACTTACTAACTGACTAACCCAATGTGAGTGACTAACTAACTAACTAACTGACAAACTGACTAACTAACTAACTAACTGACTAACTAACTAACCCAATGTGAGTGACTAACTAACTGACTAACTAACTAACTGACTAACTAACTAACTAACTAACTAACTAACTGACTAACCCAATGTGAGTGACTGTATATAGAGCATTGGAAGATGCTGTCACCTTTCCCCTTCTAGGATACCAAAGACTACCAGGAATACATTGGGTTTATTTTACCTCAGTGTATTTTAATAAATACTTTCTTAACACTTATTTTTCTTAAAACTGTTTTGTTGGTTATTAAGGGCTTGTAAGTCAGCATTTCACTGTAAGGTCTACTACACCTGTTGTATTCAGCAATTCACTGTGAGGTCTACTGCACCTGTTGTATTCAGCATTTCACTGTAAGGTCTACTACACCTGTTGTATTCAGCAATTCACAATAAGGTCTACTACACCTGTTGTATTCAGCATTTCACTGTAAGGTCTACTACACCTGTTGTATTCAGCAATTCACAATAAGGTCTACTACACCTGTTGTATTCAGCATTTCACTGTAAGGTCTACTACACCTGTTGTATTCAGCAATTCACAATAAGGTCTACTACACCTGTTGTATTCAGCAATTCACAATAAGGTCTACTCTACCTGTTGTATTCAGCATTTCACTGTAAGGTCTACTCCACCTGTTGTATTCAGCATTTCACTGTAAGGTCTACTACACCTGTTGTATTCAGCATTTCACAATAAGGTCTACTACACCTGTTGTATTCAGCAATTCACAATAAGATCTACCTACACCTGTTGTATTCAGCATTTCACAATAAGGTCTACTACACCTGTTGTATTCAGCATTTCACAATAAGGTCTACTACACCTGTTGTATTCAGCAATTCACAATAAGATCTACCTACACCTGTTGTATTCAGCATTTCACAATAAGGTCTACTACACCTGTTGTATTCAGCATTTCACAATTAGGTCTACTACACCTGTTTTATTCAGCATTTCACAATAAGGTCTACTACACCTGTTGTATTCAGCATTTCACAATAAGGTCTACTACACCTGTTGTATTCAGCGCATGTGACAAATAGAATGTGATTTGATCTTCTTCAATGACTCTACCCAGACGAAGCACATCTTCCTCCCCCAAGCGTTTGTTCACCGCCGCAGCCGCCACAACTAAACAGCAGTACTCACCGTGTGTGATCTTGACGTTGGTGGAAGGGATGGTCCTCGCAGGACGAGCCCAGAGGAGCAGGGTCAGACACAACTCCCAGCAGAGCATCTTCCAACAGAAACTCAGGAAGACAGGCAGAGAGAGAGGGAATCTAGATCCACGGACTCGGAATATGGGTGTGTGTTTGAGTGTGTGTGTGTGTGTGGCTCTTCTTCTGTGTGATGAGAGGGGGGAAGTGCAGTGTGTGTGTGTGTGTGTGTGTGTGTGTGTGTGTGTGAGAGTCAGTGTTGAGTAGAAGCTCTGGGAGATTAGATGATGTCTCTAAGTCTTGCGCAGGAAGAAATCAGTGTGTGTGTATGTGAGAGAGAGAGGGGGGGCAGAGAGAGAGAGAGAGAGGGCGGAGAGAGAGAGAGATCGAGAGAGAAAGGGCGGAGAGAGAGAGAGAGAGGGCAGAGAGAGGGAGAGAGAGAGAAAGCGAGAGAGAGAGAGTGGGAGAGGGAGAGAGAGAGGGAGAGGGAGAGAGAGAGAGAGAGAGAGAGAGAGAGAGAGAGAGAGAGAGAGAGAGAGAGAGAGAGAGAGAGAGTGGAGTGTTCATTTTATTGTTTATTTCACTTTTGTTTATTATCTACTTCACTTGCTTTGGCAATGTTAACATATGTTTCCCATGTCAATAAAGCCCCTTGAATTGAAAAATGCTCCCCAACCTCTTCTTGTTTTGCAAGGCTTCTCAGTCGATCACATTATTGGCTCTGCAAGGGAGAGAACGAAAGAACAACAGAGAGAAAACTAGAGAGGAGAAGGAGGAGAGAGAGACTCACACCCAAATACACATGTCCAACACTGAAGGGGGAGGGGAGAAGACTTTAACCCTCAACACTGAAGGGAGAGAAGACTTTAACCCTCAACACTGAAGGGAGAGAAGACTTTAACCCTCAACACTGAAGGGAGAGAAGTCTTTAACCCTCAACACTGAAGGGAGAGAAGTCTTTAACCCTCAACACTGAAGGGAGAGAAGACTTTAACCCTCAACACTGAAGGGAGAGAAGACTTTAACCCTCAACACTGAAGGGAGAGAAGACTTTAACCCTCAACACTGAAGGGAGAGAGGTCTTTAACCCTCAACACTGAAGGGAGAGAAGTCTTTAACCCTCAACACTGAAGGGGGAGAAGACTTTAACCCTCAACACTGAAGGGAGAGAAGTCTTTAACCCTCAACACTGAAGGGGGAGAAGACTTTAACCCTCAACACTGAAGGGAGAGAAGTCTTTAACCCTCAACACTGAAGGGAGAGAAGTCTTTAACCCTCAACACTGAAGGGAGAGAAGTCTTTAACCCTCAAAACTGAAGGGGGAGAAGTCTTTAACCCTCAACACTGAAGGGAGAGAAGTCTTTAACCCTCAACACTGAAGGGGAGAAGTCTTTAACCCTCAACACTGAAGGGAGAGAAGTCTTTAACCCTCAACACTGAAGGGGGAGAAGACTTTAACCCTCAACACGGAAGGGAGAGAAGTCTTTAACCCTCAACACTGAAGGGAGAGAAGTCTTTAACCCTCAACACTGAAGGGGTGGAAGACTTTAACCCTCAACACTGAAGGGAGAGAAGTCTTTAACCCTCAACACTGAAGGGAGAGAAGTCTTTAACCCTCAACACTGAAGGGAGAGAAGTCTTTAACCCTCAACACTGAAGGGGAGAAGACTTTAACCCTCAACACTGAAGGGAGAGAAGACTTTAACCCTCAACACTGAAGGGAGAGAAGTCTTTAACCCTCAACACTGAAGGGAGAGAAGTCTTTAACCCTCAACACTGAAGGGAGAGAAGACTTTAACCCTCAACACTGAAGGGAGAGAAGACTTTAACCCTCAACACTGAAGGGAGAGAAGACTTTAACCCTCAACACTGAAGGGAGAGAGGTCTTTAACCCTCAACACTGAAGGGAGAGAAGTCTTTAACCCTCAACACTGAAGGGGGAGAAGACTTTAACCCTCAACACTGAAGGGAGAGAAGTCTTTAACCCTCAACACTGAAGGGGGAGAAGACTTTAACCCTCAACACTGAAGGGAGAGAAGTCTTTAACCCTCAACACTGAAGGGAGAGAAGTCTTTAACCCTCAACACTGAAGGGAGAGAAGTCTTTAACCCTCAAAACTGAAGGGGGAGAAGTCTTTAACCCTCAACACTGAAGGGAGAGAAGTCTTTAACCCTCAACACTGAAGGGGGAGAAGTCTTTAACCCTCAACACTGAAGGGAGAGAAGTCTTTAACCCTCAACACTGAAGGGGGAGAAGACTTTAACCCTCAACACGGAAGGGAGAGAAGTCTTTAACCCTCAACACTGAAGGGAGAGAAGTCTTTAACCCTCAACACTGAAGGGGTGGAAGACTTTAACCCTCAACACTGAAGGGAGAGAAGTCTTTAACCCTCAACACTGAAGGGAGAGAAGTCTTTAACCCTCAACACTGAAGGGAGAGAAGTCTTTAACCCTCAACACTGAAGGGGGAGAAGACTTTAACCCTCAACACTGAAGGGGGAGAAGTCTTTAACCCTCAACACTGAAGGGGGAGAAGACGTTAACCCCTCAACACTGAAGGGGGAGAAGACTTTAACCCTCAACACTGAAGGGGGAGAAGACTTTAACCCTCAACACTGAAGGGGGAGAAGACGTTAACCCCTCAACACTGAAGGGGGAGAAGACGTTAACCCCCAACACTGAAGGGAGAGAAGACTTTAACCCCCAACACTGAAGGGAGAGAAGAGAGAAGTTAAACCCTCAAAATATTATTAAACATAACAAATGATTCAAAAACACTTTCACAAACAAACCAGATGTAACGCTGAAGTATTCTGTCATCACCGCATACACGTGCATAGTCTCATCAGATTATATAACATGTTACATCAGCCACGTCTCATCCAGATTATATAACGTGTTACATCAGCCACGTCTCATCAGATTATATAACATGTTACATCAGCCACGTCTCATCAGATTATATAACATGTTACATCAGCCACGTCTCATCATAGTCTCATCAGATTATATAACATGTTACATCAGCCACGTCTCATCCAGACTATATAACATGTTACATCAACCACGTCTCATCAGATTATATAACATGTTACATCAGCCACGTCTCATCAGATTATATAACATGTTACATCAGCCACGTCTCATCATAGTCTCATCATATTATATAACATGTTACATCAGCCACGTCTCATCAGATTATATAACATGTTACATCAGCCACGTCTCATCAGATTATATAACATGTTACATCAGCTACGTCTCATCATAGTCTCATCAGATTATATAACATGTTACATCAACCACGTCTCATCAGATTATATAACATGTTACATCAGCCACGTCTCATCAGATTATATAACATGTTACATCAGCCACGTCTCATCCAGATTATATAACATGTTACATCATCATAGCCCTGACAGTTTGACCTGGATGTAAATCTATATATTGAAGCCCTGACAGTTTGACCTGGATGTAAATCTATATATTGTAGCCCTGACAGTTTGACCTGGATATAAATCTATATATTGTAGCCCTGACAGTTTGACCTGGATGTAAATCTATATATTGTAGCCCTGACAGTGAGACCTGGATATAAATCTATATATTGAAGCCCTGACAGTTAGACCTGGATATAAATCTATATATTGTAGCCCTGACAGTTTGACCTGGATGTAAATCTATATATTGTAGCCCTGACAGTTAGTCCTGGATATACATCTATATATTGTAGCCCTGACTGTTAGATCTGGATATACATCTATATATTGTAGCCCTGACTGTTAGATCTGGATATACATCTATATATTGTAGCCCTGACTGTTAGATCTGGATGTACATCTATATATTGTAGCCCTGACTGTTAGATCTGGACATACTGTACATATACATTGTGGAGTTGGTGCCTCTGGGGCGATCAGTCCTGAAAGATGGTGGAGTTGGTGCCTCTCGGGTGATCAGTCCTGAAAGATGGTGGAGTTGGTGCCTCTCGGGTGATCAGTCCTGAAAGATGGTGGAGTTGGTGCCTCTCGGGTGATCAGTCCTGAAAGATGGTGTAGTTGGTGCCTCTGAGGCGATCAGTCCTGAAAGATGGCGGAGTTGGTGCCTCTCGGGCGATCAGTCCTGAAAGATGGTGGAGTTGGTGCCTCTCGGGTGATCAGTCCTGAAAGATGGTGGAGTTGGTGCCTCTCGGGCGATCAGTCCTGAAAGATGGTGGAGTTGGTGCCTCTCGGGCGATCAGGTGGATATTAGAGGGCCTTTTACTGAACAATGGGTCTGTTTCATATGACTGGGTTTAGATGTTCGTGTTTTAGTGTTTGTTATTCATGTACTGGGTGATTGATTTGTATGTACACTGTAATGGTTGTTGATTGTTATGTATGTACACTGTAATGGTTGTTGATTGATGTGGTGTTTATTGATGTGTTGTTGATTGATGTGTTGCTTATTGATGTGTTGTTTATTGATGTGTTTGACAGGTCGTCATTGTAAATAACAATTTGTTCTTAATAATTGACTTACCTGTATAAATAAAGGTGAAATTAATATTGTTTACAAATAAACAAATATCTGAATACTCACTTTGAAAGGTATATGAAAGTAATTGAGATATTTGAAGCCAGGTCTGCTATGTCGTTCCACTGTGTGTGACATTACGTTAGAAACTTTGAACTAACAGAGGTTTACTGTGGTCAGTGGAGTTTACTGGATAACACACACACACACACACACACCCACACACACACACACACACACACACACACACACACACACACACACACACACACACACACACACACACACACACACACACACACACACACACACACACACACACACACACACACACACACACACACACACAGATAGTGGGGATCATGTGTGGAAACCTGCTGTAGATAAAGGGGACACACAGAGCAGGCCATCTCTCAACTTAACTTAAAGGGGTAGTTCACTCAAATGACTAAATTACATATTGGTTTCCTGTCCATAGACTGCTTCCAGAATAAGGAAACCAAAACCTAATTTAGTAATATGGGTGAACTATCCCTTTACCTATTTAGAGAGCCCATAGACCTAGACATAGATATAAACATAGACATACCACAACAGGAGGTGACGTGAGACAAGACAGAGAAGCTGTCATACATCTCAAACACAGAGCTCAAATCTATAATGATACTATATATATTCCATATTTTCTATATAGCATCTACACTGATTATACAAAACATTAAGAACACCTTCCTAATATTGAGTTGCACCCCCTTTTGCCCTCAGAACAGCCTCAATTCATTGGGGTTTGGACTCTACAAGGTGTTGAAAGCGTTCCACAGGGATGCTGGCCCATGTTGACTCTACAAGGTGTTGAAAGCGTTCCACAGGGATGCTGGCCCATGTTGACTCTACAAGGTGTTGAAAGCGTTCCACAGGGATGCTGGCCCATGTTGACTCTACA